>NC_092879.1:89044442-89359805 GCF_028372415.1 Notamacropus eugenii | reverse complement strand
ATAGAATTTTAGAAAAGTTAAATATCATAAAATCTTTGGCAATTCTCATAATTTGCATAATATGAATAAAATGCATATAAATCTGATTTCAGTTTCTGGTCAGAAAAGTACAAGAGAAAAAGATGGTATTAGATGACAGAAAAACTGAGAGACCAAAAATATCCTCTTCTTCAAATATGGAATGACCAATCTTGTCTTGTTTAGTTCCTAAACAGAAGAAAAATGCCTCCCTTCATTTACTGGAAATGTGAGGGATTGTGGGTGCACAGCACAGGATATTCTGTACTGTCAGTCTCAGTTGGTATGTTGTTTTTTGTGGTTTCAATTGTGTCCAATTCTTCGTGACCCTATTTGGGGCTTTCTTGGCAAAGATACAGGGGTGGTTTACCATTCCCTTATCCAGTTCATTTTACAGATGAGGAAACTAAGGCAAACAGGGTGAAATAACTTACCCAGGGTCACATAGCTAGCTAGTAAGTATCTGAGGCCAAATTTGAACTCAGGTCTTCCTGACTCCAGGTCCAGAGCTCTATCTACTACCCTACCAAGCTGTCCCTGATATATTGATTTGTTTTCTTTCTTCTTTTTTTTTTTATTTTTTGTAATGGGGCAGTTAGGTGGTACAGTGGATAGAGCACCAGTGCAGGAGCCAGGAGGACCTGAGTTCAAATCTCACCTCAGACACTTCACACTCACTAGCTGTGTGACCTTGGGCAAGTCACTTAACCCCAATTGCCTCATCCTGGGTCATTTCCATTCATCCTGATGTCACTGGATTCAGATGGCTCTGGAGGAGAAGTGAGGCTGGTGACCTGCACAGCCCTCCCTCACTCAAAACAAAGTCAAGTGCAAGTCATGTCGTTATGTCTCTGATGACATGGTCTTCTTTGGCAATGAAGGACAAACACACACATTTTTTGTAATAAGGCATAGATTACTGGGTAACAGAAAGGGAAGAGTAATATATTTGGAAATAAGGGTGATGTAAAAACAAAAAGAAAGAAAACCTATATTTTTCAAAAGCAATAAACAAGAAGGAATCTGATTATGTTTTTCATTATGTTCTTAGAAAGGAGCAAACTGAGGTTTAAGTAGTTAAGCTATTGAGTCCATGGTCACGTGGTCATTTCACACTTAACCTTGGTCTTCTGATCTAGGGTGGGGCTCCTTTAACTACATCTTGCAATACTGCGCTCTCGCGCTCTCTCTCTCTCTCTCTCTCTCTCTCTCTCTCTCTCTCTCTCTCTCTCCCCCAGATACTCATTTCCAAAGTAGCTGAGAGTTGTTGAAATTTGCTCTTTTAAAGCAATTTTCTGATATGTCTTTATCCTATAGAGGTGGAGTGAACTGTGTCAGGAAATGTGGAAAAGATGAAGACTGTCTGAAGTATAAATATTAGATTATGATGAAGTAAAATAAAAATGGGACTTCTCTGATTCCACTGTAGAAAGACCAATGTCTGAGCTTAGATATGTATCTACACATCACCACAGGTATTCTCCCACACATTTCAATCCTAATTAACTGATCTAAATACAGTAAGCCTCTCAAATATGTTAAATAAGCTCTTTTGACTACATAAAAAATGCATTTTTCTTCTTTCTTAAACAGTAGTAGCTTCATTGTGCATTTAGTCAATATATTTATGTAGGAGAGGCATGATGCTCAAGTGGACAAAGACCAAGGATCCAAGTAGGGAAGACAAGTAAAGTCAACAAGTATTTATCAAGCATCTACAGCATGCAATGTACTATATTAACCCTGGGGATACAAGGAAAGCCCAAAGAAATAAAGAAATTCTGCTCTCAAGGAGGGAGACAACCTAAGAGACAAGACACATCCAGGGTAAACTGGAGGTCATTTCAGAGAGAAGGCACTAAGAATAATGGGAAGTAGAAAATGCCTCTTTCAGAAGGTGAGGCCCTCTGAGATCTGAAAGGAAGCCAAGAGAAAAGGAGGAGGAAGAGGGTTGCAGGAGGAGGCGAGGGTGGGCGGGGTGAAAATAGGAAGCCAGAAGATGCAAATTGCACTGGGATGAGGACCTTCTCTTATGGAAACTCCTTCCACTTATACAAAGAAGGAATTTTTTTTTGTAGACTGAAGTTGTTCTGTGTCATGATAAGTTTAAATGACTTGTGCATAATCATCTTGCACCAAGGTGTTCCTCACCCATTCATCCCCCCACTGTCCTTTGTTGTCACTCAATCAAACAACATCAATCAAGCACCTACTGAATGCCAGGCACTCTGCTGTTTGGGGGATACAAATGCAAATTAAAAACAAAAGACAATTCCTGTCCTCCAGGAGCCTACAATCTAATGGGGGAGATAACATGCTAACAAATACATACAGAGTTGTCCTATATACAGGACAACTAGGAAATAATTAACAAAGGGAAGGCACTAGAATTAAGAGGGCTTGAGAAAGGTTACCTATAAAAAATGGGATTTTAGTAGAGACTTAAAGGAAGCCAGGAAAGTCAGTAGGAAGTGGTGAGGAGGGAGAGCTTTCCAGGCATGGGGGACAGCCAGAAAAAAAATGACTGGAGTAAAGAGATGAAGTGATTAATTTGTGGGACATCCAGGAGGTTGAGGGTCATTGCAGGTCATGCAGTAAGGTGTAAAAAGACTGGAAAGGTAGTAGTGGGCTAGGTTAGGAAGGGTTTTCAATGTCCCACAAAGCATTTTGTATTTGATCCCAGAGATGATCAGGAGCCACAACAATTTATTGACTGGGGGTGTCACATGGTCAGACCAGTACTTTAGGAAAATCACTTCTATGACTGAACAAGAGATGGACTGGAGTAGGGAGAGACTTGAGGCAGGCAGATCCACCAGCAGCCTGTGACAAACATCCAAGCAGTAGGTGATGATGGCCTGAATCACAGTGGTGGCAGCATCAAGAGACAGGAGAAGGAAAACACAAGAGATGTTGCAGAGGTGAAATCGAGAGGCCTTGGCAACAGCTAGGACATGAGGGACAAGAGACAGTGAAGAATGTAAGATGACTCTTAGGTCACTAGCCTGAGGGACTGCTCTCTACAGTTACAAGGAAGGTAGAAGAGTGGGTGAGAGAAGCTTTAGGGGGAAGGACAATTAATTCTGTTTTGGACTTGTTTAGCTTAAGATGCTATTGGATATCCAGTTCAAGATGTCTGAAAGATAGATAGGGTGATATGACAATCATAAGCATAGAGCTGATCATTAAATCCAGGGAAGCTAATGAGATCACCAAGTGATGTCTCAGAACTCTGAGAGACACCTATGGTTAAAGGATGTGTTCTGGTTGAGGCCTCAGCAAAGGAATCTAAAAAGGAGCAGTCAGATGGGTAGGAGAAGTTCTTCGAGGGGGAGGAGAGTGGCATGTTAAAAACCTTAGAGAGAAGAGGGCATCAAGGAGCAGAGAGTAAGCAACAGTGTAAAAGGCTGCAGAGAGGTCCTGGACAATTGAGAAAAAGCCATCTGATTTGACAACAAAGAGATCGTTGGTAACTCTGGAGAAAGTACTTTCAGTGGAATAAGTTCTGAAGCAGGATTGTAAATGCCAAGATGCCTCTCAAAAACTGTCCCTGACTAAATGTAAACTATTTAAAAAAACACACAAAATTGTCTTTTTTTCAAATGGTGAACTTCACAACAATCAAGACACATTTCAAATTTCAAAGAAGGAGAAAATGACTTGTCTGCTATTCAGAAATGTGCATATATGCACACACACAATCACAGACACAAGCAGTCAATGTGCCACCAAGTCATATAAAGCATTAACCCACTACATGATCACCAGCCTCTTTCTTTTTAAAAAGCCAATTCTTCAATTTATACAGGTGAATTGTTATCGAATGAACTAAATAATATAGTTTTTCTATTTGTCCCACTCTGGGTAGAAAATAGGCTGGTCCTTTTCAATTTCATAGACACGGCCAGATAGACACAAATATACACACATATGTACACAGATATACATGCCTGTATGCGTATGCATATCACATGTAAATATGTGTGTTCTATTTAGGGAAGTCATGAAATGGCATAAAATAGCATTTAATAAGCACCTGCTGTAGGCAAAGCACCATGTACAAGTTCAAGATTATGGGCAACTAACTCAAAGAATGTGTCTAAAGGTTTAAGTAATAAAACTTTGGCTGGGTAGAGAAAAGAAGATGTCCTTGGCAGCCATGAGCAATGGAGGGCACTCTGGGCAGCTCCACAGCGAAGCAGTTACTTTTCACTGTTTTGGTCTGTTGCGATTACCATCCAACATCATGCATTTCCATCATTTTTCAGACAGAAGTTCAACCATCAGATGCAACAATGATCTTACGCAGAAATAATGTGTATCCCAGTTCAAAATCTAGAAAATATGCTTTTGTGAAATGAG
Organism: Notamacropus eugenii; assembly: GCF_028372415.1. Taxonomy (NCBI): domain Eukaryota; kingdom Metazoa; phylum Chordata; class Mammalia; order Diprotodontia; family Macropodidae; genus Notamacropus; species Notamacropus eugenii. Next base: position 89,355,425 of record NC_092879.1, on the reverse strand, counting down.
GGAATTAGACAGCACATCATGGTTTTTTGCTTCTTTTGTATTTCAAATCAAACTTCACCAATACTGAGTGCCTTACTGAAGCAGCTTCTGAGATACTGAGTGATCCTGGGAAAGCCATTTAATCTTTATCTATGGCTTTTTCTTCATCTGTAAAATGGAGGTGATAATACCAGGTTTGTTGTGAGGGTAAAATGAGATAATCTTCATAAAGCGCTATCTATATGTTGCTATTATTATTATCAGTGGTGTGACTTAACAGGAAGCATGTACGGCCATTTGATCCAAGTCAGAAAACTAAAGAATGATATTCACATAGGATTAAAGGCTTGAGTCATATAATCCAACCTCCTCCTTGTGCAGATGACAAAAAAGCCCATAGAGGAGAAGAGACTTGGCTATGGTTAGATAGTAGCAACTGGCAAAGCCAGGAATCAGATTTTTACCCAAATGTCAAAAGCTATATACTCTATAATATAGTATATGGCTCTGCTGTTAATGCTCTTTCAAAATTACTAATCAATCTAACCGACTTTAACCAATATCCTTTAAGGGTATAAGGGTGTGGGAAAGCAGTATTGGTGAGAAAAAAGTACATGCCTAATATTCAAAAATTATTCAGAAAAGAACTTAATCTTCATTTTTAAAAAGAACAGAGGATTTCTGGATGGAGAAATGAACTTCATGAGGAAAAAAGTAAGAAAGCAGAGGACCAGAGAAGTGATGTGGTAATACAGAGCACAGCCAGATTCCAAAATATCTTTTATATTCTAATTTATTGTTAAGAATCAAAATAATTAAGCTCCTTGAAAAAAAGAACTGCTTTTGCCTTTCTTTATATTCCTGAAACAGTGCAGCAGTGGGCACAAAAAACATGTTTAAGAAATATTTGCACAATGATTCATTGGTTGATTGAAAATTAGGTGACTTTACATGAGTCAATTAGAATGACACAGACTAGTCAATGAGAAGTAAATTTGTTTTATAACTTTTTCTTTACCCTACTGTTACTTCTGTTCCTTCTTCCCATGAGCCTTTTAACAGCTGTACAAATAATTTTTTTCTTGAATCCTGGCACAAGCCTGAATTCTTTGGGAAAGTCATCTTGGAATCCTCCCAGAAAAGAGAGACCAGGTTTTTCAACTCCTGGGACACAGGTCCTATTCTGTGAGGACAATATCACCCATAGTGTTTTTATTTTAAATGAAAGCTAATCTTACCTTTAATGGACCTTTTCTTTCAAGAGATTGAAGTCAAACTTTTTTTTCGTTAAGTTAATTGGTTATAATGAAAGGACAGCTCCACACTTGCCTGCTTGGGCTGTTGTAGGGAAACAAGCCTGCCTTCATTTGATCCTGCCTTTTCAGTACTCTCAGTTTATTTTCTTCCAGAAACTGAGACTTCTCAGAATCAAAACCTTCAAGTACTATTTTAAAATTCTTTATACTGTTTTAACTTCAGAATTTCTCTTCATTAAACTCATGCAAAAATCATTCCTTATAATGTAGATGCCCCATAGATCAAGAATACTTATATGAATGTATTCATAATTCATGTTAATTAGTCCCCATCCACATAATCTCTTTCTCTCGTGTGTCCACTACATGTGTATCTGTCCTAGATTGTTCATTAAAGCTCCTATAGTTCATGTGAGCACTGTATCACTGTGTCTGAATTAGACATTCCAAAAACCAAGGCCGCTATGCTTCCTTCCTCTTGTGTATTTCTTACAAAATCTTTACAAGGCAAGCTGCGGTCATGTTGTAGAAATAATGTATCCAGTAGTCGATATGTTCTCTAAGTGTATAAACAAGGTTATCACAATGGTAGATGGGTAACCTCAGTGTCTTGATTGTGCATGCAGGTAATATGGCCAATATCTGACAAGGCCAGAGAAGTAGCAATCCTTATTCTTTTTAATGGGGACCTCTGAGACCAACACCGTCTAGAAAAATACCAAGCTCACTGGTACAGGGAGACTTTTCCTAGATTATTGTATAGCCAAGTCTCATGCTTCCCATAAAAGTCAAAGCAAAACCCTTGTCCCACCCCAAAACAAAAAAGAATAGTTTTTTTTTAAACTGTTTCAAAAATTAAAAAAAATCCAGAGTATGTTCAGCAGTTACCATGACAATATATTCTTACCTTCACAGACCTAGTTTGTCCTAAGTGACAGAAGAAGGTTATGCTAAAATAAAACAGTGGTACAGGGGTCTCTGGTATGGATTAATTTTTAAATCATTACATGGCTCAAGTTTCATTTTCATCTTTTTCACCCCTAGCTGTGAGCTATGAAAGAACCCTGCAAGAGGAGGAAGGTTTTTACTTTCTTTTCAGAACTAGTTCTCCACAGTTCCAAGGTAAGAGATTCTGCAGTCTCGACAATACCACATTGATTTTCACTTTCCTATTCTCTGAAACCTTAGGATAACATTATTTTGTTTTAAAGCCTTAGCTCATACACGGTTGTTGCTTGTTGGTGGTTTTTTAAGGCCTATCAATAAAATGAATATTTCTACTCAGAAAATCTAGAAAAACACGAAAAGTTCTAGGAATCAAGTTTGCGAAAACAGAATGTTTGGGGCTTTCCACTGATCTTTTTTTTCTATTCCATACTTTTCCTTGCTAGAATAAAAGCTCTTTGAAGACTCTTATCTACTATGTCTTATCTACATTTGCATCTTCCTAGTGTTCTACAGATAGTAGGCACTTAATAAGTATTTATGGTATTTGTAGTTTGCTCATGAAAATAGCATGGTATTGTATAAATACAATTTTAAATACATGAAGCCTATAACTACAATTCACATTTCCTGTCGAAAACTGATATTTTTTGATTCCTAAAACTATCTGCTATTACTAAGTTAAAATAGTAAAATACTTCCACTAACCTGGGGATAAAAAGCCCAGTATGGCGAAAATATAATCCTTTCAGAATCTTTAATCTATTTATGTGTCAATACTATTCAAAAGGAGGCAAAGAAAAGCTAAGCCAGAAGCTTCCTGGAAAACGATAGATGGTCCTCACAATAACTGGAAGGTACTTTATAGAAAAAATATAAAACGTCTGTTATTAAAAGAGCAAGCTTGAGAACTTTAGGGTGATAAGAGCAGCAAGAGGACAGATTAGTCACTTTTCCCAGACCCTTTAACTCTCTTATTTACCCCCCCCCCCCAAAGGAATGATGGGCATGTGTAAAGTAACCTCTCCCAATTGGTATTTGACATAGTTCTAGAAATGCTATCAACAGTAATATGACAAGAGAAAAAAAGTACATAAAGATAGGTAAAGAGGAGACAATGCTAACCACTTCTGCTCATGACATGATGGCTTGCTTCAAATAAACGAGGGAATCAGCAAAAGAACTAATTGCAGCAATTAGCAGCATCAGCAATACAGCAGAATACAAAACAAACCCACAAAAATCAAAAACATTTCTATGTAGAAATCCAGGAAGGAAGAACAGAAAGGATGTCCCCCTCAAAATAACTATAAAAGCATCAAATATCTAAAAGTATATCTACCACTGCATAGTCAAGACCTATACAGACACAAGTACAAAATATTCCATAAAGAACATAAATGCTCCAGTGCTCCTGGCTAGGCTGTGCCAACATAATGAAAATACCACCAAAATTAATTTAATAAAGTAGTGCAATATCAAACTACCAAGGGTATACTTTAAAGAACTAGACCAAAAAAATTCACTTAATAAGACAAACTATATAGAATATAAAGAGAAGCAATTTTTTTTAAAGCAGGAATGAAGAATAGCACTTTTAGCATTATAGGTATTATATGCGGATGTATTCATTGAAACTAATTAATATTGATTAAAAATAGAAAAATTGATCAATGAAACCAAATAGACAAGGAGGAATCAGAAATAATTGAACCCAATATCCCAGGTGTGGAAAACTTGAAAATATGAAATTACTTATGAAAAAAACATCACAGAGTTGTCAAGAACTGCTAATAAAACTGGGAAACAGAATGGTAGAAATTAGGTTACACTTTTTCTTTGCCAAAATACAAAAATAAATTCAAAAGGTATGTGACTTAAATATTACAGGGCATATCATTTAAAATATTAGAAAATAGATCATAAACTTATCAAAGTTATGGCGAGAAGGTGAATACTTAACCAAAAGGACAATGATAATTACAAATGAAACAATAAATCATTTTAATCATATGACATTGAAAAGCTTTGGTATGGATAAAATTAATGCAACTAAGATTAAAAACAAACCACAAGTGGTCAACTAGGAGGAAAAGAGACTTTGCATTCAATATGTCTAATGAGGATCTGTTCTCCAAAATATATAAGCAACTAATCAACATATAAGAACAAAAACCATTGCTGAATAGGTAACTGGTCAAAATATATGAACAAAGAAGTCTCCTAAGAAAAACTGGGAACAATTTACAGCCATATGAAAGAATGCACCAAATACCTAATAATAAAAGAAATGCAAATTAAAACACCTCTGAGAATTCACCTCATACATTGGCAAAGGTGATAAAAAGGAGGAAGAATGTTGGAGGAACTCCAGCACTAATGTAATGTTGGTGGACTTGTGAATTTGTTCAACCATTTTGGAAAGCAATTTAGAATTTTGGATCCCAAGTTTCCATTCTGTCAAGCATAAAATTCACAGAATTCAAGGAAGTCTAAGATAAAAATGGAGCCTCCAAACACACAAAAATTATTATAGTAATACTTTCTGTGGCATCAAAGAATTGTAAATCAGGTAGATACCCAAAGATTGGAGAATGGATAACAAATTGATGCAATGGGAAACAATGAGTAAAATGTGTACAGAATAGCACTGGAAGCCTTATAATGAAATGAGATAAAGTGAAGTGAACAGAACCAGGAAAACAATAACACAACTACAACAATGTAACTGGGGGAACAATGACAAAAAACTGAAACTGAATGTTGTGAAATTATAAAGACCAAGACTGAACCCAAAGAAGAGAAGGCACTTCCTTCCCTTCTTCGTAGAGGTATAAGGCAATACAGACAACATCAGACCTTTTCAATCCATTGGTTAGTTTTAATGAACTTTTTTTCCTTCTCCTTTTTAAAAATTCTTTGATATAAAGCACTGTACTGTGGCAGAGGCAAAGCATTGGGGTGTAGATTATGTAAAAACAACTACAAGAAACATTTCTCCAGTGCCTATTATGTGTCAGAAACTGTTGCTAAGGGTTGAGGATACAAGGAAAGACAACAATTCCTTCATTCAATAAGTTTACAATCTAACGCATGAAAGCTATGGCTGGGAACTGGGTCATGGGACCAACAAGATGGATGACTATACATTTTCTCTGCTTCTTACAATCTCTCAAAAAACAGGAATTATGAGTAAGAGATAAAGTAACTTTAGCTGCCACCACAATCAAGATAACAATAATAGCAGAAAAGGCTGACCCCTGGCCTCTAATGTGTTCATGCAGTAACCTGTCTCTCACCACTCATCAAGCTAGAGTAATGCTACACAAGCCAACTTTACTCTAGCCCACCCTTTAATTCCCAGGGTCCAGAAAATCAAAGGTAGAAAAGCATGTCCTGGCTTAGCAGTTTTGTCATAAAGAGTATCTATATAATACCAAAATCAAGTATTATATACACTGGGGATATATTAGAAGCTTTCAGTAAATTAAGGATGCCCAATTTCCCCATTATTATTTTATATTATTCTGGAAACTGAAATGGAAATACCAATAAGATGAGAGAAAGAAACTGAAGGCATAAAGATAGGTAAAGTAGAGATAAAATTATGTCAATTGACTGATGATATTATGGCTTACTTAGAAAATCCTAGGGAATCAGCAAAGACATGAATTGAGACAATGATAGAGCTCAACAAAGTTGCAAGCTACAAAATACAACCTTGCTTATCAACAGCATTTCTACATAATAACAAAATTCAAGAGGCAATAATAGAAAGAAAGCTCCAAATCACTAATGATGAAAAGTACATATTAAAACAACCCTAAGTTTTCACCTTAAATTCTACAAATTGCAAAGATGACAATAGATGAGAATTGTCAATATTGAAAGGATTATGGAAAGACAGGCTGGTGGAGCTATGAACCAGTACAACCATTTTGGAAAATAATATGGAATTATACAAATGAAGTGATTAAAATGTCTGTATCTTTTGACACAGTAATTCCATCACTAAGCTTATAACACAAAAAGGTCACTGATAAGGAGAAAATCCTCATATACACCTAACTATTTATAGGAGCACTGTTAGTGATGGTAAAGAGCTAGAAACAAACAAGTTGCTCATTGATTTGGGAACAGCTAAACAAACTACAATATGTGAATGGATTGGAATATTTCAGTACTGTAAGAAATGATGAAAAGTTATGAACACAGTTTCGATGGGCATGCAAAAGTTCTACATGAACTGATACAAAGTGAAGGAAACTTAAAGACAATATACACAATGACTATAGCAACGTAAAAGGAACAACCATACATACACACGTTTATATGCATATTAATGTTACAAAATGAGGATAGAACAAAGAATGACTCAAAAGAAGAGAGATAGGAAGACAGCAAACAAAGGTGAGAGGTCCACAAGTTTTGTACAATGTACATATTTTCAGACTTTTTCAAGGTAGTGATCATTTATTCTGATTTTTCCTTCTTTTTTGTTTCAAAATACTATTCATTACATGATAAGGCTCCCTGAGAGGGAAAGAGAGGAATATTGCAGAAAATTCTAGTGATGTATAAAGAAATAAGACACTAATAAAAACTTATTTTTAAAAAGAAAATAGAGACATGGTCAATGGGAGGATTAGTTTTACTTGATTATCCACACTCATGTGGAAAGTGGGAGAGCAACAAAATAGATTTTTAATTTTAAAAATTCAATTAAAATAAAAATGAAATAAAATTTAAAAATAAGACAGCAATATAGACTGGATTTGAGATTTCATTAGTATAGGAAAACTACTAATGAAGAAATTCTCTCTACCAATTCAAAGCTGTTAACTTCTCTACAATTTAAAACCTTGGAGAGTTGCCTAAAACATCGAAAGATTAACTGACTTGCTCAGTGTTTACTGGTAGTTTGTGCTAGAAGCAGAACTCAAACCCAGGGCTTCCATATTTTGAGGCCAGCTCTATATCTATTATGCCAAATTGCTTCAATAAAAAAAAAAATTTTTAAAAAGCAAATTTAAACCATTTCAGTCCTCTACAAATGTGTACATATTCTTTGGATTTTGATGTCTAATATACATTCATATCTTCATTTTCATTATCAAGATTATAATATGGTTTTAAATAGCCTTCATATCCTCAAAAGCATTTTTAAATTACCCCCATCTACCAACTGCAAAGAAAGCGAATAAGGTGATTCCTAAGTAATTGACCTTATGAAATTAATTAATTTTTGTGACAATGAATTTCAAGTCTCATCCTTGGCTTAACATTTTTTTAATGTGTATATGTTTCATACATTCACACTGCTTTAAAATTTTTTAGGGTTTTAAATAATTCATAAAGTTCTCTAATTTAGTTAAAAGTTAAGTTATGGTGTGCCAGTGATCTTTAAAAAAAATTTCAAGGACAGCAGAAGAGGAACTAATGGCGATGACCTTTTAAAAAGACATTTACTAGTGTTCCAATGCAGCAGACTCCATTTAATAGGTCTTGCATCTTACTGGTGTCAAATGGTATTTCCAGACTTTGGAAAATAAGACTACTTTGGATGGAATGTTTCCTAGTATTTAATATTGCTAACTAGTTTTAACTGTCTTCTCATTATCCAATTCCATTTTTTTCCTGCACAAAAAAAAAAATCCTTCAAAAGATGGCTATTAGCCTGTAGATAGAAACCTAACAATATGTGCAGGTCAGGTAGTATCGACAGTCTACAATTAGTGCACTGGGAATCATTTTCTAGGGAATGGAGGTAGAAAAACAATTAGGATGGGTGACTTCTGAATGTGACACATTCACATGGAGAAAAACAAAATCTAAAAATATTTGAGAAAATGACAAACTGATATGATCTCTACAACAAAGACAAAGCAAGCTTATTCTTCACTTGCAGATTGTAACAAATTTATTTTTTTTAACAAGGCCCTCGTGGAAGATGTCTCACAGCCTAAGTATTGTCCAGTAAGGTCAGATATTCGTTAAAGACAAATCTTGGTTTACGTTGTACTTGTATTTTGGTGAAAAATTCCATGTAATCTTAGACTTGTTTTAAAGCTCTAAAGTTCACTAAACAAATCCATCATTCAGGCCTTTAGAACAGGAAAAATTCTTCCCTAACATATCTCTTTGGTATTTAGGAAGTGTATGTTTACTAATTTTTTTAAAAGGGATGCAGGTGGAACCACAAGTTCCCTTCCTTGTACTCTCACCCACAGAATAAAAAAGGTACCTAACTACATAAAATACACACAAATCTACGAAAGACAAATCTGGAAAACTGGTTGATTAAACAAAGCATAGAATAATAAAGTGAAAAACAAATAGGAATGCCAACCAAAGTGAGTTCAGAATCCAAAGAGGAGATACAAAAAAATAGCACATTTGAGGGAATCTGTAAGTGGAAACAATATGAAACTACAGTTTCCTTCCAATGAAATGTCTCTGAGTCTGCTTCCCTCCTCATTTCCAGTAGGAAAAGTTGCTGTATAATGAACGGAACACTGAACTTTGAAACCTGCTTCATTCATCTGCCAGATGTGTGGTCCCTGGGCAAATATTTTAACCTCGTTCAGTCTCAGTTTCCTCATCTATGGGTTCACAGTAAGTACTTATATGTTTGTTGAATGACAAAAAATAGTAGAGAGGCTGTAGAATGATAAGCACACTAAAACATGATTGGAGAACTTATGAATTTGTCCCCACATTCAAGAAAAAAAGTTGCAATTACACTTCAAAACAACTTAAAATACCCTGACCTTTTGACACAGAGATCTCACTTGCTAAGGACACATCTCAAAAAGGTCAAAGACCAAAAGTAATGTCTCATCTACACCAACGTTACTGTGACAGCACTTTTAGGAGCAATAAAGAACTTGAAACAAATGGTATGTAAATCAAATGAGAATGGCTAAACACACTGGGATGGGAACGAAATGGAAGCTGTGCTGTAAGAAATGACAAACATGATGAATTCTGAGAAGCATGCTGCAGAGAGCAATTAAGAAAACAAGGAAAACAAGAACTATAATGACTATAAAAGTCTGTCATCATAAGGACTGTGCTTGGTCTGCACTTCCCTACCTTTCTGGGGTGGAGAACATGGGCATAGGATATCACACCTCCTGCCAGACTAGAATGATCATGTGGGGATCCCTGCTGAACTACTCCTCTTCTTTTCTATCCTTTGTTACAAGTACAGTTCTCCGGGAAAGGAAGGAGGAGGAAGATACCCAGAAAAAAAGGTAAGGTCAAAAGTTATCAATAAAAATAAAAAAAATTCCAAAATTGGAAAATGGAAGCTTTCCTAGGGAAATATCAAGATACCTACTCCACCAAATACCTCTAGCTCTCTAAGACATAGGATTTGGGTTTATTCCTAAGGGCAGCTAAGTATACAATGGCTAATGACTCAGCCAAAAAGTAGGCCTTGAAAATAAAAATAAGAGAAAAAGCAGTTTGCATTTAGATAGCCCTTTAAGGACTGCATTTTCAAAATTCCATCTACTGGACAAATTTAGGCTGGATATTGTGGGGGGGGGGGACTTTCCTAACAATAACAGCTAATTAAACATGGGGAGGGGGACACCTCCTCAATGAAAGGCTGCAAGGAAAACCTACAAGATCTATGACTTGACAGGCACACTTAAGGAGAATTCCTCTTGGCTATGAGTTAGACTGGAATGCCACTGGGTGACTTCTGACTCTGACATTCAGTTCAGGGGAGGGGGCGTGCAAGATACAAAAAATGACTAAGCTGTAAAGACGAAAGGTGACAATCAATTTTTTTTTAAAGTAAAGGGAATAAAACATTTAATCAGATGGTCTTTAGTGCACATTTTCTCAGTAGTTTAAAGGATACAAATATTCCTCAAGTACATTCAAGGTATTTTTAGCATATGTCTACCTCCACTAATACATAAACCAGAGCATTAATTTACAATCATTAGTAATTCAAGAGTGGTGCAATCAGCGGATCAGTTTTATTTTCAACTGTTCCATGAAAATGCATGTGAATAAAAATTCAGAAGCTAATGGTAATTTTGTACCTTACGAAAACGTGACCTTGATGACGAACAATTCGTAGTATATTGTATCTGCGTTATATAAAGAGGTTTGTGCTTCACTACAGCAAAGACACAGATAACATGTCTGTTGTGTAGATGGGGCAAGAGGAAGGGACATCTTACAATACTGCTTTTTGAACAGAATGATTTGTTGGAGAAAAAAGGGGGCTAGATATGACTTTAGCCACAATGTAGCAGGGCTAGCAAAATCTCCATGTTGGTCAAGGAGAAAAATGAGTGTTTATCGTGTGCAGCAAACACTGTGCCAAGTGTTGTAGAGAAATACACATAAAGTACATAACCCCAAGCATAGTACAGTGGTGTCAGGATCAGTAGGCCAGGCTCAAGGAGGTAATTCTACTAACCTCTCTCACCACACCTTCCCATTACAAGCACTCTGAAAGCTTCAGGGAAATAAATACTAAAAATAATAGCTGTTATTTTCAAAGTGCTTTCCTCACAACAACAGTAGAAATGGAAGGGATTATTCTACTCATTTTATAGATGAATATAAAGGAGTCATGACGTTCTGTACAGAGATATATTCATAAATGGCTCTTGTTCCCCTTGGCACCAACAGGTCTGTAGCACTGGTTCAGTATTTCAATGTTTAAAGATATCTCAGCTCTATGGAGAATCAACCAAAGGAGTTGTGGGAGATGGGAAGAGGAAGATAATGATGCGTGACAAAAGAAAGGTAGGGGCCAAGTCAGGATAGCACAATGGGATAGCAAAGAAGCAAGAGATGAGAAGAGAGTGGTCATGGTGCCCAAGCCAGGGCAAGAAGGCTATTAAAAAGCCAGACTTTTCATCAGGAGGAAGGAAGCTTAGAAAGAATAATTTCAGTGAAGTGGTAAGGGTAGAAGTCAAGATGGTATGTGTGGAAAGGGGTTCAATAAAGGAAAGTCTAGTGAAAAAGGAGAGAGAGACAAGTGAGGAAAGAAATTTTGTTATAGAAATGTAGCCCTGAAAAGAATAAGGCATCAAATGAATTTATTAAGAAATAAAAACTATATTTCTATATAAAATACTTCTGTGAATTAAAAAAAAATCCTAAGGGAGATTTCATTATCTTTGATTTTATAATATTATTAATTTTCTAGTATTTTAAAGAAGATTTAAAGTAACAGCCATACAAATAATTACACCTATATATTATATTGTCAGTGCTTTTAATACATAAAAATGCAACAACACAACCATTATAGTTCTAAAACACTTCCTACCCCTCTCCCCTCAAAATCAAGGCTCAGGCATAATTCCATGAATGGGAAGGGAGGAAGGGAGGGAGAAAGAGAGAAAGAAAGAGAGAGAGAAAGAAGGAAGGAAAGAGACAGACAGAAAGAAAGAAAGGAAGGGAGGGAGGGAGGGAGGGAGGGAGGGAGGGAGGAAGGAAGGAAGGAAGGAAGGAAGGAAGGAAGGAAGGAAGGAAGGAAGGAAGGAAGGAAGGAAGGAAGGAAGGAAGGAAGGAAGGAAGGAAGAAAGAAAGAAAGAAAGAAAGAAAGAAAGAAAGAAAGAAAGAAAGAAAGAAAGAAAGAAAGAAAGAAAGAAAGAAAGAAAGAAAACGAAAGAAAAGCAGTTCAAGGACCCCTGTTCGCTGGAAGTTTCGGTTGTTTCAGGCGTCACTGGAATGCTCCTCTTTATGGAGGTCTTTTGTACAGCAGTGAATGGAATGGCTACTGATGCTCTCAAAATAAAAGACTCTCAATCTCCCTTCAATAGAAGCAGGTGCTATCGACTGGCTACTGTTTGCACAGTGACTTTCCAGACAAAAACTAGACACAAAGGGAACATACAAATAATTCCTGGGAGGCCTCCTCCAGGAGGCTCCTGGACAATGGTCCAGCTGCAGCAGGGCCACATGTGTCATTCTTAAGGTCAATTTGGTATCTGTGTCTATTTTATGGAACTACTACAAGCTGATTTATAATCACACATCACAGAAAATCAACATTTAGGGTTATATTTTATCACTTGATGAATGTAAACTGGGAAACATTTATTACAAACATGCTTCAAGCTATCAGTGCTTACAGCCTTAATTCAATTACACATGGAAAAACAATTCAATTATGGATGGAAAAAGCTTCTGTGGAAGGTTTTCTTTCCATTAGTGGTAGCAGTTGTACTCAAATGACTAATTCTGCATTTATATGCTTACAGGTAAATCTCAAGGAAGTGTAAAGTTATTATTCATGGTACAATCAAGACCCATGCAAAGAGTTGTGTTATCATCAAATGACTTTTGAAAAGTAATCAGTAGAGTTGGGTATCAACCAAAATCCAAGGAATAAGATCTTTACTTTAGCAATTCATTCTAGACCTACAATCATCATTGACAGGTAGGGACTTAAGTTTCCTCTAAAGGAGAATCAGCAAATATTCCTTGGTTATGTCATCACCCATACAATTAACCACAATTAGAAGTCTCATCTGTAATTCAAAAAGGTGGGTAACTCTGCTGGAAGAACTCAATATGCCCCAAACCAGGGGAAGCCACGACAAAATCAAGTCCCATCTTCCCACAAGATAGTGACAAGCAACTGAGTGAGTGTGTTCAGAATAATTCTGTTTGGGCGCACTGAGTTCTTTTTTCTAGGCAACTGACAGACAATGAGAACCAAGTAAGCAACAGACATTTAATATAGTCCATGCTGACCGTGTGTTAGGTGCTGAGTATACCAAGAAACTCACGCAACAGTCCCAATGCTCCAGGGTTCGCATTCCATGAGGTGACTCACACAGCAGTGTGTACCAAAATAAATACCAGGTAACTGGAAAAGAAGCTCTAGCAGCTGAAGGCCTTAGGAAAGGTAGCCTCAGAGAGGAGCTTAAAAGGTAACTGAGTATTTTATGGGGTGCAAGTGTTCCAGCTAGAGGAGACTAATAACTAATAAGGCTGGAAAGAGAGGTTATGGTGGGAAGGGCTTTAATGAAATATACACGAGTTTGTTAGAAAGTAGAAAAGCAGTCTGGAACCAGTCACCTAAATATCTTCAATTTAAATTTTGTTTCAATTTTTAAAATCTCTATTATTAATCTTTGAATTTTTTTATTCTGAACTTAAACACCAAATAAAATGAGCTTTTCCATATATGCAATAGAACAGAAGAAGAGAACTGTAAATGGAACTATGACTGTTGTAGAGTTTAATTCCTTTTTAAAGTATAAACTAAATTCAACCTGTAACTTTCCAAGATGGCCTCCTTGTCTCTGATTCCTTCTGTACTTCTTTTGGTCTCCTCCAACAGGAAGTCTTTCCTGATCCCTCTTAAGGCTAGTGTATTCCCTCTGGGTGATTATTTCTAATTTATCCCATCTATAGCTTATCTGTACAAAGTCCTTTGCAAGTTGCCTCCACTATTAAACTGTGTATTCCTTGAAAACAGGTACCATCCTTTACCTTTCTTTGTACTCCCTCCTCTTTCATTTCCATACCCTTATTTACAATTTGAATTCAAAAGAAGTTCCACAGTTTCTCTGTTATATTTACTTCAAGTACACTATAACAGGATTGGAGAGGTAATAACACTTCTAGATCTTCAATTATATTCTAAAGCAGCAATCATAAAAACAATTAGGTAGGACTTCTGCTGAAGGTCTCAAAGCTCTTCAACAAATAGCCTAGCAAAGATCTAAAAAAAGTACCAGGTGGAAGAATGATCAGGAAGACCTGAGAGAAATAAAAGATAGCTCCTCTGTCTAGCCTTGGACTACACAAGAATGCCTACAGGAACAGAGAGAGAAGCCATGGCTGTGGAAGCAGAAGCCAATGCAAGCTCCTGCACTCAATCGATTTGTCAATAAACATTTATTAAGCAAGTACTATGTGTCAGACACTGTGCCAAGTAATGAGGCTACAAATTTAAAACAGAAAAGACAGTTCCTGCACTCGAGAAACTACAAATCTAAGAGAAGAAGACAACACACAAAAGGAAGCTAAAAGAGGGGAGAGAGGAGAGGGAAATGGGAAGGGCTGGATAAGGGGAGGGAGAGAAGGTACCAGATACAGGGGTTTGGTGAAAACTCAGTCAGAGAAGTCTCAGAGTAGTGAGCCCCACACTCTAATCACAGAGGCAGAGGGTAGTGAGGAGGTCAAGTCCCAAGGTTGATGGGATCTTACAGAAGGATAAAGTTTTCCTAACTTTGACCCTCTGGGGAATGGTAGAGCAGCCAGACAACCTGAAACATGCAGGCAGTCTTAGCAGGGACAAGGCAAGGAAGCCAAAAGCCAACACAAGCCACAGTAAGAGATGGAAGGAGTAGGGGTGGGGTGGTGTTATTATCCAGGAGACAGCAGCGCTAGTCTACTCCAGAACAAGGAACAGAGTCAATCACCATAAGTAACTGGCAGGGTACTGCAGGACTGATCACTTGTAGACACAAAAGGGTGGCTTTGCAGGAGACCTTAAGACCAACAAGATCTCCAACATCCTAATGAGGCCTTTCAGGGCCACATCAGGAGACAGAATCAAGTGACTGCCAGCATAGGATAGGGCAAGGAGAAGGAAAGAGTTACAGGACTAGGCCTACATCAGTACTAGGCTAGCAGAAAAGAAAAAAAGAAGTGAGGCATCAGGACAAAAGGTGGGAGCTCATCTAGGACAACCTATTCAAAAATGCACTTGATGGTAGCAAGGACTACATGACCAAATATAGTGTCCCACTTCATCCAAGAGGAGAAAGGCAGAGCCCCACCCTAGTACAAAAAGCCTGATCAGGAAACTAAAGCCAGAGATAAAAGGAAAAACAAAAAAGGACACTGAAGAGGTTGTAAGAAGAAACACCCAAAAGATTAACAGAGAAGAGAGCCTAAGTATAGCCTCCAAGAAAAGAATGATCTGGTCAGAAAAAGTCCACTAGTGGCTGGAAGAAGCAAGAGATTTTTTTTTAATGAAAAAATTCTAACAAATGAAGGAGAAATAAAGGAAATTATTAGAAATTTCTTCTCCAATAGAAAATGACCAAAATTGATAACTTAAATGAAATGGTAGGTATATACAAAATATAAAATATTCAGCTTAAGAGAATAAGAAATAGAGAATATAAATGACCCCATCATCAAAAAAAAAGAAATTGAACAAATTACAAAGGAGTTCCCAAGGGAAAAAAAAACTCCCAGGAACAGATGAATTTATGAGTTATTGCTATTAGATATTCAAAAAACAATTAACTTTAGTTTCACCTAAACTGAAAAATATGGAAAGAAGACATTCATTCTAACTCTTTCAATGAGACAAATCACATGGACGAGGGAGAGAAAAAGTGCATGTGGGGGAACCCCAAAACAAAGACCAATATTCCTGGCTATGGATGCAAATATATTGAATGAAATATCAGCAGAGGCCGACGCAACATATTCAAAAGATTATACGTTATGACCAGATTATATTTATGCTAGGAAGACAGGGTTAGCTCAATATGGAAAAAACAATAATCATAATAAATTATGTCAATAAAAAAACAACAAAAATCACAATGGAATAAAGAAATGAAAAAAATTGATAAAATGTAATGCCTACTTCTGTTTTTAAAATATTGAAAAAAACAGAAGAAAATGAAGTTTTCATTAATATGAGAAATAGTATCTAGAACCGAAAGCAAGTATTATTTGTAATAGAGAAAGGCCCGAGGCCATTCCATCATTATCACTATGATTTAATATAATTCTAGAAATGGGAATTATAGCAATAAGATGAGGGGGAAAAGAAGCTTAAGGAAAAAACATTGGAAGATTTTTTTAAAAAATTATTGTTTTTCTGTAGATATTAGAGACTGAATATCCAAGTGATTGGCTGGTCTAGGCTAATACATTTTAGAAATAAAGGAATTTAAATTATTGTATAAAATGTAGTTTGGGAATCATCAGTAAGGTTTAATCATATATTATATCTCTGAATTATATCTTTGAACCCTATTACCATGGGTAAATCAGGACTAGCAATAAATTTAAATTCCCAAGTCCTCCTCACAACTCTACAGCTAGGCCTTGATTAGTGCGAATAATGACTCCCCTAAAGTCACTGAAGGGGATATAACTGAATTCTCACTATTCAGAAGTTATAATCATGTCAAATATGATGACTGGCCCAGTGGAAATATGCAGCAAAAGTTCTACCAGGGAGGCCACACTAATCAGAAATGAGTTCTATTTCTATTCTGCCCTATTTCAATTCACTGAGTATGAAAAGGATTTCCTTTCTTTTCTGCTATCCAGGCATTGGTAACTGAGGAATTTATTCACATAATGAAGGCCAGTTCTAGCCCATATGATTAATCCCACAAGGATCATAGCATGTATTTTCCAGCTATGGAAACGACCTAAATCTACATATAGTTTAAAGATAGTCTTTTTGGAAAGGTCTAAGAAATGGCCAACATTCCTGGGGGTTCATTTGAGATGTTACAAGAAACAACCAGGGAATTAAAAATCTCTCCCTTTCTTAGAGTGGACATCAGTTACATTTCCATCTCCAAATTTGTAATGCTTTATTCTTAACAAATCTCATGGAAAAATTTACAATTAGATTCTAAGTGAGAAAAAAATGAAAATAACAACAATTTAAACTGTTCCTAAACTAGTTAATTCTGTAATAACCCAGTTGGTAAAATAACAACAAAGTTCTCTATTCTTAACACTTCCCAAAAGAATGCCAGGACCTTGGATCCCATGTAGGAGCTGAGGCCTAGGACTTTATAGTTGATGGAGCTTGACTCTTTGCATATAAAAATGTTCCCTGCTTCATTTTGGGGATTCTTCCTTCCCCCCATCCCCAACCAAGTCAGTTTTTACCTAATATGTTCTGAATAGAGAACTGTTTGTAAAGCTAAAAAAAGGTCTATTTTAAAATGGTCTCTTATTGATTGGCATGTGTTCCTATAGACATTTTGCTTCCTTGGGGCAATATTGAAGTAGATTTGTCAACCTCACTTATCTCATAACTGAAAATGCTTTACTTTTAGCATAACTGCCACACAGCAGAGCTATGGATGATTAAGATATGGAGTCTAAACTATTAGATTATATGGATAAAAAGTAAATGGTAAATAAAATATGAAGTCTCATATATCTTTTGTCAGTAAAGAATCACAGGATGCCCTTTGATCCTCAGTGACTACATTCTTTATGCTGTACAGAATGAATCCAAATCTATTTCAAATATGTTGTTCTTATAAATATTTAACATGGCAGACGTTAAAACACAGAGATATATATTTTCATATACTAACATTCCCACAAAAAATATGAATTTTAAAAAGCATGGACTAGCAATACCTTCCATTCAACTACAAGACCTAGAATACTTTAGGACAATCTAAATCAATTAACAGATAGTTTCAGAAAGATAATGAAAATGTGTAAAATTCAAAGAAGTCCATCAAAAAGAAAGTGGCAGGAATAATGAAAAGGTAAGAAAAAGAGTCATCCTGATATACGACACAAAGCAATTAAAAATGTGAAAATGAAAACAGCACCAATCCCAGCAGCACTGGTGAAAGTCAGGTCAACAGAGTTATAAGGAATAATTTCAAACTACTAATAAGTGTGAAGCAAAGGACAGAAAACACCAAATGGCATATTAAAAGGAAACCAAGTCTTACCTACTAATGTATGTGCATATGTCACATGGGTATGCAGTAACACATAATTGAAAGAATTTATTCACTTTCAAATAAATCCTTCTTCAAAAACATGCTTGGATATATTTCAAAAATGGGCAGTTTTTAGAAATTAAGTCAAAACCTCTATTACATGAGGAATTTTCATTGTTTTCTTCTTAAGATGGAGATTAAAATTTCATACATTAGACTCATATATCATCTTATTGCAGTATGATATTGGAGATTTATTTTTATTTAAGCCCTCTTTAGCATGAAACTATTTTTTTCCCAAGAGATAACCCAACATGTTTCCTTTTGTACTGAATTTAGATCACACAGTTATCATCCCCTTAAGTAATCGGGGCACCACAGCTAATGATTTCACACTGGTCAACACAAATTCACTTGACCTAGCAGGTTATGGCTAAAACTAACTAGCTCAGAGACCTTGTGCCCTTAACACTGGTGTATCCAGTTCTGACTAATTTATCCTTAAAAGCAAGGCACATAAAGCATTCCAGATATTTGACCTGAGGTCCCATCATCAACCTTACTGCAATATCAGCAAATTACCTGTCATCTATTTCTTGTTAAAGTTCTGATCAGGATTTCCTCAAATTTTACATTGGTTCAGTCTAAATTCACTATTATTCATTACTGAGTGCTGATAAATTTTTAATACCCAGCATTATCTTTATCACTCTCTTAAGTCTAGACAAGAAACAAAACAAGAAATCTACCCAATTAGTAGCATCTGCTAATTTCCAATTTGTAAATGCTCACACTGAAAATCAACTATCATGAACCAATCTGAGCTGACTCCAGCAATTCCCTGCTCATGATCAGTATAAAATTCCAGCCATAAAAAATCTGAGGTCATAATAAAAATGTTATCTATACCCATGCCACAAGCAATTTCTTTTTAACCCATCCTGGTACATAATGCCAGTTGTTAATTGGAGAAAATGTATAAAAATGTAAGAGCATCTTGTTATGTATATAACCATACATTTTTCTTAATAAGGAATAAAGCCCACAGAAAGCATGCATCCTTATGAATGGAACATTAAAGTAGATGTTTTATCTGTGAAAGAGTATATCTATCTCAAGTTAAGGTTCAGTTGTACTCTTGTTCTAAAATGCTTCCAACCATATTATCTCCTTTCCTTTCTAACGTACCAAGAAGGATACTGTATGGTTAGGAGTTCATGTTTCCACAGCTATTTAAGATTCCCTTGTATGCAGGTGCCAGCAAGCCACCATTATGCCTACTCCCAGTAGAATACAGGGATAATCCAAGTACAGGACTCATGGCATTAGCAGTCTCCCTTTGTCCCTCAGGGGTCTGTTTTACATAATGACATGACAATCCCAGTCTTTCCTGATTTATAGATCTTTACTAACAGCCTTAGCCTTAGTTTTTCAGTCAAGTCCTCTTTCTTTTAACACTTTAAAGGAGAATGGAGGAAAATCAATAAATGGAACATTCTTTGAGAAATGGATAAAACTGAACTGAGTCATTGCCTGATTTTCCAAATGTATTCTAAAGCATACTGAGTTTAAATTATAATTCTATATGAATATATATATATGAATATATACATGGCTAAAATGGGTAACAGTCTAGGTGATCCAATTACTACTGACAGGTAGACAGTAAAGTATCAATATTTTTCAATAAAAAAGAATTTGGTTAAAAATTCTAATTTCTGTGTGAGGTATCATTAAATACAAAAGTAGAAATGCAATGTTTGTGGAAATATCACCAACTTATTACAAATTCTTAATAAACAGGGGGTTTCGTTGTCTCACTGATATGTCCTCTTGAAACTGATGTATCATATACTTACAAAAGAAAAGATTTATTAAGATCCACATTTCACTTTCCATAGTATTTAGATGACAATATCACACTAAAATTCTAAAAGCAGCTAAAAATCAAGGATGATTGTCTCATTAAAGCACACGGCTTTTGTGGGATTAAGAATAAAACTTTTAAATCTTCAAGTTTTATCACAACACACATAAAGTGTGCGTGTGTATACATATACAAAGAGGGAGAATGAGAAGGGGAGGAAAACAGAGACAGAGAGATTTGGAAACAGAGTTTTACATCTTCTTTTATATAAGTCTAACTTCCATTTTGAACTACTTTTAACTTCAAAATAGGTGATGACAGTTTCTAAGTAATTAATAAGACTAATAAGTATCTGAGGTCAGATTTGAACTCAGATGAGTCTTCCTGATTCCAGGCCCAGTTCTCTGTCCACTGTAGAAATTTTCATATCGTTTCCATGTTGAATAATCAATTGATCATCACCATCACAGGAGATGACAATATGGTACAATGGACAAGTAAAGTAGCTAGGCAACATTCAGGCTTGAGTGAGTGCCACAGGATTGAGTGCTGGCTGAGTGATCCAAGCAGATCATTTTACCTCGACGGGTTTAAGGTTAAGAATGTATTAGAAAATGATAAACTAGATTAGGATCTCTCAAGCTAGGGCTTATGAATTTGGTTTTTTTAAATTATAACTATGTTTTGATGAGGCAGTTTGTGAACAAGTGAACACAAGAGTGCTTGTTATGGAGTCAGGAAGACTGATTTTAAATCCATCCTGAGAAACTTTCTAGGAAAGTCAATTAACCTTGTTTTGCCTCTCTTTTCTCAACTGTAAAATGAGGTTAATAACAGCACCTACCTAACAGGGTTATTTGAGGTTCAAATAAGATAATGTTTGCGAAACTATAGCCCAAGAATATACATTTTTTGATTTTTGAATTTCCCCATTTTATTTCATCTCTTTTGGTGGTATGAGAAGATCTGCCTGCATACTTGTCAATAATGGTGGATGGTGTGTTAATCTGTAGAACTTAAATATTTGTCACTGTCAATAGAACTCCAGGACTTCTCCCACCACCACCACGAGAAACAGAAGTACTATCCTTTTGAGGAATCCAGCTTGCTTATGAAAAAAACAGGGAATTTCAATAATTGAAAAATTTATATTCTTTCGTGAAGGTCCCTGAAAGAAGTATAACCATATTAAGTGTCTAGGAACACATCCTATTTGCACATTTTCAAATTTAAATTATAATACATTTATAATTTTTTTTGTTTTTCATTTTTGACCAGCTTTCTGTCATTATTTTAATGGAGCAGGGAATTTTCCACAATAATAATGTGCAGATTGGCAATTATTCTACAACATAGTTTATAAAAATACCTGAGGCACAGACAGGTTAAGTGACTTCCCAAAGTTAACACAGTCAGGATGTGTCCCAGGCAGGATTTGAACCCTGATCTTTGTACCTCTGAGGCTGACCTTTTATTTACTGCATCATCGATATATCAATCACCGAGCATGCATATCTTATATGCTAAAGCCCTTCTGATACAAAGACACAAACAAACAAGTACAAAGCACCTTGTGGACCAAGTACTGCCACCTGGAGAGACCCGGAAAGGCTGAGGACAGATAATGTGTACGGGTTTAAAGTGAATCTTGAAGAAAGCAAAGGCTTCACAAAGTGGAAATGAGGAGATTGCACAAATGGTAGCAAAGGCTGGGCAATGGAAGATGGCATGCTGTGCAAAGAAGAACAAGAAATCAATTTGACTGCCCCATAGAGGACGCAGCCATTTGTGAAGAAAAGAATTGAGGCAAGGAGACCAATCAGGGGTCATGGTAAAGTAATGCTGTAAATGAAAGATCCTGGGGAGTAAAACAACCCTTAGCCCGCATCCAGACCTCTCATTTGAAAGCTGAAGAATTTTCACTTTCAGGGAAGATGAGACCCAGAGTTACACCCTCAAAGTTGCACAGTTGGTTGGCACCAGAGCTGGGACTAGAATCAAAGGAATACTGCAATTCCACGTCTCTCCTTCTGACATTTCAATTTAATAAAGGATGCAGCATCATGCTTGCCCTAAGAGAGCCTGCACTTTAGTAGATCACCTAACATTTCTTCAGACAGTCTAAGAGAATTAAAGGAATGCCTGCTAATACAGAGTACTACTGGGCTAGCCATTTGGTCCTGAGAGGAGAATATGTGTTCAAATGCATAGAAAAATTAAGTGGATTAGTGAAAGGGAGCTCAATTTGAAAGGAGAAGATACAGATACGAATTCCAGTAATGTTACTGAACAGGGAGGAAGATTCCTAAACTGCCTTTGAATCCTAAATTCCTGTGATCTGGTGACTCAACACTATATGTTCATCTGGGGCAAATGTAAACAAGATGGAGAAAAGCAATAGTTTAAGGAACACTGGCACACAATTTCAAATGAAGCACCATAGCCTGGAGACAGCTGGGAAATGAGAATGGTAGCAGACACAGAAATCTAACATTAAGCAAAGAGCAGTGGGATAATTCTTTTGGAGGAAGTATACCACGAAACGATCAAATCCACCAGGCAAAACCATCAAAAGTAGCAGGTTGTGTCTTGAGCCAAGAAGTCATGAAAGTAAATGGAAGTCACATTCCAGTGTTTACATGCACACAATGATTCACTATCAAATCACTATCTTAATGCAAAATGTGATATTATGTGTGGTATAGCACTTAAATGGATATAAAGAAAGCTGATTAGCTTTTATTCTTACTCTCTCCCATAAAAGTGCCCAGAAGTTATTACATGTTATGGAGGGGAAAAACAGTATTTTCAACTAAATGTATGATACCAAGTACATTCTAATACTACCAATTATGTTTTGTTTCTTTGTTCTACTTTCTGCTAAATTGTTTTAAAAGATTCAAACTCATAGGTTAAGGGATTGTCCAAGACAAAAAAAAGAAAACAATTTAACTTTTAAAAATCCAGCTTTATTATTAACTTCAAGTTTCATGAAAATAAATTACCCAACAGTGGGCTTGGATTTCATGAAAAGAAAAATAGAAAGTCGATTTCACCCCCAGTAAGCTGACTCCCGACTGATCCAAGTAAAAAAACAAGATGAAGCTCATCACCAACATTTTGACAGATTGGAACTTCTGTCATCATAAAATTGTACTGGTATGCCAAGCTTCTGGTTAGCCACCAAGAATACACAAAGTAAGCAGGAGTTGCTTTCAGACTAATGGGAAGACAATTTGTGTGTGGAGATGTATTCATGTATGTATGTGCAAGATACATACAAAGTAGATAACAAGGAAATCTTAGGTGGAAAGGCAGTACAGTATTAGCAACTTCTGGGACAAAGAAGGGTCTTCTGGAGGTAAGACTTGAAGAAAATCCAAGGCAGTTAAGTAGATAGCTACAGTGGACAGATCACTGGACCTGGCTTCCAGAAGACCTAAGTTCAAATATAGCCTCAGACACTTAATAGGTGTGGGATGCTGGGCAAATCACCTAACCACTCTCTTACCTCAATTTCCTCATCTGTAAAATGGAAACTAATAATAACACCTACCTTCCAAGTCTGTTATGATGATCACTAATATTTGTAAATTGTTCTGGAGACATTCAAGTTCTATATCATTGCTAGCTGTGGTTACTGTTGTTTTTGGTTGCTATTCATGGTAGAATTGAGGCTGGAATCCTTGTATCCCAACTGCAAACTCAACCATCTTTACATGAATTAACTGTTAACTATTTTCACCACCTCAGAAGCAACATGGAGAAAAGGATTTGCATCACTTTTACATTCCCATCCCAGAGCACTGTGCAAAGTTGGGCACAGGAGGCCATTAAGAAATGTTGTTTGAATGAATATTGAATTAAAAGTCCTATGCTGTATACAGAGGAAACCTTATAAACAGGAACCTTTCAATAGGAATTCTAATTTTAAGTACTGCCTTAGGTACATCTAGGACAGATACTTATCTGGGATATTATACACACATACACACACACATACATATATACATACATACAAACAGAGACATACATATGGTTGGTTGGTTGTTGTCCCTACTCTTCAAAGAGGACCAAAATGAGATCACCAAGATAAAGTGAAATGTGTCTGACTGTGGCTGAACAGACCAATACGAGCTCAGAATGCTCTACCACAGATTGGGCACAGAGAGTCCATGTGAAGATGTGGGGTGGATATCCCAAATTTGCACATCCTGCGTTTATTTTGTGCTGTCTCAACTCTGCTTTGCTCAAAGAGCATAACATCCTTTCTTGTGTAGGCATGCCATGCTGAGCAGTCCTGTGCCAGTGTCTCCCATGTTGCACAGTCAAATCCAAAGTTCTTGAGAGAGACCCTGAGAGTGTCCTTGTATCGTTTCTTCTGGCCACCATGTGATCGCCTGCCCCATGCAAGTTCTCCATAAAATAGTCTTTTTGGCAACCATACATTTTGCATTCAAACAATGTGACCAGCCCACCAGAGTTGTGTTCTCTGAAGCATAGTCTGAATACTTGGCAGTTCAGCTCGAGCAAGAACTTCAGTGTCTGGTACCTTATCCTGCCAGGTGATCCTCAGAATCTTCCTAAGACAGTTGAAATGGAAGCGATTCAGTTTCCTGGCATGGCGCTGGTAGACTGTTTATGTTTCACAAGCATATAACAATGAGGTCTGCACGACAGCTCTGTAGACTTTCAGTTTGGTAGTCAGTCTAATACCTCTTCTCTCCCAAACTTTTCTTCAGAGCCTCCTGAACACTGAGCTAGCTCTGACAATGTGTGCATCAATCTCATTGTCAATGGGTACATCTCTGGAAAGTACACTACCAAGGTAAGTGAACTTATCCACAGCATTCAAAACTTCCCTTTTGCTGTAACCAATGGATGCTGTAACCATATGGATGGCATGGTGGTGGTTGATGGAGAACCTGTGTTTTCTTCGTGTTAATTATTAGGCCAAAATGAGCACAGGCAGCAGAGAACTGATGCATACTGTGTTGCATCTCAGCTTCAGAGGCTGCACTGAGTGCACAATTATCTGCAAACAGAAAATCATGCACCAATACTCCCTCCACTTTGATCTTGGCTTGTAGCCTTTTCAAATTGAAGGACGTACCATCACTATAGTTGTTGACCTTGATGCCATGTTCATCCTCATTGACAGCATTGGTCAACATGGCTGAAAACATCATGTTAAAAAGCATGGGAGCAAGCATACACTGTTTCACTCCACTGGTGACTGGGAAGGCACGAGAGCATTGTCCATTATCCAGAACCCAGGAAAACATGCCATCGTGAAATTGATGTACAATATTGATGAACTTCTCTGGGCAACCAAATTTTGACATAATTTTCATAAACCCTCACTACTAACATTGTCAAAGGCCTTGGTCAGATCTACAAATGTTGTGTACAGACCACTGTTCTGCTGCTGGCATTTCTCCAGTTGTCGGGCAGCAAACACCATATCAATTGCTCCTTGATTTCGTGCACATACATACATATATATATACACACACACACACACACACACACAAATATATACATACATTTATAAATATATACATACATACATGTTATATACATCATATATAATATGAAAAAATTTTGAACATGGTATATCAATGGCCTCAAGCAAAAGCTAAAAGTACAAATGGCATCTCTCTAAATTTTATTTCTGGGGCTGCAAGGCAGGTGAGACCTCAGAGTATAGGTGTGAACAGTGAACACTATAACCATTACAAGGAAGGATCTTTTCAGAGGGATTCACAATTTCAGTGAACAATTTAGTGTTAAAGAATCAGAGATTTAGAGCTGGAAGAAATCTGAGAAATCATCTCATTCAAATGAGGAAACTGAGGCTCAGGCAAATTAAGTGACTTGCCTAAGGCCATGCGGGTATTAAGATGTAGAGCTAGGATTGAAATCTAGGCTGCCTCCACTTTATAAATCTAACTATAAAGTTATGGACATGAATGCTAATACATAGTTTATGTGTATGTAAAATTTAAGACAAAAAATACTCTCTGATGTCTAGAAGCTTAAAAAGCAAACATGTTCTTGTGCACCCAGCAAAGAAAAAATACTTATGCTGTCTAAGATAGACAGTCTTCAAGAACTGGAGCGGGCAAGCTTAGAGTTGCCTTAAAATATACTGGAATCCCAAAAGATGCCATAAGAGGCTCCTGGAGTGACAGATGTCCAAAAGCACTAAAGTGGGTTTTGAGTAATGAGCCCAAACTGTCTTAGGCTGTAGATATTATTTTTCCATGGGGAACAACTGATAGGTGCCATTTTCTTGTCACTTATGGAGGAAATGAAAAAGCATTTAGAGCATAATTCTATTTTTATTTCTGTCCATTTGTGCCATCCTGTTAATGAACAAAATATAGAAAAGACATTCAAAATTTCAGACAACTCATTAGAAAATATTGTTATTTAATCAACTCATAATGTAGGTTTTCTCACAACTAAATATTTTACTCCATTATCAAAATGTCAATTCAATGTCTTGGACTCATTAATGTTTTTCATTCAGTTAAATGGAGATTCAAGTAATATATCAAAGGCAGAGGTTCCTGTCCTTTCACTCTAGTTTGAAGAGGGATGAGTCATTACAAGACTGATAAACCCAAACAGAAAGGCATGAAATGCTGTGGATCATGTTGATTTGAAAGCAGAAAGCATGAATAAAACTTGGAATAATGGGCAAACTTAGATGCAACAAAGCATGTTTAACACTTAAACACTCAAGAGTTAAGCTCCTATGCAAATGAATAGTTAAGATTATGAATACGTGGATTGGCTCTGACCTAAGGAATGACAACATCCCCTTGTTGAGACTAACACACAGTCACGGATAAATGACACAATTATCCAGGCAATATCTGTCATTCTTTCTGCAGTGTAGTTATTTACATGTCAATGAACTGTTTATGCTCTTTAAAATATACAAAAACAGGAAACTAATAGTGAACTCCCCACAAAGAGGTAAAACAAATACACTCAAAGGCTTGCTGGCAAACATTTACCAACTGGCTAGGGTGGGGGGGGATGTGGATATGACACATTCTCAACTTGAAATCTGCATTATTAACATTTTATCCAGCATTTACATAAGTCCAGGGAATCCACAAAACAATAAATCAAGCCCTGTTTTATCCCATTACCAATTCCAAAGTGTAAATGCTCAACTAAAAATTTAACAACTGGATCCTCCACGCCAGCAGGAGCGGGCCCCAGTACCCCCCTGCACTTCACCAAGGGCTGACACTATCCATATCATGCATTGCTCCCTCCTCAGTTTTCCTTAGCCTTTATCTGAATCTGACGGTATCTCTTCTGAATATATTTATTTGGCACATAATACAGTAATACGTGCTGTCTGCTCTGATGGGACGTCAGCCCCTTGAACTCCAGCTTTTGTCTTTGTTCTCTTTCCTGGCCTAGTCTGAAGGACCAACATCCATGGGGTACTCCACCAACAAGGTCCATGGCATTCCATCCTTGCTTGACCATCCCACATGCCTTGCACATAGAGGATGGTTTAGAAAAGTTTGGGAAATGAACTGAAATTCTGGCAAATGAGATGGGGCAATTCAACTAATGGAGGCAAAATAAAACCAGCTTCAACAGTCAAGGTTTCTGAGGTTTCCGTTTAATAAAAGGCAAGGTTAGACTCTCCCACAGAAAGGAAGCTCATAGGTCATCTTATCCTACCCATACCTAAAGCATGAAGCCTCTCCATAACATTCCCAGACCCCAAATGACCATGTACATCTCAACTTAAAGACTAGTAGTCTCCTTCCTGCTGAGACAAATCAATGTTAATTGTAGGCAATTCTATTTCTTATAAAGTTTTTCCTTCTTGCCAGCCAAAATCTAATGATCTATTACTTACCCACTGCCCCTCACTGAGTCTTTTATGACAAAGAGAAATAAATCTAATCCCCTTAATCACGCCATCCCTGTGGTTCCTTCCTCTGACTGGTCAGTTCTTCCCCAAACCTCCATTTTGAGAAAAGTGCACAAACCAGTCTGGATCACTTCTTCATTCGTTGCTAGGTTCTGCTCCTGACTCTCCATACTTCTTTCTACACCTTCCTGTGCCCTCAGTTAACTTCTCCCCACCCTACCACCCCCTTCTTCCATTCCTCCTATTTTCAGCTCCCTTTTATGTGTAGGCTTCATCCATTAGAATGTAGTTCCTTGAAGGCAGGGGTTGTCTTTCCTTTCACTTTGATTTATATTCCCAGAGTTTAGCATAGTTCCTGGCCAGGAGTAAGCACTAAACAAACTGATTTGATTTCAAAACAGGAGCCTTACAAATCACTTGATGATACCTCTTATTCCCCACCTTCTCTGTTCTATTTTCCAGGTAATATAATGACTGACCTGGAAGTCTACTAGAACTTTTGGGTCCTTTTTATACAAAGTCATCAACCACATCTCCTCAACCACACACTCACACATCTGATTTTCAAAACTTACATCAACATTTACATTTACTTAATTTCGATGTTGTTAGATTCAGGCCACTGAATGACCTACATAGATCTTCTCAGATCCTGATTCTGTCACCCAACATGCTGCTATTTTGCAAGCTGGGTCATAAGTATGATCTCTAGCCTCTATTTCACTGACAAAAATGTTTGATATAATTGGGCCCTAAAGCATTCTGTTACGTACTGCCTTCTTGTGTAACATGAGTCCATGAAGAAACATGGGATTCATTTGCTCAACTAGTTTCTGACCTGACTATAATATCATACAGAATACATTTTTCCCTCTTATCAACACAGACCATGATAGAGAGGCACTGCCTTCTGAAAAAAACACAGGATGCTGTGACTGACATTCACTTTCAAAAATGAAACGCAATTGGTCTAAAGTTATCTCTTTTTGAAGAAGGCCATCATGAGCTTAGTTTCCCTTTCCAAGAGCTCACAGACCATTTCTTCAAAAATCTATTCTCATATTTTGCCAGGATTGAAGGCTGAGTTCACTATTTTTCTTGTTAGAAGGCTCTTCTCCACTTAAAGAAAATCAAGACAAAGTCACTTGCCTCTAATCTGTACAGCACTTCATCTGTTGTCAAAGGCTTTTCAAAGATTACTTGACTTTGACCATCAAAATCACAAGTTCTTTCTATCCCCTGTAATTTTACTCATTCTCATTAAGTTTCTCAAATTATTTGAGGGTAGTAACTAGGTACTCTTTTATCATATCCTTAGTAACTAACCTCCAGGAGGCCAAGGCTCTTTTACTTTTGCATATATATCTCTATCGTTTACCATAATTCTTAATGCATAGTAGGCACTTAACAATTGTTAATGACTGATTGTTTAGCTTGGATTTTCAATTTCTGTTAACCATTTTGATTCTATCCAATGAAAGGAAGAGAACTGTCAGAGGTAAAGCTCTAGTCACCAGTAAATTTGATAATCCAACAAACAAAAATGACACTGTGATGGATAATGGTATACAATGGTATACACCTGCTACATTTACCTCATTTTGCTTGAGTAGATATACAAAATGAGGTTGCTTTCCCTGGGCACTGAACTGACAAAGTAAGTGAGTAAGTAGTAATTAAGTACAAATTTTGTATACGTAATATAGGAGACCAGTTTCATATACACTCTTCTTCTGTTTGTTGTTTTTGGGATATTGAAATATTCATGTTTGCTGACATTTGCCAAATCAGTACTAAAAAAAAAAGAATAAAAAAGAAAGTGATCAGACAAGACTTTCTAGCAAGATTTGAGTTTTGAGTTGATTTTAAGGATAGGACGTTCAAACCTAATTGGTAAACAGAGACTATGGGATATCTTTTTCTCAAGGGAAAGCATATGGAAAAGCATTTAGGTCACCGAAGCAACTTGTGTGAAAAGTAAATACACTGGTTTGGCTGAAGGACATCCTAGCTAAGGATGAATGTGGATACGAGATGATCATGTCTGGGACATAGGACGTGAACAGGGAGAAAGTGGTGAATGGCATGTAGCAACAGAAGCTTGTTCTGGATTCTGAAAACCTTCATGAATAATCCACAAGTATGCTTCTCTCTCACTTAAGATAAATAATACAGTCAACTGATTTTTATAGAATTAATGCATTTGGGGTACAAATAATGAAGTAGCTAAGAGAAATAATCATTAGAATGAATTGGGGCCTTAAAATTTAGCATCATTTTTTTTAAAAAGCACTCAGGAAATCGTAACAGTGAACATGTTAAAAATAAAAATAATTCCACCCTCATACCACTGGGTTATAAGTAAAACCATAATATTGTACTAAATCATTCCAGTGGTCAAAGATTATTACACAAAAATTACGACTTTTCCTAATGGGGTCATGGAGAGTTGGACACAACTGAAATGAAATGACACGATGACAACAACAACAACCACTATCTACGTTATCTAGCAAAATACATAACCTGTATCATAAGAACCAGAAATTGGCAAAACACTTCATCAAAAAAGCACTTGCTTCCTCAGCAAAGCACTATATACTTCACCTGTGAAATAGAAACACACTCCACCTCTCAAGTCAAAGAAAGGTTAGTAGGATAAAAGTTAAGACCACTTTATTGGATGCTCTGAAGAAAGTTAAGTTGAAATATGAAGTGGACCCATTACCATCACTTTGTTACTTTAATCATTTTGCTACTACACTCCATGACTTGCCTTCAAATGTTTGTATTACCCATTGAAACATCTTTTCAAACAAAGAAACATGAAAAGCTCCCACAGATTCATTTAATACAATCAAAATTATGGAGCTCATCAGCTGAAAAGAGGAAACCCCACAGAATAACAGAAAACATGCACTTTTTTTGAAATGGAGGTAGAAATGACAAATAACGATGCCCTCTAGAACAATGCAGTTCTAAAATGTAGGAGACAACTCGTAAATGTGAAGCCAGTCATGCCTCAGATCTGTCACCCTGACAAGCACCATTAAGTAAAAGAGCCCTGTGACTATCGAAAAGCCTGTAGTTTTCTATCATTTCATTCTAACACTGGTCTTGAAGAACAACAAAGTTACAAAATAAAGAGCTACGTGTGGATCAGTTTATGTGGTCTTAGTATCACTATATTATTTAACTGAATATATATTAATTAAGTGACTACTATGTGAATGATTATAGCTTTTTTGGAAGGCTTATAGAAAACATGGGCCAGCACTTACACATATTAAACATAACAGTAATATGTATGTAGAAATACTGACCAAATCTTGTATGTCTGAATGCAAATTATCCAAAGAATTTTGCTTGCAAATTCCTATCAATATAAGCAGAACTGGTCCCAAAAGAATTCCTTTAAATTCTTACTTTGCATGAAACCTCTACTAGACCAATAAGAAACTTATAAAACAAAATCCTTACTTACACTGGCTGCTTAAAGAGGGGAGAGAAAAAAGTACTCATTTTAGATACCTAAAGATATAGCCTGAGACCTAACAAGACATCAACCTGAACAAGAAGGCAGAACAAAGTGTTCAATCCTTTGAAAGTCAAGGTCTAATTCTTCATAATCATGGTAATAAAAGATAACATTTCTATTCTGTCTTACGGTTTGCAAAATACTTTGTAAATATTATCTCATTTTATCCTTACCACCACACTGGAATGGCAAGGGTTGTTATTATCCTCCTTTTACAAGGAGGAAACAAAGCGTGTAAAGGTTAAGTGATATGCCCAGGGTCACACAGCTAACAAGTGTCTGAGGCCAAATTTGAACTCAAGTCTTCCAGATTTTAAGCCTAGTACCATCTCCACTGGACTACCTGGCTGTATTATACAATCTCAGAACTGGACAGGAAATCTCAATTCATGTAGCTCCAAAATACTTCATCAGGAATCCTATCCAGTAAGTTGTCAACAAGTTACTACTTGAAAGACTCCAGTTAGGAGCTCACTACCTTGGCAAGGCCATGCACTCTACCATAAGGCAGCTCTAACCATCAGCAAATGTTTCCTTTTCCAGAGACGAAAGCAGCATGTCTACAGCTTCCACCCATTGCTCCTATTTCTTCACCCAGGCACCATATAAAACAGATCTGATGACTTTTTCCCATGACACCAATCATTTAAAGGCCTAGACTTCTCTTCTACAGGCTAAATACCCTGTTCCTTCAACATATTCCTCATATGCCATGGCTTTCCAACTTAGTCACTGTTCACTAGGTATTCTCCATCTTATCAATTTTTTTCCTACACCAAGTTGGGGTGACAGAGAGCCAATCACCTCCTGTGTTCTGGTCACTCCTTTTCTTCCTTCTGCCTAAAATTTCGTTACAACTCTTCCCACAAGACACTGATATAACACTTCAAACTGTACAAAGTGTTTTGTATGTGATATCTCACTTAATCACAACTCCAAGTCTTTTTCCATCTTCATCCTTCTTGAGCTCATGCGTGCATTTGATATGAGTGACCATTTTCTCCACTCAGATATTCTCTCCTTTGTGGGGTTTTGAGACACCAGCCTCTGCTATGTCTCCTCATCTAACCAGTCTTTCTCAGGCTCCTTTACTAGATCTTGTCCTTGTCACAATGCTTAAATGTGAGCGTAGCTGGCTTTGTCCTGGTTTTTCTCTACTTACTCTCATGATGACCTCATCAGCTCCCATGGGTTCAATGCTTGTTTTGATGAAGATAATGCCCAGGTCCATGTACCTAGCCCTAATCTTTCTCTTGACTTACAGAACCACATCACTACCTGCTTCTACTGGGTATTTCTACCCTCATATCTCACGGGCTGTTCAAATTTAAAATGTCCACATTAGAACTTATCTTTTACACTTCCCACTATCCTCCCAGTGAATCAGAGGTACAAACTTTCACATCATTCTTAACTCTTCATTCTCAATTTTCTACCTACTCCTATTTCCAATCAGCTGCGAAATCTTATAATTTCTCTATCCGCATTTACTTTCATATATGTCTGCTTTTTTCTACTCACACATCCATGGCCCTAATTTAAGCCCTTATTACCTCTCACACAGACCAGCGTAAGAGCTTTCTAATCAATCCCCTTGCCTCAAATCTCTACCCTTTCCAATTTATCTATGATAGAAGTGTCG
Organism: Notamacropus eugenii; assembly: GCF_028372415.1. Taxonomy (NCBI): domain Eukaryota; kingdom Metazoa; phylum Chordata; class Mammalia; order Diprotodontia; family Macropodidae; genus Notamacropus; species Notamacropus eugenii. The sequence goes on along the minus strand of NC_092879.1, from coordinate 89,322,615 downwards.
AAATAATTTTGCAACAGTGAAGGTTTGGGCATGTCATGCCCCTATTTGATAAATTTCAGTGGTTCTCCATTCCTCTAAGGACCAAATATAAACTCTCCCTTAAAGCCCTTCAAAACTGGGGCCTTTCTTATTCTTTAAACCTCACTGCACACATACTGAAGTCCAGCAAAATTGGCCTTGCTGTCCTTCTAAAAAATACATTCCATCTCTCATCTCCATGCCTTTGCATCGACTGATCCCAAACCCCAAATGAAATCTCTCTGCCTTACCTCTTAGAATCCCTAGTTCCAAACTCACCTCAAATGTCACCTTCTACATGGAACCTTTCCTGGTTGCTTCCAGTTGCTAGTGCTTTCCCTCCTAAATTACCTAGAAAATACATGTTCATGTTGTCTCCCCTGGCTAAAGTGTAAGCTCCATGTAGAGAAGGCCCAGATTTCCTTCCATGATTTTGTATATAGCAGAGAGCTGATTAAACCCATGTTACACATGAGGAAACTGAGGTGGGATATGAACCTAGGAATGGTGCTGACCCCAAGATAAATAAATATGATGTGCTCTTTTTCCAGCAGCCTCTTTTCAATCTGAAACATGAGTTCCTGTCTCCACATATGAAGGTTCAAATTCAGTTGTAACAAACTCAGTTTAAAGTTAACATAATTGCTGCAATGATCTGGAACTGGCCGTTATTACACATGTACATAGTGGTCCCAATCTAGCAACCCTGCTACTAAAAAGATGTAACAAAATTACATGATGGGGCTTCCAAGTTTTGACACAGTGTGTGTCGCAATTATGGCAAATATTTAATGAATGACTGCTTATTACCAACAAAAACTTAAGCATATGTTGGCTTTATCACTTTTTTTAAAAGAGGCAACTATATCACTGGCTGTAAATGAAGCATGTATTTAATATCTGTCAGCATTTCACTGATAAAAAAACACCCTAAAAAACCTTTGACCTTCAATTAAGAATTATAAATATGTAAAATTTTTAAATATTTTTCACTACCAACTGGGATATTTTACAAGGTCATTTTCAAAAAGTGTAAGTGAACAGAGGGTAGATCAGTTTATAAAAGCACTAACGTTACTTTAATAAGATAGTATAAAATGAGAAGCTATGAGGTTAACTATGGTTCACATTTTTTTACTATTATCAGCAACTATGTGGCAAAACAATGTGCAACTCAACAAAATGACCATTTCTAAACAGTGGATTGAGTTGTGAAGCAATTACTCCGATATCAAAACTGTGACTGAGGTACTAACTTTTAATGGAATTGTTTTGACGTCTCATATCACTTCTTAGATACCAGTCCCAACAAATTTAATTTCAAGATTAAAAACAAAAAAGGACAAAATAAGCATATATCTAGGTACAGAACTTGGTACCAACTAGAGAGTGTGACCGACACATGAACAATTCCATTCTTCTCAACGTTTGTTCCTTTTTCGTCACTTACTGCCAAGGCCAATTGTTTTTTAAAAGCTTCTGCTTTGATTAGATCTCTTACAAATAATAATTGATTATAAAAATGTACCTTTCATATTTTGTAATTTACATACTCTTTGAAATTATATAATTGATAACTGGATAACAAAGTGCAGCCTTCAAACATTAAAAGTACTAATGAAGGCAGAAAGACTTTGTTAAACAACAAGTCTTGGCAACAGAGGGCTAGAAAGAAACATAATGAATTCAACTGTCAAGTGGTCTCCATTCACTGCCCATTCCGCTACTCATATACACATAAACAAACATGGTGTCCCAAAAGTCTTAGAGCAGTTTTAAGCTAGGAGAGCTTAAATATTATTAGCTATTCTATGTTTAAGTATTCGAAGCTTTTAAAGTTTGCAGGGACACTGAGACTTGTGGGAGATGCTATATATTGGTCCACAACCTGACATCTGAGAAGCATGAGAAGGGCAAGTGGTGAAGAAACTGGGAGAGGGGGAAGAAGAGAGGGCCATGTTCTGTCACTTCTTTGATAAGTGCCCTTTAACAAGATACTTCAGAAGTTACATCCACTCTCAGCTTTTTTACCCATAAAATGAGTAGTTTTGCCAAATGTTTTCTAAAGTCCCTTCCAACTGCAATATTCTGAGATTCTTGGAAAGCATTTCACCTCAGGATACAACTGCTATGACCTAGGAATAAAGTTTGTTGGTTTGTAGCAAATGCTCAATAAGGAAAGGAGTCCAAGCTATCACTATGTATAAACAAGCATTAGTGATCTACCAGTGTTCATTTGCAGAAATTCACAGCTAGGGTAGAAAAGAAAAAAAAAACTGTGCAAAATTAGCATGTTGTACCTTCCAACATGGGACAGCCCTAGCTCAACATCTGAAGAGTCTGGATGTTTACATTTAGCTAAACATACCCTTAATGGACACAATCAGGTTTTCCCTTAGTTATCTTTACAACCAAGAGCCTCCTTGGTCTCCTGTCCATTTCCTAGAAAACTCTCTGATCTCAAGTACATGAGGGACTCTTCATATTTACCTGTACATTCCACAGACAAATGTCAAATCTCTTCTTTAAAAAGATTCACGGTCTTCTGCCCTTGTCCTCAAACCAGTCTGTAGGCGGACAACTCTCTTGAACAATTCCCCTGAAGTCTCATGGGGGGCTATTTTGAATAACTAGGTTTGCAAATCTCTAAAATTGCAATCTAATTCACAGTAGCTATCTAAAACTGAGAGCCATTATTATATGTAATGGGAATAAACAAGTGGCCATTCCAGTCAAATCAGGGATAAAGAAAGGAAATCAATTGTCACTATTGTTATTTTATAAACTGAAAGAAATGAGAGCTATAGCTTAGTTATATGAAAAAGAATAAAGGGTTAAGAACAGGCAAAGAGGAAACAAAATGATCACTTTAGTAGATGATGCGACAGTTTATTTAGAGAACATCAGAGGAAAGTGCATGGAGACAAGATGGCACAGAAAAAGCAGGGACTCACCTGAGCTCCACCAAATTCCCCTCCAATAACTTTAAGTAATGCCTCAAAATGAAATCTGGAGCAGCAGAATCCAGAAAAAAGATGGAGTAAAACAATTTTCCTACCCGACTACTTAGTCAGCAGGAAAGGTTTGTTGCACAAGGGTAAGAGTGGCACACAGTTCAGCATAGTCAGGGTAGGCTGAGCCCCAACAAACCAGAAAAAAGACCTTGGGGGAGACTGAATCAGTGATGGCAACTGTGACTTCCAGAGCTCTTGGCCCACAGATGGTAAAGGCGCAAATGATCAAAAAAAAAAAAAAAAAAGATTACAGGGGTCCCTCTGTTGGCACAGGGAGCAGAACTCTGTTGTATTGCCCCCATACGCTATTGTGGGACACAGTTCTAAGGTGAGAAGGAGTACAAGCACATCAGAGGTTGGGGCCACAATGGAACAGGGACCCTGGTCACAGTTCCAGGGCTAAAAGGAGTGCTTGTCGTCACTCACAGACCAGAGTACAGGCCAAGAGAAAAGTAACTACACCTCTCCTCAGATCACATCACCTTGGAAGAGAAAACTTACAGACCCCCAGAACTACCTCTTAAAACAGCAGCACAAAAAAATAACAGTAACATCCACCACAAAAGCAGAACTCTACTTTAACATATAGTTAAAAAGTTAAGAAATAGCCTGGATAAATGAGCAAACAACAACATTAAAAAAATCTTGACCACAGAAAGTTGCTAGGATGACAGGGAAGATCAAAAGAACAAACTCAGAAGAAGAAAACATAATCAAAACTGCTGCATCCAAAGCCTCAAAGAAAAAATGTGAATTGGGTCAGACTCAAAAAGAATTCCTAGAAGAGCTCAAAAAAGAATTTTCAAAATCAAATAGGAGAGGCAGAGGAAAAATGGGGGAAAAATGACAGCGATGCAAGAAAATCATGAAAAAAGAGTCAACAGTGTGGTAAAGAAGGGAGAAAAAATACTGAAGAAAATAACATCTTAAAAAACCGAATAGGCTAAATGGTAAAAAGAGGCACAAAAATCTACTGAAGAAAAGAATGCCTTAAGAAACAGAATTGGCCAAATAGAAAAAGAGGTACAAAAATTCGAAGAAGTAAAGAAGTCCTTAAAAAGTGGAAATGGCTAAATGAAAAGGGAGGTACAAAAGCTCACTGAAAAAAAATAATTCCTTAAAAATTAGAATTGGGCAAGTGGAAGCTAGTGACTTTATGAGACATCAAGAAACAATCAAACAAAATTTTAAAAAATTAAAAAAAGAAAATGTGAATATCTCATTGGAAAAAAAAAAGATCTGTAAAACAGATCCAAGAGAGATAATTTAAGAATTAGTGGACTACCTGAAAGTCCTGGTCAAAAAAGAGCCTAGACATCATATTTCAAGAAACTATCAAGGAAAACTGCCCTGATATTCCAGAACTACATGGTAAAAATAGAAATGAAAATAATCTGTTGATCAACTCCTAAAAGAGATTCTCAAATGAAAACTCATCAGAATATTATAGCCAAATTTCAAAGCTTCCAGGTCAAGGAGGAAATGTTGCAAGCAGCCAGAAACAATTCAAATGTCATGGAGCCACGATCAAGATAACATAAGATTTAGCAGTGTCTATATTAAAGGATCAGGGAGCTTGGAATATGATATTCAGGAGAGCAAAAGAGATAAGATAACAACCAAGAATCACCTACCCAGCAAAACTGAGTACAATCCTTTGGGGGCAGGAAATGGATATTCAATGAAATAGCAAACTTTCAAGCATTCCTGATGAAAAGACCAGAGCCGAATAGAAAATATGACTTTTAAATGAAAGACTCAAGGGAAATCTAAAAAGCAAGTTTCTCTGATAGAGGCCTCATTACTCAACTATATAAAGAAGCAAATCAAATTTATAAAAATATGAGCCATTTTGCAATTGACAAATGGTCAAAGGATATGAACAGGCAGTTTTCATTAGTAAACAGGGCTATTCATGTGATACTGATTAGACAAATGAAAATTAAAACAACTCTGAGGTAGCACTCCATACCTATCAGATTGGCTAATATGACAAAAAAGGAAAATAACAAATGTTGAAGGGGATGTGGGAAAATTGAGACACTAATACCTTGATGGAATTGTATACTGAGTCAACCATTCTGGAAAGCAATTTGGAACTATGCCCAAAGGTCTATAAAACCAAACATACCCTTTGACCCAGCAATACCACTATTAGGTCCATATCCCAAAGAGATAAAAAACAAAAAGGAAAAAGACCTCTATCTACAAAAATATTTATAGCAGCTCTTTTGTGGTAGCAAAGAATTGGATGAGGGGGTGTCCATCAATTAGGCAATAGCTGAACAAGTTGTGGTATATAATTGTGATGGAATACTATTATGCTATAAGAAATGGTGAGCAGGACAGTTTCAGAAAAATCTGGAAAGATGTACATGCACTGATACAAAGTGAAATGAGCAGAACTAAGAGAATACTGTACACAGTAACAGCAATATTGTATGATAATTCACTGTGAATGACAGCTATTCTCAGCAATACAATGATCCAAGATAACTCTAAAGGATTTATGATGAAAAATGCTATCCATCTCTAGAGAAAGAACTGTTGGAATCTGAATGTAGATTGAAACATACTTTTTTAAACTTTATTTTTCTTGGGGTTTTTGATCTATGTTTTCTTTCACATGGAAATAGGTTTTGCATGATTACACATGTATAACCTAAATTAAATTGTTTGCCTTCTCAATGAGAGTGGAAGAAAGAGGGAGTGAGAGGATCTGGAACTCACAATTTTAAAAAAGAAAGTTCAAAATTGTTTTACATGCAATAGGAGAAAATAAAATATTAGTTTAAAAAGAGAACCTCAGAAAGTCAGCTGACAACTCATCGAAACAATAACTTTAGCAAAATTGCAAGAAATTGCCAGTGTGAGAATGTGTTTTGCTTGAATATGCATATAGATTGCTAGGGTTTTCTTTTCTTTTTTTTTTTCTTTTTCAATGTGGTGGTGATGAGGGAGGGAGGTAGAGAAAGTGGGTTTTTATTAATTGAAAAAATAAAATAAAATTTAAAAAGGTTTACAAATTGCTATCTACTTTAAATGCATCCTAGAATGCTATTTGAAGAGATAATTACCCAGGGAAAATTCATTATCTCCTTGAATTCAAAGTTCTCGAAAAATTTCGCAAATTAGGTAACTAAAATGGTACTAAATTACCTCTCTGTCAAAATGAAGTGAAGGAGAAGAAAATCATGATTGAATATTCATCAAAGTCTGGGATATGGTTCAGTGATTTAGTCAACCCACTATAAAATCTTCTTGCCAGGCAGGTTCAGTATCAAGGTTTTGGTGACACGCAAGGTCTTCTACTTATGTGGAACCAGCTGCTTTATAAGTAGGAATCAATAGAATTAAGCTGAGGACTTATTTACAAGATAGTCTTTTCCCAAAACATTTCAAGTCATACATGGCTGCATGGATCAGTAGCACAGCTTTAGTATAACAAGGACCCCAAATTCCACAAATATGGGTTCCCTCTTTACAACCCTGATCATAAGCTCTCCTCCCATAATTATCAGAATCATAATAACTCACATTTCTATAGCACTTACAATATGCTAGGCACTGTGTTAAGTGCTTTACAATTATTTTCACAACAAACCTGCAAGGTAGGTGTTATTTTTATCATGAATTTGGAGATGAGGAAACTGAAGAAAACAGAAGTTGAGTGACTTGCCAAGGTCACATAGTGAGCAGATACCTGAGGCCTTATCTAAACTCAGGTCTTCCTAATCCCAGGCCCTGTGCTCTATCCACTGTACCACCCAGCTACAGCTATAGCTTCTGGTAATGAATCTCTTGAATTTGCTTATGGATAACAGACTCTTATTACTGAGATGCAAATTAAGCCTTTCCATATTGTCCAACACCCTCCCCCTCCCTTGACTTTTAATTGAAATCAGTCAGTAAACATTTTTTAAGCAGCTACTATGTGCTGTGTGCTGCGCTTCATTGTGGGGACATAAAAAAGGCAGTAGATAGTCCTTGCTCTGAAGGAGCTCACAGTCTAATGAGAGAGACAGCATACAAACAACTGTGAACAAACAAGCTATATCCAGGAAAAATTGGGGATAATAGAGAGAGGAGGCACTAGGATCACAGGGGATTGGAAAAGGCTTCCTATAAAATGGGAGCCTCGGTTGGGACTTGAAAGAAGCCAGGGAAGTCAGGAGATATAGATGGAGAAGGAGAAGATCATAACAGCTATAGAGGACAGACAATGAAAATGCCTTGAGTCAGGACATGGAACAGCAAAGAGGATGGCATCACTGGACTGCAGAATACGTGGATGGGCAAGAAGAATGGAAAGGAAGGGAAGAGGAAGCTTATGAAGGCTTGGAATGGCAGGATACATTCTTGAATTTAGGTAGTTCCATCTTGATCTTCACAAAACTTCCGAACCTCATAATTTGTGTGTGTGTGTGTGTGTGTGTGTTGTGTGTATGTGTGTGTGTGTGTGTGTGAGAGAGAGAGAGAGAGAGAGAGAGAGAGAAAGACAGGGAGAGAGAAAGAGGGAGGGGGGAGAGAGACAGAGAGAGAGAGAGAGAGAGAGAGACAGAGAGACAGAGACAGAGACAGAGAGAAGGTGTGGCAGGTGGCTGGCAGTGCACTAACCACTGGAGATACAAAGATAATTAAGCATCATAGTCTCTGCCTTCAAGGAGCTTATATTCCATTGAGAAAAGACAGAAAAGAAGAAGGTGGAAGGGAAGTGGAGACCTTGGTTTGGAGACGATAGCCAAGTCATGGGATAGAAGCTTAGTTGGGAGAAGTGTCACAGAAAAGCTCATTTATCAAAATGCAGGCTGGTCTGAGGGAAGGTGTTCCCAGTTTCCAGTGGGACAGAGATAGAGATGAAGGCCAAAGGTCAATTGGCTAAGTAGTAGGAGGGCAAGGACTAGAATCCGTATCTTGTGATTCTGCATCCAAGACTCTTAACGGTAAATAACAATGACTGGCTAATACTAAAGCTCTCCTACTCTGAGAATCATCAAACACATATGCAAACGAATGAGCTAGCACTGAAATTCCCCAAGGTAAACCTACTTGCATCAGTTTTTAGGTTACAATTTGCTAGTATTTTATAAAGTAGTAAAATTCTTAATGACTAAAAAACTTTAACTATGGAATATATTTGTAAATGAAACAGATATGCCATCGATATGACGAAATATGACATACTTTTAAAAATAAAAAATAAATTGAGGCACCGATGCTATAGTCTCTTAATGTAGCCAAAACTCTTGACTTGAAAAATATGAAAACTAAGATGGGAATGCTTGTAAGTCCGGAACATGGACACTAGGCATCTTCAATAGCCCATACTGCCTTGGAAGTGAATAGCAGAGGTCATCTTGTAAATGAGTCAGTAACAAAAATGATAAATCACAATTTTTAAAGCAAGGAATGATTACCCTATGATGAAAAGTATAGCCCTTTCTCTTTAGTTAAGTATCCAGGAAGAATATAAAGGGGATAAAATTTTTAATTGCTTATTTAAGGAAATTCATACGTTGAAATAAGTATTTATTCTCTGTAGCAGTCACATAAATTCAAGGTGAACTCTTTGCATCCCTATTGTGATATAAGATGCCAAGTGAGAAATAGTAAATGACCTTGGTGCTCTAAAACCCACAGTCAAAAATGCTCTTCACAAACTATCGATCCAAAGCTTAAGTGAATTCCAATCCTTGCCCAGATTTTCTAGGTTTGAAGACAACTGATGATAAGTACATAGAAAAGCATCTTCACTCCTTCCTCTGGCCAAAATTTTCTTCTTGCTTGCCTTACCCAAACATCTGAGTGCCAAGTATGTACACCTAGTTTAATCTCAAGTGGCTGGGTGCAAATCAACACAGCAAAAATTGCCAAAGGGAATAATGTTTACAAGGACTGTTATGGAGTAAAAGGATGCTAGGAAAAAGAATTACAGAAGAAATTAGACTAAGAATAAAAGATAATCCTTACTCAGTGGAATCTTCCAGTTTTTGACAAAAAAAAAAAAACCCTCCCCAAATCAATAAGGTTTATGCCATGTCCATTGTGACTTCAAAGCTACATGAACATGCCACAGTAAATAAGAAGGCCTTTTCTGCATTAAATAAAGAGTAATTTAGAGTCCATTTCAGGAATATGTTTAAATATAAATGTAATTTTTTTTATTTCTGATTTTAATCACCACCAGAAAAAAAAGAATATTTCCATATACCAAATAAAACAGGAAAAGATGATTTTATATGAAAACATGAATCTCTTTTACATATAGATGGCTTTTTTTTAAAAAAGTATACAATAAATTCAACATGTTTCTTTTAAAGCTGTCCTACTTATATGCTGCCTTCTGAAGTTCTTGGTTCATTTTTTTAAAAAAAATACTTCAATGCCACTCTTTTCCTCCCTTCTTTGGGCAACCCTATTGTTAGCTCCCCGCATACTCTTAAATTCCCCTCTCAATAAAGAAAAGAAAACATAATTCTTGAAAGAAATAAGCATAGTTAAGCAGAACAACACACATTTACCATGTCTTTTTTATGAAGAAAGAAGAAAACAAAGAACATATTATGTTTGCTTTCTTCAAGACTAAGAATTCACTTGCTTTTCACCAAAAAAAATTTCAGATTAACCAGGAAAAATCTTTAAACTATCCAAAGTACAACCTTCGGCTGGATGCACAGCAGCCACTTTTTCCACTGTATTTCTCATCCCTTTCTTCCTTTCCTCTGGAAGAGAAATGCATGCACATAGCATTCGGAGAAAACTTAGGAGATCAATGTGCCAAAGACTTACTAGCCAGAGTCCTGAGCTACCTTCTCCTCTCTGACTTGTGATGAAAATCTGGCCATCTGTTCCCCTCTATTAGCACATATAACTGACAGGAGTGATATTCAGTTCCTAAATGCTCAACTTCAACAAAGAGACTTTCCACATGGAGAACAAATTTTGAAAGCCATAAGCAAAATCACAGCAAAAGCTGGAAGATTTTTTTCTAATTGGGTTGGATTTGGGATTTATTCTCTTTAGTTAAATATCTTTATTTGTTACCAAGGATCACTCTCCATAAAGTACCCTGCAATGTATAAAGCGCTTCTAGTGATGTGTGTTCCAACCAGAGAAAGTGATGTCACTTTTCACAAATCATCTGGCCTCTCTATAGTTTACGAAGAAATAAACATCACCAAACAATTAAGTAAAAGTGAAATGATAACATCAAGATTACTTTTAGGAAATTTGTTGTAGGTTACTTTCTTTGATCAAGAAAAGTTAAGTAAAAAAAAGACTTAGTCTGTCCCTTGGAGTGGCAAAGTAAAAAGTTTAATTTGGTTATTTTTTATGTATCTATAGTAGAGGGAAAAGAGCTTTGGATTGGAAGTCAGAGAATATATCTCTATGACTCCTGACTAAGTCACTTTAATCTCTCTAGAGCTGACTTTTCCTCACTGGTAAAATGGAGAAGTGGAACTAATTCTATTCCAGGTCTAAATCTATGATCTTGAGTGTATACATGACAGGAGGTTTCTATACCTTAATCAAAATGAAAAAAATAAAACTTCTTGGAAGACACCCAATATTTGTTACCAATAAAATTATATTGAGTAAAAATATGTTTTAGATCTGGAATTAAACTCCTGTGCTACTGATAAAGGAAACAGAAGAATTCTTTCCATCCATCACTACTACAGAAAACTCTATTTGAAAGAGATAACTGCTCATGTGTAAAATGATACGGTTGGACTAGTTTGTCTCTAAGGTCCCTCCAAACTCTAACTCAATGATCTTAAGAAATGATGAAAGTGAAATCTGGGAAGACATCACATGAACTGATGCAAAATAAAGTGAGCAGAACAAGATGGATAAAATTGTAAAAAGCAATTCTGAAAGCCTTCAAAGCTCTGATCAACACAATGAGCAACCATGACTCCAAAGCAAAAGTTTCATTTTTTCTTCTTCTTTTTTTTATAGTGGCAGTGAAAGGAGAGGCAGAGAACAATTGGGAAGGAAAGAAAATGGATAAATGAAAATGAATTAATTAAAAAGTATGCACATTTGTCTATGGCCATTACTGTTAGTTAAAGCCTTTTGTTAATGAATTAAGACAAGACTAGGGATTCCATCACACTGTGGGATAGTTAGCCTTACTCTCTGCATCACATATGTGTCCCACTGGCTAAGGCCTCTACAGGATTTCAGAGGTTAAGGGTACTTGTGAGATTGCCTGGTCCAACCTTCTTATTTTAGAGATAAGGAAGGACATCAAGGCCCAAATGGCAAAGTAATCACCCAAGATCATACAGGAAACAAGTGACAGAACCAGGAACTGAACCCTGGGTTTCTGACCCCAAATCTCTTCTCACTATACCATACCTTCTCAAACAAGAAAAATGTGTACAAATTATCTCAAATCCATTGCCACTGCTGGGAAGATAGCACAAAAGTACACGACCTACTAACTGGAGGCCAAAAGTATCTTTCCACATGAATGGAGTTAAGAGATCAAAGGATTCTCAAGCAGAAAATATTCTTTTACTAGACACAAAATTTTAAAAGAACAAACCAAATGGATTTGGAGAGAAAAGATGATTGCTCTGAGTTCATCTTCTAAAGATACTAAAGAAAATCATAGGGGGTGGGGCCAAGACAAAGGAGTAGAATGACTGGTCTCCTCTAGTTCTCCCTCCATAATCTGTAAAATATCAACAGCTTGGTAAAGGAGACTCAAAGAAATGCTGAAGAAAATAACACCTTGAAAAACAGACTAACTCAAATGGCAAAAGAGGTTCAAAAAGCCAATGAGGAGAAGAATGCTTTCAAAAGCAGAATTGGTCAAATGGAAAAGGAGGTTCAGAAGCTCACTGAAGAAAATAGTTCTTTAAAAATTAGAATGGAGCAGATGGAAGCTAATGACTTTATGAGAAACCAAGAAATTGTAAAACAAAATCAAAAGAATGAAAAAATAGAAGACAATGTGAAATATCTCATTGGAAAAACAACTGACCTGGAAAATAGATTCAGGAGAGATAATTTAAAAATTATGGATCTACCTGAAAACCATGATCAAAAAAAGAGCCTAGACATCATCTTCCAAGAAACTATCAAGGAAAACTGTCCTGATATTCTAGAACCAGAAAGTAAAATAGAAATGGAAAGAATTCACCAATCATCTCCTAAAAGAGACCCCAAAAGGAAAACTCCTAGGAATATTGTAGCCAAATTCCAAAGTTTCCAGGTCAAGGAGAAAATATTAAAAGCAGACAGGAAGAAACAATTTGAGAATTGTGAAAATACAATCAGGATATAATAGGATTTAGCAGCTTCTACACTAAGGGATCAAAGGGCTTGGAATATGATATTCCAGAGGTCAAAGGAGATAGGATTAAAACCAAGAATCACCTACCCAGCAAAACTGAGTATAATACTTCAGGGGAAAAAAATGGAATTTCAATGAAATTAAGGACTTCCAAACATTCTTGTTGAAAAGACCAGAGCTGAATACAAAATTTGACTTTCAAATACAAGAATCAAGAGAAACACGAAAAGGTATACAGGAATGAGAAGCCCTAAGAAACTCATTAAAATTGAACTATTTACATTCCTAAATGGAAAGATGTTGTTTGTAACTCATGAGACATTTTTTCAGTATTAGGGTAATTAGAGGGGATGTGTGTGTGTGTGTGTATGTCTGTGTCTGTGTATATGTCTGTGTCTGTGTGTATGTCTGTGTCTGTGTATGTAGGTGTGTATGGGTATGTATACATGTGTATATTATATATGTGTAGGCATGTATATGTACATAGGTGTATGTGTGTATATGTGTACATATATGTGTGTATGCATGTATATGTGTGTATGTATATATTTATATACACATAGGGGGCACAGGGTGAGCTGAATATGAAGGGAGAATACATAAAAAATAAAATTTACTGTTGAATGGAATGTACTAGGAGTAAGAGAAAGGGAGAGTTAGAATGTAGCAAATCATCTCACATAAAAGAGGGAAGAAAGAGCTTCTAAAATGGAGGGGAAGAGGGGGGAGATGAAAGGAAATAAGTGAGCCTTACTCTCACAGAGTTTAGCTTAAGGAGGAATAACCCACACTCAATTGGATATGGAAATCTATTTAACCTGGCAGGAAGGCAAGGAGGAAGGGAATAGGAGAGGGAAGATGATGGAAGGGAAAGCAAATTGGGGAAAGGGATAATCAGAAGTAAACACTATTGTGGGAGGACAGGTCAAGGGAGAGAATGGAATAAATGGAGGGTAGGATAAGATAGAGGTAAATGTGGTTTGTCTTTTATAACATAACTATCATGGAAGTGCTTTGCATTGTTACACATGTATAACATATTAAATTGCTTGTTTTCTCAGTGAGGGGGGGTTTGGAGGGAGGGAGAGAATATGGAACTCAAAGCTTCAAGAATGAATATTAAAAATTGCTTTAGCATGGTACTGGATCTATTTTTCCCTACAGGAAAATAGAGGGTAAGGGGGATGGAAGAAGGGTGGGTAATGGAAGGGAGGACAGACTGGAGGAAGGGGTGGAGGGGGTACATGCTGTCCTGGGGTGGTGGGGTGGGGAGAGATAGGGAGAAAATTTTGAACTCAAATTCTTGTGGTAGTGAATCTTGAGAACTGAAAAATAAATAAAATATACATTTAAAAAAAGAAAAAAAGAGAAATTCATAAAAGAATAAAGCCATCTAATTGTGCCTAAGACTGAAATTTCTGAGAACTAGATTTCCAGTGAATATTCTCTCAATATAAACAATGTCTAGTCATAAAAGCAACTAGAAAAGCTCCCGGAAATTTTATCCCTGAACACATTTAGTGTATACAGAGGAAATCATTATTTCTGAAAATATATGCTAGAGTTTTTTAAAAAGTGCAATGCCAGCTGTTATGAACATAATTTGTGTCTGAAAAACACTGATCCTGGGATTTTAGAACCATGTTTTTAACACATCTTGAATATCTTACAATACAATGGAGTAAGAAAATTCATAAATTGCCACTAGGGGAAAAACAGATGCATAAGAAGTAGAAGCAGCAATGGCGGCAGTTAGCAGAGATATCATCTGATATTGTAACAAGGAACAGTAAATAAAACCTGGAAAGGAGAGATAGCATCTCTATGATTGTTGGTAATGGAACAAAAGGTATCTCATCATATCAGCTTCTCTTTGCAAAGCAAATTACAAATATCCTAATAGCATCACATGTCACTGAGTAGTTACGTCTGCTGCCTTCTATTAAAAGGAATTACATGTTTTCAAACAAGGTGATTCCTTGCCCATTGCCTGCAGCACATTATCAGTCTATTCTTATCACATTAAGCCAGACACAGTCAGTTCTCAACAATCCATACTAATGGATGGGATATGGATAATTCAAAAGAGTTGATAATTCAAAAATTATTCACATTTGGCTTTGGAATGCATTTTATTGTTACAGTAGATTTACCTTCCTAATTACGTTTTGCTTAGGCTTATGTTAAAATTTGTTTACCTTCTATGATTCAGTTTTTCTAAACATATATCAACTGATGATTGGAGGAGGGGAAGCAATGATGGGGGATTAGGAATCTGAAGCACTATGGAATCAAGGGAAATTAATCATGTATTAAAAATGGGCTATGGCTCATACTTATAGTAGGTCATACACACTGGGTAAATTAAAACCTGGCTATGTTATGGTAAAGAACCTTTGATACAACAACCTAAAACAGATTGCTTTTCATCATAACATTAACAAGTTCAATTCAATTGAATCAAACAGGCATTTCTTAAGTGCCTACTCTGCACCAGGAAATGCGTTAGGTACTAGGGGAACAGGAGATACAAAGACAAAGGTTAAATTGTGCCTGACCCCAGGGGCCTAACATTTTATTGGGGAAAACAGGTACACAGACAAGGAAATATAAAGTAATTTGGGGGAAGCAAAAGGGAAGGCAGAGTAACAGCTAATGAAAGACAAAATACAACTATGCCTAAATTTTAATGCTGTGATGTCATTATGAATGTCACTTAAAATAATCAGTTTCAAAAACCAAGAGGGTTATTTTTTCATGGACATGATGAACCTCTACTTGCTACTTTAGTAAAGAAGTAAAAGTTAGTTAAAATAGCGACAGATGTTATAAGAGCAATTCTAGCATGTAAAAGTAAAAACGAAAATTGGATATTAAATTGAGACTTGTTAAGGAATTTCTAAAAATTCACAATAATTTGTTTTTGCAAAAATCTAAGCTATCATGATTGGATCTTTTGGTTAAATAATCTCCCTTGGGCCTCAGTTTCCTCATCTATAAAATGAAGGGACTGGGCGACATGATCTCTAAGGGTTCTTGCAACTTTAAAGCTATGAGCCTATGATCATAAGGCACTTTGCTCTACTGCAAGGGAGAGGCAGAAAGAGGGTGAAGAGGAAGGGAGAAAGAACGAGAGAGGGAGGAAGAGAGAAAGGAAGCAAAGGCAGAGAGTGAAGGCAGAGAGGTGGGGAGAGAGAACAGTGACAGAGAGAGAGAGACCGAGACAGAGAGAGAGAGACCGAGACAGAGACAGAGAGACAGAGAGAGAGAAGGGGGAGGGAGAGATCGCTAATATAGCCTAAGCTTTGATCTTTTGTGATAGTTAGGAACAAGGGAAATGTGATATGCCACAAAATTACAGAGAAATCCAAGTCATGATAAAATCTAATAAATAGGATTTTAATGTACTGCCAATGTCATTGTAACATTGTAGTAAAAATCATTCATTAACAGGAATACAAAGAAGTCTTCACAAAAAATCTATTTGTGGTGGATTGATACCCAGAAGAATAGCTAAGCTCTTTTTAGATATTTATTTTATTTTTTACTAAAAAATTATTTATTCTTAAATTAAGCCAACACATTGGCTTAGGCCTTCTTAATCATAAAATTAAAATTCAACTATTTCACTATTTCCAAATAGCTTTTATAAAAGTTTTTCTCTAAGTATTCAAAATACTACATAATCTATGTTTATTCATGTATGTATTAAAACCATATAGAACTATAAACATATTTAACCTTCTATCCAAAAACAAATCAACTGACGTTCTCCATTGGCCATTGGTAGCCCATCCTTTTGGTATACCACAATATGTGTTCTTGAATCACCACCTGGGGAAGTATGGCTTCAATTAGTAAAATAATCTCATTTATCTTCCCTTCCTGTCATTCCTGAGAATTCTGATTAGCTTCAGTCCTATTTTACAGATGGATAAACAGAGACAATGAGAGAGGAAAGGATAAAGTGACATCCCATCAAGGATGACTGCTATCCAATACCCTAGATCTAAGTATTGCCTTTTTAAGGGGATATCTTCAAGTTGATGACACTATGGCCTCAACTCCCCACACACATCGAGGGAGAGGGAGAAAGATAAGGAACCAAGTCTGAAATGTTGGCAGAGGTGGTCCAGTTGTGGAGTTCAACGGGGGAGGGTGCATAAATAACTGGTGGAGAAAACCAAAGACACAATAACTTTTTTTCTAATGGAGTCCACATCCATTGTCTACATTTCCTCATTGTGTCCTTTCTCTCTTCAGCTTTTTGCAATGAAGCTTCTACCTCCAATGAGTTTGGCAAACCTCTAAGAGGCACAGAAAGATTAGTTGCTACTGCTGTTATTTCTGTCACTGATGAAACTGCTCTCTCTAAATTCAGTAATGACCTCCTAGATGCAAAACCAATGGTCTTCTTCAATCACTTTCATTGACCTTTGGAGGTTTACATAGTATTGACTTTCCTCTTTCTTCTGTCAGTTACACTATCATCTCCTGATTCTCCTCCTATCTCTGTAGCCATTCATTCACTGGCTCCTTTACGAGCTCTTCACTCTCTTCATAAATGTATCCCTTGAGTAGCTTCCAAGGACTGGTCCCAGACATTCTTCTGTCTCCTTTCTCCTCTCAGGAAATTTCATTAACTCCCATATCTTCAATGAATACCTCTCTGCAGATGATCATCAAATCTATACTGTTTTTTGGGGGAGGGAGGGGAGTCAATTAGATGAGGAAAATTTATTTCTTTGTTCAATGAAAATGAATTAACAACATTTGAGGTTTTCTTGGCAAAGATACTGGAGTGAGTGGTTAGCCTTTTTCTTCTCCAGCTCATTTTACAGATGAGGAAACTCAAGCCAACAAGGTTATGTGACTTGCCCAGGATCACACAGCTAGTAAGTATCTAAAGCTGAATTTGAACTCAGGTCCTCCTGACTCTAGGGTCAGTGCTCTAGCCACTGTGCCACCTACCTAAATCCAAATCCACATCTCTACAAAACTTATGTCCTATTGGCCCATTCAGTTCACTAAGTCCTAAACCAAAGTCATTAGCTTTCCTTCCAAACCTATTTTTTGCTTCTATCTTCATTATTTCTGTCTAGGGCAACATTACTGACTCAGTTTAACATGTTGATAACTTTGAATTTTCCACATTAATGTGGTCCAACCTTTTCCAGTTTTCCCTCATGTTGCCTAAAAAAATGTTTACCACTGGTTTAAAAAACAAGACTGTTTAAGAAAAGGAAAATCAAGCTGAAGAACATGTAAGTTAGGTTAAGTGTCATTCTACTTTTCAAAGGCAAGTAAATATCAAAAACAAGGATCCCATGCCTTTGATACTGTAGACATTCTACCAATATTCTACAGCGAATTTGAACTGTCATTACTACAGGTGAGCAAAAATTTAAAAGAACAATGATATCAAAAGGACACAAAACTTGTCAGTTTTATAGATTAAACAATTCCAATTGCAACTCAAAGTTAATAGTTTTGTATTTGCAAAAGAATTTGTCATGCCAAATTATTGTTATGAAAATGAATAAAAGAATTTCCACTGGAAGGTCTTAGCGGGAAATCCAAGGATAGATTTCAGGTCAATGAACATAAAGAGGAGAAATTATATCTTTATCATTGTTTTCCTTTGTAATTCTATGTATTTTACATTATGAATTTAAAGACTTGATTTGGAGAAGGCATCTGTGGAACAAAGAGGTTAAGTCTAACTCCTATCTATTAATAACTGACACATTTCCTTGTTTACTCTTAAGGACTCAGGGGCAGGGTAATGAAATGAAGGGATCAGTTCTTTTTTATTCATAACATTTAAAAAATGTGTCAGATTTTTACAATCCTACCCAGGGTAAGGAGACTAAGGGAAGGGGGGGCGGGTCATGAAAATATGTTCTATCTCGTAATTATCTCATAATAATTCAGGAAAGAAATTCCCACAAATAAGTAACTGACTCATTTGTTATTAGAGGCTTCTGTGGGCTGAAGGTGGGTCAGAACGTCACTAACAATGCCCAGTGAAGGCTACAAAGCAATGCAGGAATAGCCCAGCTAAAGGTCTTGTATCCCCCACCATTAGTGTGGTGTAAACCCAACTCTTCAACTAAGTGATGGTGGAAACTAATGAAAAGTGCAGCGGACTTAGAGGCAAGACCCACAGGATGACAGCACAGGTTGGCCTGTTTATGAGCTGCTAAGATAAAATGAAATCAAAGAATCATGGAAATAAGAGCTGGAAAAGACTGTAGAGATCAACTCTTTTTCAACAGTCTCATTCTGCACCTGCAGAAATGAAGGGTCTGTATTTGCGAAGCACTAGACTAGGCCACTTTGACCTAGTCCTTGCCTCCGCCACTCCCCACCCTCCATTGTAATTTTCTATGTACAAATGGTATTGTCACCCCCAACTGGATGCCAGCTCTTTCAAATCAGAAACAGCTTCATTTTTCCCTTTCTCTTCACAATTCAACTTCAGCATGAAGAACTGTACCTGGAGAAGAGAACATGGAAAAGTTCTTTTCCAAGTCTAAGGCCACCCCATCTGAACCAATTTCTGGAACTCTTTCGACCCCCAAATTGGGCAATTATCTTTTCCTTGCCAAGTGAGCCCCATTGGTTTCTATCTGAATGCAAGGGCTAGCAGGAAAATTTCCTCCTTCTCTTAATAAAAATGAGCAAAGTATGTACTGTATGTGGAATGCTCTGCTAGACATTGGGGTGAGATAGTCTAGACAAGGCACAGGCTCTCCTCTCATGAAGCAGAAATTGCAGTAGGTGGCTGAGAAACAAACACAGCAATAATTCTAAATATCCCAGTATGAGTACATTATAAAGTTGTATGTGTTAAGTAAGGTCCAAGGAGGAAGGGTATTATGTAGAGGGCAGATGACAGAAAGCTTCATGGAGGACGTGACAGTTAAGGAGGCGAGGCTAGCTGTTAAACACAGGAGTCATATTGAGAGGCACATGCAAATCTACATGTAAATAGATGGGAAGAAGTTTGGCAAAGTAATGGCAATAAATGAGACCAATTATTTTTATTTATGGAAACTCAAATGACTTTTGCTTTCCTTTGCCCAAATTGCCTGAAACAATTGTCTCAAAGCATACAAATTATTTATATGATACAAATGGTGAGCTAATTTCCAGACAGAATCAGTGCATGCTATTCTAGTTCTCTACCTGAAATAGCTCCCGAAACCCTCTCCGTTTGCTCCCCTGTGTATTAAAGCTCACAGTCAAGAAACAGCCCTATCTCGTGTCATTAAGCTGGCACATTATTTGTTGGGACATCAGGCCTTCCAAGCCATGCTCCCCTTAGAATAATCAGATACACACTGTTGACTACTCAAGGTGACATGTAATTATTTTCAACTCAATCCCAGGAAAAGTCAGTATTATCAAGACAGTTAGAAATGGATTATATCTCACCATTCTTTTGTGACCTTTTATTATTTCACTGGGGGAAGAATGATGATACAACAATATTTGGTGATCAAGTAAAGTATGCATACTGCCAAGAGAAGGGGATCATTCTAAAGAAAAACTAAGAGCATTTAAAAGATGATCACAGGATCTGAGGTTCCAAGCTGGAATGATACCTACAGCCCAGAGAACTGAAGTGACTTGCCCAAGGTCACACAGGCAGGAAGTAGCAGAGATGAGATTGTATCTTGGTCCTTCAAAATTCCTCAAATGCCAAAGCCAGGGCTCCTTAGAAAAAGTACTTTAATATAAATGTTTCAATATAGTTCTAGAATAGGTTTGGACTTCTGCAGTAATATTTCAATTACTTCAAAAACACATTTTTATGCATCAGCAATATTTATAATCATCTTAATTTTCTCTTATCACTATTGAAACTAAATTATATGACTGAAGCCTATCATTTAAAATGCTCGATTATTTTTGCCTTTTCTGTTTATTCCCTGTGTTTCCTCTAAGCAGTAGGAAAATCCAAGCAACTGCCTGCCAGTTTCACGTGTACTATCTTTGTTCTTCCTGAGGTCCCTAGAGAACCCTAGAAATTCTAATTAGTATTAGCAGTTATTGCCTACATGTTTTATTATTATTTCAAGTGCAGTTAATATTAACAGTCATTACTCTAATTATCTGTGATTACCAAGGAGTTTTGGAAGCAATAATGACCACATCATTATAATTCCACTGGTTACATTTTGCTCCAAGGTCATCAGATTGAATTCTTAATACAAAATGGAGGACAAAACCAAAAGTAAGCAAAGTATCCATGATGACCATCAAACAGGACTAACAAAGATTTGCTTTTTGTAGCCCTATATAATTTCTTTTATTAATAGGATGAAATTTGAATCATATCATTATGATTGATACTATTATGGCTAATAAGGGAATTCAAAATATTCAATGCAAAACAATTGGATTTTAGGGTTGGGAAGGACCTCAGAGATCAGGTACAGTTACTATAATTAGTATTCAATGGCATTTTGCTCTAGTCTAATTAATTTTTTTATAAAACACTAAATGAAAATAAAAACATCCATGATACCTATTAAAAGTAATTTAAACAGAAATGTGGAGAGCACAGCACTTTCTATAAGCTAAATGCATTACCTATTAAAAAGAATACATAAGAAATGGTAAGTCTGAGTAACAGACAGAATCTTACGAGAGATTCTACAGTTTACCATTTTTAAATGTTCTTCCTTGAAAGCAGCAGTACCTCTGGCTCGACTCAACATTCCCATGTAGGTTCCATTTAACAACTGCAGTAGAACTCAGGCAAAGTCCCAGAGGAAGGAGAATTCCCACTGGTGTCCAGACTCTGGGGAAACAGGCTCCCTCCCCAGGACGGGCAGAATCATGCAAAGAGGTCCCAAGGTAAGAGAAGGTGGTAAGGCTGAGGAAGAACCTGTGGCCTGCACAGGTGGGTCAGTGAGCAGGCAATGAGAAGGTGATGAAAGACAAGAAACTGAGGAGGTAAGAGCAATGTACCTTACTCAGCCTCCATCAACAAGATAGAGGAGCACTAGTTTGAGAATCTGAAGACTGAGTTCTAGGCTCCCATCCAAACACTTTTATCCTGTTGGCACCTTAGGCAACTCACTGAACTCTTCTGAGCACTAGCTTACTCATTTGTGATCCTCATGCTATCTGCCTTCCAGGACTATTGTAAGGGAAAGGTTTTGTGAACCATAATGAGCTCAAGAGATATGAGAACTATCACAGCGGAGATAGAATTTCATTGTGTATCTTCTGACTTCAAGTCCAGTAAAATCTCCACTTGCCCAAGGTGAACTCTTATTTTTCCTTATATTCTTAGGATAAAATGTTTTAGGCTCCCTATAGTAATGCAATCAATAACTAGGAAAAAGTTTCTATAAAGTTTTTATTTCATTTTGAAAAAGCCAAAGGAGTGACTCTGAAGCCACTGGGAAACAGGGCCCAGAGGGGCCAAACAAGGGAGCTTAATGATACCAAAGCAAACTCTTCAGAGGGTGCAGAAGGGATTTGTCCCATTGACAGTCAATTCAGAATACATTAAGAGCAAAAATGAACGTGTTACAAGTGATGAATGTGACAAAACATTGTGGGATGTACTTAACTAGAACAATTTTGATGTACTTTGTAAATCTCCCAAAAGATACACAACCTGAATATTAAAGATGACATTAAAATTAGAAGAGATCCACATCAGATACCTTTAACAAACATGGCTAGGGTGTGAATTCTCAACCAAATAAGAGATAGAGAGAATCATAAAAGACAAAATGGGGCATTTTGACTATATGAACTTGAAAAGCTTTTGTATGAACAAAATTAATGCAACTAGGATAAGAAAGGAATATTACTGGGAAAATAATTTTACAAAATATCACTGACAAGGTTACGATATCCAAGGCAGGCAGACAAATAACAAAAAGTCCCCAACAGACATGAAATAGCAATTCTCAAAGGAACAATAGCTATTAGCAACCATATGAAAGAATTCTCCAAATCATTAAAAATATAAGAAATGCAAATCAAAACAATTCTGAGGTTTCACCTCACACCTGTGTGTGAAAGAGAGAAACAATGAACATTTGAGGGCTGTGGGGGGGGGGGGGGGGGGGCACGCTAATACACTGCTAGCAGAAATGTGAACTGATTCAAACAGTCCAGAAATCAATTTGGAACGATATTTACAAAAATGGTTAAAAGTGTCCATATCCTTGATGGTGAAACCTTACTGCTAGGCATACCACTAGGAGGTCAGTGACAAAAAGAAAGATCCCATATATACCAAAATCCTCAGAGAAGCACTTTTTGTAGTAGCAAAAAAACTGGAAACTAAGTAGATTCCATTAACTGGGAAACATAAACAAGTTGTAGTACATGAGTGTGATAGGATATTACTGAACTTTAAAAAACAATGAAGATCAAACACTACTGTGGGGGGACAGGTCAAGGGAGAGAATGGACTAAATGGAGGTCAGGACAGGACAGAGGGAAATGTGGTTCGTCTTTTACAACAGATTATGGAAGTGCTTTGCATTGTTACACATGTATGACCTATACTGAATTGCTTGCTTTCTCAATGAGGGTGGGTGGGGAGGGAGGGAGAGAGAGATTATGGAACTCAGAGCTTTAAGAATGAATGTAAAAATTGTTTTAGCATGGAACTGGAAATTAAGCTACACAGGCAATGGAGTATAGAAATCTATTTTGCCCTACAGGAAAACAGAGGGAAATGGGGATGGAAGAAGGGTGGGTAACAGAAGGGAGGACAGACTGGAGGAAGGGGTGGATGGGGTGCATGCTGTCCTAGAGTAGGGGGTGGGGAGAGATGGGAAGAAAATTTTGCATTCAAATTTTTGCGGAAGTGAATGTTGAGAACTGAAAAATAAATTATATATTTTAAAAAAAACAAGACGAGGAATACAAAACAATCAGAAAATTGATATGAACAGATGCAAAATGAAGCAAAAAGAAATGAAAAGTCTATACAATGACTACAATAACTTAAATAGAAAGAACAGCAATAAAAAACTGAAACGCTATGAATTTACAAAAAAACAAAATTGACACCAAAAAGAGATGGAAGAAGGCACCTCTCCCCCTTCTTTGATGATGTATAGAACACTATCAATAATGTCAGAAGTTTCTGGTGTGTGGGTTAGTTTGTTCAAGTATTTTTTTCCAGTTTTTTCTCCATTGCTTAAACGGATGGTCCTTTTGGAAACAGAGGAGAAGGGATACAGTGGGAAATATAGGTGAAGAGATATATTAAAAATAAAGAATAGGGGTGTATTTGGAAAAATTAATTTACAAGATCCCAGGGCAAGTGTCATATATCTGATGAAATAACTGGAAAAGGTGTTTGTCACTTAAAGAGTATGGAATAACACAACATGCTGCTTTTTGAGCAAAAACCTGTCTTTGGGTGAAAAAAGACATTAGAATGGCTTGATTATTTTGTTTAATTAATGGATTACACAGAGAGAATATGACCAAAATGAGTTACTTAATCTTTCTAAGTTGCTTAACTTCATAAGTAAGACATGAAAAACAATAGTATCCACAGCACCCACCTTGAAGATTTATTTTTCGACTAAAGCAAGTTATATATGAAGTACTTTTCCAACTTTAAAATGATATAGACCAACTGTTATACTATTATAATTCCCTTACAAACAGAAAAAAAGATTTACAATTAATAGACAATTCAACTATGGTCCAAGACAGTTAATGATAAGATTGGAAGCTTTACATCTACTTTAAATAATTCAAATTCCACAAGCATAGGGAAGGTTAAGAAGTTCCACATATGGCATCTTGCTAAATCACAATTCATCAAATAACCAATTTGGAGCCCAGAACATACAGTGTGCATAAAAAGTATCTAGAGAACTCACAATTATGCAGTGCTTTAATTCCCTTACAAGACCCACGTACAGCAGGCAGCACAAGGATTATCACACATGATTTACAAATGAGAAAGGTTAAAGAATGGGTCCAGGGTCACATGATCTAGAAAGTTCCTGGGTAGGACCTGAAGTCAGGCCCCCAACTCCAAATCCTGTACTCTTTTCATTATGCCATCAAAGATACACAACAATTCTGAGAGTCAAATTTCTTCATAGTCCAAATGTAAGATGAAAGACTATTTCCCCTGCTCTCAAAGTTTATATCAACTTCACTGAAGGCTGAGATAGAAAATTGGTATTTTGTTACATTATTTTCCTGTAGATGGTGAAGCAATTCCTAGATCTTAGCAGGTTGCATTAAAAAAGAAAATTTTGTCCCCAACACTTTAACTACTAAAATCAGTAAAGGTCCAATTTTAAGACAAACCAGAAATTATAGAGAAATATCCAACTTTCCTCCAGGAAAGCACACCAGCAGTAGCAGTAGTTTATAGCCAAAATATCATGAACTTGACATTACTTGAAACAGGCTAAACAATCCACAAGGTTTTCTCCCTAAATTTTCTGGGGAAACATAACTAAAGATAGCCATGACACATTCTTAAAACAACAACACAAAACTTTTAACAGTAGGAAGAGCAAATACTTCTTTTTGGTAAAACCCTCGAAATGTACCTTTCATCTGTGTAGCAAAAGTGAGTGCCAGTTTTGCAAAGAGATCTGGATTTTCAAATTTATCTTCTTTAACTTTTAACCAGAAACAGTTTTCAGATATTTCCTGTGGTTCAATCTGCAACAAAAAGCAGCAGGAATAATATGGTCAATTGTTACACATTTAATTTAAAAACAAAATTAAGTGGATCTACATTTAGACAAGCTTGAAGTTCACTGTTTCTGTTTGCTGTTCATTGCTTCCATTTAGGCTCTGTTCAAGTAGTTTTGGGGTCCTTATGAATTAACAAAAGATAGCATGGCATAGTGGACAGAGAATTGTCCCTGCAGTCAGGAAAACCTGGATTCCAGTCTCACCTCTGACCCGTACTACCTTTGTGACCTTAGGATAGACACTAAGTGCTCTAGGCTGTAAGCTGTAGAGAAGGTCCCAACCTTCCTGGGCAAAGGGAGTTCCCTCATTTGGAGTTTCAAATGTATCAGTGAAGTCGCAGCTCTAGTCATTAGCCATTTATATGGGAAGCTTCAATTTTGACGTTCATAAAGGAAAAGCTGCACAGCAGAAATATTCCACTTATCATGCTGACACAAAAGTGAGGGTTTTCTATAAGGGCCACCACACTTTAATGAGCCTCAAAATGAGTATCCCTCTCCACCCTTCAAAGAATCAGCTGTTACTGAAGATGGGCCTTGGGCAGGGGTGGGGAACCTAAGGCCTCAAGGCTACATATGGCCCTCTAGGCCCTCAAGTGCAGCCCCTTGACTGAATCCAAATGTCACAGAACAATTCTTGTCTTATTTGAGGCGGCAGGCTCCCTACCCTGGTCTGCCCTTTTTCAAATGGTTGCTGCTCACTGATTCATTTAACAAGCAACTCAATGCTTATTAACGTCAGGGCTTTCACGCCATCAAAAACCCTGATTGGGCTATCAAATGCTTTAATCCAATTCACTGTAAAGGTGCTAATCGATAAAGTCTATAGATGCTGACTTCATTTCTATTTAACAGCACTCCAAAAATCTGATGTTAAGAATAAATATTATTCTATGTAAAAAAAAAATGACATGAACCTATCTGTATCTTCCAGACTTCTCCAGAGATGAAGTAAGATTTGCTTACTATTCAGGGAAAATACCTCCTCAACCTAATATCCTACTTCCCTTCAACTTCTTTCCTTGGTCTTCCCATTTTCTCTTCTCTCTTCTTTCCTCCAGTTGGTCATCTTCTCTCTTTTTACCCTTTCATAAATATTCAATGTAGAAGATATCTTCATGTGGGTGGTATTATGTAATAATAGTTCAATATATTGAAAACAGCATGCATATATTCTATCACCACTAGTTTAAACGGTCTCTCTAGATTACCTGAAAGCTAGAACTCAATAAGAAGACCTTCATTTCTTTGGAACAAAACTAACTGTGAGTTATTAAACATTCAGTAGGTAAAAGGAATGGGGAAAATATTATTTCATTCTTCCTTTCTGCTAAAAGTATCATACAATATTACAATAAATATAGCAATGGTAAAATAAACTGAGGTACTCTTAAATGCCTTTCTGTCTGGATTATCTATATCCATTCCCTATTCTGCTGTACTAACTTCTTCTATTGTTGACACCAACTTTAAAGTCATTTTTACCTCTTCCAATGACTCAGGTGGCTCCCACTTACACCACTTTAGGAATTGTGAAAATCTTAAACAGTTAACAATAAGGAAGAAATACTTAATTTAATAGTTATAAAACGATGATGTAAATATTCTAAATGAAAAAAATATCACCATAAGCTAAATAGGTCATAAACCAGCTCTAATATTTGCTACTGATATTCTGCCCCATTTCAGTCATCAGTTGAGTGGTTCCCCCAACAATGATGTCTGAGATCCCCATGGGGCATCCATAACCTTAGCAAACCCCACCCTACCCCCACACAAAGCCATTACCTTGGCCCAATTGATTCTTTTCATAGCCACTTCTGGTTTGTATAATTTTTTTTGCTTCATTCCAAAAGGAAGAGAAGCAGGTACTCCAGGAGGAAGTGGAATGCCACCCAGAGGTGGTGGTGGAGGAACTCCCCCAAATAAAGGAGGTGCCGGTGGTACAGCTCCTCCAGGCAAAGGAGGGGGAGGAGGAGGAGAAATTCTGACAGGCAGTGGTGGAGGTGGAGGTGGAAGAGGAGGAGCAGTACCCCCTGGTAAAGGGGGCGGTGGTGGAGGAGGTGGAATTCCTGGTGAACCGGAAAGTCCATGGCCCTGGAATACACATTGGGAATAACAGACATCACACTTCTGCAATGGTTCCTAGACTCACTAAATTAAATATTATATTTCCTAACCAGGACATTAATAATTCAAGTAACACTAATTTGAGGGGGGTACTGTTTCCAAAGTTCATGCATGTGATTACGATTCCTATATTTTCTTATTACCATTACAAACCACATTTGAAAACTATCACTTTTACCATATTTGCTAAATGACATTCAGTTCACTTTGTATTAAATAATCCTTCAAAATAATAAAAAACAAGCTTCCTATTATGTAATACATATATTTATATGTATATATATATATATATTATATATATACAGATATATGTATATACTGAGAATTCAGTATTTTGTAAAAATGGTTTGGACCTGTTCAAGCAATTGGATAGAATACAGTATTAATTAGGACAAGGTCGTGAATGCAATCCCCAAATGGGCCAATTAACTTTGCACAAATAGAATCTGTCTCATAGCCCCTGGAACCCACTTGTCGAATAATTATTGTAATAATACTAATGAATGTTTTAAATTTACATAATGATCTATATTTATCAAAGGGTTTCCACCTTCATTATCTAATTTGATCCTCACAGGCTTATAAGGCAGGCTGAGTAAGATAATATTATGCCCATTTTTACAAAGGAGCAAACTGAGACCAAGAAAGTGGAAGTGACTTGCTCCTGCTCATACAGCTAGTTAAATGCAAAGCCCAGAAAAGAGTCACAGTCTGGAAACTCATAATCCGGTACACCTTCCACTATGACATGCTACCTCCTTGCAAATACATGTAATCAATGAAAAGAGAAATGAGAGCAGCAATAAAGAGTCAAGTCAAATAGGGCACATTGTCTACAAATGGTGTCAGCATCCCCAGTGATGAACTGTACATGTAGAGGGTCTATTTTGCACCATCTTATCTTCTTTGTGATGACTAATCAATCAATGTTCATTTATGTGAAACACTAATGATCTGAAAAACCACTCACTTCCCCAAGTAATAGATAATCACTCATATTTCCAAAAGCTCACATTAGAAATAATTCTAAGACTGTACTATTCCCTACTCGAACTACCCTCCCACCATGAAGCTCATGAAAATCATTCAAATTTTCACCACTTATTTAGGATTAACAAAAGCATTGTAAAGAACACAAATGGGGCTAAAATTCAGTCTCTGCCCTTAAGTTCCTAAGTAAATCTCCAGGGCAGAATGCGACCCATGTCATGGATCTGTAGCAAGTGCTACAGAAATTCTGAGGAGGGCGAGTTGACTTCAGCTACTGTGCACCTAGAGACTGTGGACATGAGCTGGACTTTGAAGATGAGATGGCAAAGAAGAAGGAATGAATCAGATGTAGATGAAAGAAATAGCATGGCGAAATTACAACTGCCAAAAATCGGAGGAGTGGTCAGTTTAGTTTAGCTAAATAGAAGCGAAATATTAGGAGATAAAGATGGAAGTAATGGGTGAGAAAAGAACATGGAGAGCCTTGAAGGGCTGATTAAGGAAGCTGTACTTAATTTAGTGGGTCAGCAGGGAGCCACTGAGCCCAAATGAGCAGTATATGACAAAAGCTAGGTATTAAGGAGATTACTGGAAACAGTGGAAAAAATGGATGGAAAGCATGAGGATTAATAGAGAAAAGCTGCAAGAGTATTGTGAGAGAATAAGGGAACAGATAACTGGAGCTTGGCAGTGAGAGCACAAAAGATGGAAAATTGACAAAAACCATTTCAGAGGTGGCATAAAAAGGGTTTGGCAAATGATCAGACATGGAGGGTAAGCAAGAGAGGGTAGTTCAAGTAACGATGGGCTTGGAATCCAAAGAAGTAGGACAGCAGGGGAAACCTCAGTCAAAATAATAAAGGCAAGAGGAATAGTTAGTTTGGAGGAAGATGAAACTCAGGTTCAGTTTTGAGCAAGCTAAGCCTGGGGTAATGCAGCTTTATAATAACATATCTAGGCAGAAATACTCAAAAGGCAGTTAGAAATGAGAGAGCAGGGCTTGGAGAGAGGCTGGAAACTGGCATAAAGGTGACAGTGAATGTAAGTTGTGTGGGAGAAATCACTGAAATCAAGAAGGAAGAGGGTCACATATGCAACATCAGGTATGGTCACATTTCCAAAACGAAGACGAATGAGTGAGACTAAAAAGGGCAGTTGGTTTTATGAAGAAGAAGAACCACAAGAATGCAGCAAAGGAAAAAAATCCAAAAAGAGGTAGTTACTTGTGTCAAATGAGAGAGAGGTCTACGAACATGGAGGTGGGGATGTGGTGATTAGAAGGTCTCTGGTTGACTTTGAAGAGGAGTTTAAATACAGGGAGGAGGACCAGATGTTAAACTGTATAAGGTTCAAGGGAGGCTGGGTAGTAATGAAATGAGAGCAGTCCGTATATATTTGCTTAGGCTATAGTAAGTGCTTGGGGAAGCACATCTTCATTGACTGAATCTCCAGAGTATTGTATTGTGGTGAAGCATTTTACATACAAGGCATCATTTGGCCCTTGCAATAAACCTGTGACATACTGAAGGCAGAAACCACTATGCCCTTTTACAGAGAAGCTAAATCATTTGTCCAAGGTCACATATCTGGTAAGTGTTGTGATAGTACCCACGTCATCTGAATTTAAATGCAGGGCATTTTTCCACAGAGCCATGAATTCAGACACTTTCAGATTTGGGGCATATGCAAAATTCTTTCCATTACACACATCACATATGAGTATGTAAGTCCTAGGATTTTAAAATGAGGTAGTCAAATCTGAAAGAGAACTATGACTCAGAAAACAAAACAAAAGAAAAACAATTATGGGGATAAATAAAATTAATGAGAATTTTTTATATTCTTCAAAAAAACCATGGATTCAGTATTTCAAATTTTCCATCAAATAATTTTTATTTTAAATTGTAAATTTTTATGTAAACCAAGTTTCAGAAATATACTATTAAATTATGTTTTTAAAGAAACTACTACATTAACCTTTTAAAATATAATTATTATAAATTTATTTTATGAATTTACAAATAATATATATACTTATAATGCATATATTTAAATGTATGCACATAAATAAATATAAATGTACAGTTTATAAGATAAATTTTATACAAAAATATGTTTTGGAAATATCTATTAAATGATATATCTTTTTAAAACTACTCCATTCACCTTGCTTTGGACATTTGAATGACAGTGTTTCCAACAATAACATCTCTAGAACTATTAAATAAAATGGGAAACTGTCACCAACTTTTTCCTTGGTCATACTGTCTCTTCCCAGTCATCCACTATGGCTTCCCATCTCTCTCCCAGGGCCAGCACCTCTGGTGGCCCTCTTGCTTCATTACCTGAGTTCGGAGCTGCTGCAGTTCTGTCTCCAGTTCTTGTATTTTCTCCTCTCGTCGCTGAAGTTCAGCCTGGGCTTCCTGTCGAGCTGTGAACTCCTCATCAAACTGCAATAATCACTAACATCAGTGTACTCATCCACCTATGAGAGACTTAATACTAAGTTTTGAAAAAAAAGGTTCAGCAATGGCACAGAGGAAATAATGAGGGACTGGGGGTAGCGGGGAGAAAGTTATTTTAAACAAGTCTACACAGAAAATCACATCATTCAGGGTGGTTTAAGTTACCTCAAAATATTACTTCCTCAAAAATGTTTGATACTTTTGAAAAACTGTGAATCACAAGTAGGTAGATATCAGATATCTTCCCGGATAAAGGACAAGTTGTGCTCTGCTGAGATCTCAGATAAGGCCAAGCACAAATATTGGGCTCAATTTGGAAATGAAATTGAAAAACATGACATCATGAAGAGATTTCTTCTTCAAAGTCATGTTCTGAGAATAGCCACATGAAGGAACTTTAAAAGAAAAATTTAGAATATTCTACCACCATCTTTGACTGGTAAGCATTCAAAGAACAGTGTTCAAAAAGCTGATATTGCATTAGTCTATTACAGCAAAAGAATTCACCATGTTAATGATGCTCATTCTATACAATGAATAAGACAAGTATTTATGTAAAAACATTTCCAGAGGGCACACAAATGGATAACAGAGAGAGATATCAGGAATGGAGATACACATGCAGAATCTGACTGATAGAATTTTGAAACCCCAAAGTATCCTAGAGAAAATCTAGTCCAACAACCTCATTGAAAAGATTAGCAAAGTGAGGCTTGGAGAGCTCAGGTGACTTGCCAAGGTCAGAGATTGGCTCCTAGCAGATCCTCCAGATCTCCTAATTGGCACTTTAGTTCTTTTTCACTCTAGTATACTACCACCTCAAGAGGTTCATTCAAAAGGAAAAGTTCCAGTGGCCGTATCAACCAAAAGTGTTCCTACTCCAAAAAATGTTCATGAGAACAGTTCACTAACCAATGAGATCTGTTTATAATCACTTTTAGAAGACTTGCCTGGAGAAAACTGAGAGAAGTAGCATTTGCCTCAGTCAAATAGTATCACGGCACAACCTTCATTACAAATGAAGCATAATCTAAAATTTGCAAAGGGACTTTTGGATGTGCTACTTCAACAAATATAATGAATATTAGAAAGAGAAAGTCTTCTTTGTTAATCCAAAGGTGTACAGATAGGTCTCTTACCTTTAGTGCTCCACTAGGAAAAGTGATGACTCCACACCAGCACTTGTTGCTCAAGGCCCCCTAGTGATTGAGTGAGTGAAGACCTGTCTCCAAATGCTCTAAAATACTGACACTGTAATTTCTCGACCAATGACAAAAAAGGGTATCTACTGTGTGGGTGAGTCATATTGTTCAAGGGATGCTATTGGACAAGCACTTCATCTCACTAGTATAAAAGGAACAACCTGCTGCATGCTTTTCTCCTTTGTTCTGCTACCAAGAGATGAAGAGGGAAAATACACAGGTTCAAGAACCATAGAAGCATCATGCTCTTAGGAAAAGATCAATCAATAATAAAAGCCTAAATGCAATTCCAACAGAGACCATGACCATGGGGGCTTAAGAGTAGGGTTTGCTCAAGAGCTTTTCCTACAACAAACACAGGCTACACAAGAGTCTGAAATGGCTTAAGCAGAAAACTTAAAAATTAATTCAATTGCTTAACTTTATTTCTACAATGAGAACTGAAGTTCTCTCTTAGGTAGGACTAGTCAAATACCTCCCAACTCTCTAAAGAGCTACTTATCATAAGGAAGAAAGTTATATGAAATAAAGATTTATTTTTCATAACTGCTATCATTCATATCATTTTAGCAACTTATTTATTGTCATTTTAATAGCTAATATGGTTTCTTTTTTCATAGTGCATTAGGAGTGATGCCAAGGAAATAGTGTGAAATGATTATCTTATTTTATTAGTAGAAAATGTTAACTTTCAATGGCTTTTAAATTGGCCAAAACATACGACACAATAGAGTATGTGCTTAAAATAAAGTTTTTCTTGACATCCTATTTTCTACATAATAATGAAAAATTCTACTAAACTATAAAACAACATCATCCCAGCATTACATAATCTTACCTTTTTGGAAAATTCTGCTGCCTTTTGTTCACTTTCTTCTACTTTAGCTTTGTCTACACATGCATCTATTAAGATTGATCAAAAACAATGAGGAATAATGCCATCACATACTCACAAGGAAAAGGCTGTGGTGCTTTCAGATTATCTTCAGCTACTTAAAGGGAGACTCGTTTACTGGTCCTCAACAACGTAACTTCAATTCTTTTATGGCAGGAAAAAAGGGGGAAAATCTCACCACGTCCTATGTGGAACGTAAAAAGTCTGTTCTTTTTCTAGTGCAAGACACTATTCTTCAAGACCGACTCACTGGGGCAAGGAAATGCATATATGAAATCCTTCCAGGATGAAAGACAGCTATGGAGAAGGCAGGTCTCAAAGACAGGAAAGACTGGGTTTCAGTCCTATCTCTAACACATCTGGCTATGTAAGTACAGAGAGTTTCATGCCCTGATTGTTCCCTGTATGAAAGAAATCACATGCCCTTATCTCTATCCCTTTCTCCAAGATTAACATAAATTACCCAGGTCAGTGGGTTTCCTGTTTCCTAAGATCACAGAGCCCTTCTTACCTGTTTTTCAGGATTTGGTATTAGAATAGGGGCTGTGACAAAATGAAAACATAATTTATGCCATACCTGGGTGCCATAGGAAAAAAAAAGAATCAATGCTAAGGAGGTGCTAATAAGCTGAAGGCAATGGATACACAGTGAAATCTAATAAATTCAGGGCACAATGGGTAGAGAGGA
This sequence comes from Notamacropus eugenii, assembly GCF_028372415.1. Lineage (NCBI taxonomy): Eukaryota > Metazoa > Chordata > Mammalia > Diprotodontia > Macropodidae > Notamacropus > Notamacropus eugenii. The sequence goes on along the minus strand of NC_092879.1, from coordinate 89,289,187 downwards.
AATTTATTTCACATTATCTCTAAAGAAAAGATTTGCTAAGTTATAAGTTCAAACAAAAGGAAGAAAATATATGACGTGTTTTTGAGAGTAAGTTTTCCAATGACCTAACCAGCATGACAGAAATGTTGGTTTCCATATGATCAATATGCTATTAATAAATCATTCTTATTTATTCATTAAACACATAACCTAAGGAAAGCCTCAAGTATTCAAAGTTATATCAGTCATTACTGTACTTCGCATAAAGCAATAGAATCATATTCTTAAGAGTCAGAATGGCCTTTTTGGGTCCTTCAATTCAAGCTTGCACCAAACGTAGAAATCTCTTCTTTAATATGCCGGGCAGATGATCATTAACCTATGCTTAAATACTTCCAGTAATGCAAAGCTCATTATTTAGCTAAGCAAAACATTTCATTCTTTGATACTTTGAACTATTTAAAAGTATTTTCCTCATGTAGAAGAGATAATCACCTCCCAAAAACATCTACCCAGTAATTCTTACTGTGTCTTTCAGTGAATAATCAAATTTCTTCTCTTCAAAAATATTTAATATTCATATTTTTTCCATAATTCAGACAGAAATACGCCCACTTTGGCTCAAGTTGTAAGAATTTACTTTTTTTAAACAAGGATCATTCATGAAATGGTAATGAATTTCTTCTTAAAGAAGTAGGTCATTCCATAAACCCAAGAAGATATTTATAAATAGACAGCAAAAAAGGATCTGTAATCATGTTAGGAAGTTAAGTCATGTTATCATCATAAAAGTAAGCTTGACCCCTAAAATAGACAAATATGCCTACAGCACATGGCAAGTACTAGAGCAGTTTCTATATTACATGTTCTTCCTTATGTTTATTCAAGGCATATCATAAGTAAAGTATGTTAACTTGAGCATGATAAAGAATATAAATAAGGCTTATAGTAATAATATGCTACTGTTGGTAGGCAAAGTTGGCTTACTGAATCACCATCACCAGGAACTGGGCTCTAAGCAACTGTTTCACCAGTAATCATCAAATCATAGAACTTGAGAACTGCCAGAGTTGACATTAGAGAGCTTAAGCCCATTGGCTTATGCATAAGACAAGCAAGGTCCAGAGTTTCAATGCCTTTCCAATGTTACATGGCTTGCTGGTGGGACAGTGGTGGAGGAGGCTTGTTTGTGCTGGGCTTGCTACCGCCACTCATCTGGTCCTCCTGAAAGCAACTTCAAAGATTTCAAAGGCACTGCTGGACACAAAAGACAAGAGGAAGGCCAACATCCTTTGCCCATGTAAGGCAGAAATAAAACTGCTTGAACAGAATGCTGATATAAAAATGAACTGGGGACTGGGGTTGAAGAATCTCACTGTGAGCTATTTTGAAAAGGTAAACAGATATCATTTGTAGTCAAACTGTGGTGGGGGGGAATGGTGGCTCCCTCTGCCCTAAAAGTATGTGAAAGGACAAATTAATTGATTTCTCAAGGTATACAAGGACAAAACAAGCTTGTATTTCATTCTTCAAAATCATACTCTAGGAACCCAACTTTGATGTTAACTACAGTTAAGTACTTATGGAGTGGTATGAATGTGTATAATGCCTCACTGGACCCAGCAGAATCTAAATGAATGCTTTGATGATAATAAGGCATCCACAGAAACACCTGACAGCCTTTGAGAGTGACAAAAAGTCTGAGGGGACTATAACAATCAAATGGGAAAGAATTTCCAATTTTCTACATGTAAGTTTCTCATAATAATCAGAGTTAACAACCATTTTCATAAACTAACCTTGGGCATAGGACCTTAGGACTCTGATGATTTTACAAGAGAGGCAAAATTTGAAAAATATTTATTTTGTTTTTAAAGGAAAGACAATAAGGGGAGTGTTGAGAGTTGAATTACATACCTATTAGGTGAGTAAAGTCAATGTCTAATCTCTGTCGATATTTGAAGTCTGGGTCCATGCCACTGCCATGGAGCACTATCTGTGAAACACACTCTTCAATGATCTTATAATATTGTGGCCTAGTGATAAACAAAAACAAAGCGGTGTGTGTGCAGCTCTCAGAAAAAAAGTTTCCTCAAGAAGTCAGAGAGTAGGAAGAGAAAACTTTAACAAACTGTGAAACTCTCTCAGGAGACATAAACAGAAGAAGTTAACGTCTGCTTTTGAATATCTCAACCTTATTTTCTCATGTACAGTGAAAAAATATGGTGAGGCTACTCAGGAGGTTAGTATTCTTGTCTATTTGGCTTCAACCTTGGATTCTTATCCAAGTAAGCAACTCATACAGATGGAAATTGGCCAATTCTTGTGTAGGGGCTGCAGCTACTGAGGATCAAGAAAAAGAAGTCCTCAAAGTCAAAGTCCTTGGAGCTGCCAAATGGTTCAACATCGCAAGGAGATTTCATTTTATTCATGGAAATGACATTAGAGAAGATGTGTTACCATGTGCTTTGCCAAATACTTTCATTCATTCATTGAATCATAAAATATGGGAACCAGAAAGGATCTCAGGGATCACCTTATTCAATTTCTGAATTTTACAGATGGAGAAATTCAGGCTGAAAGAGGGTAAGGCCTTTCAACAAGGTCATACAGAGCAAGGATAAAACTTAGGTCTTCTGAAACCCAAAGCAGTACTTTTTCTACTACCTCAATGAGCAATAAATTAAAATGCTCTGAGTTTGAATCTCTACATTTGTACATGGAAAAATAGACTCATTTACCTGGCACATTCTTAGGAGTGCAAAGGCAACACAACTAAGTTTTCAAAATAAATGAGACAACCTCTCAGGGTACCTTTTTAAAAAGATTTTGATCATCTGAGATAGAAACTTGTCAAATACAGGTAAAATACTCACTTATCTTCTTCCAAAGAAAAAACTAAAATTAATCATCTTTTCTTAATGATTTACCATCATCGAGACCTTCCATTACTACCCTAGGCATTAACCAGTAACAATGCTTCTTCGTTTGCTATTTAGCATCATTTCTGTGATCAGCTTCCTTGCTTCTAATTTGCTTTTAATCTGTTGGAATCTGAGAGTCAGAAAATCAAAGTTTTATTTTTATTTAATTCAAACTGTGACTCTGCTATTGAGGCTGGAGAATACAGGGCAAAAGGTGAGCACCTAAGCTTTGGGGTCCTTATTTCATCCACCTTGAGAGACAGAAGACGCTAAATGATGAACCATTTTTAATAGTTCATAGACCTAGATGCCTCCATATCTGAAATATTTGCATTTACAGAAGTTTAAATGGCAATTATCACACAGATCAGACTGAAAAAGAACAATAAAATAGCTTCATAAAAATACAATACATAAGTACTTTTGAAAAAAGTATGACTGCATACTATTCAGAACCTCTTATTTTCTATCTAAGATAAAAAAATCCATAAAATAGCAGAATTTACCAAATAAATCTTATTATCTGTCATTCTCTCTGTGAGTGGATGCTCTCTTTGTTTCTTGTCTGCTGCTTATAACCAAGTTGGGCATATGACCTCATCCCTTCTAATACCTTTAAATATGAATGCAAATTTTAAAAAATTGCTGAAGTTTACTCTTACCTGACATAATAATCATTTCTGATGAGCAAGAAATGTTGTAAAATGGAGAGCAAGTAATTTTCAGAAGAAGTGTCCTTTAGCATGTTATACAGAAGATGATAAACTTCATTCATATCAGTAAAACGTCAGTTAAGAAAAAACATCCATATCAATTGTAATATAGGAAGATTTTCCCCCCCTCCAAAAATACAGTAAAACCAGCTTTACCATTTTACTCTGGTATATGTTTTTTCAACTTAAAATCAATGAATGAGTTTTGTAACATTTACATAATTTATGTTTTCTGAACTGACCAGATCAAAAACAGAATAAGAGAAAGGACTTAAGGAAGTGATCTTTTTACATTAGTTCTTAAAATGAACATGCAATGGATCATTATTCTTTTTATAAAAGTACAAGGAGGCCATTGCTACACCATCATTAGCATATATATTCAAATGATTTACTCTGAAAATATGTAAGACATTCGTGTCTATCAGTTCCACCCTCATAAGTCTGAGAGTTGACAGAACGGTATTTCCATGAGGCCTCAATTTCCATTGCCATATTTCATGCTAGATATTCAATGTAAAATAACAGAAGCCTTATTTTATCTAATGACATTATAGGTCACTGCAAAACTAATAATAACTTTTTTGTTATTTCAACACTTTTAGATGTAAAAAAAGACGACTAATGACTGAAATATATTTAGTTACTGATATTGCTAGCAGTCACAATGCTTTGTTTACCTAAACAATATAGCTAATAGAATTATTTAAATTTACATTTATAATGAAGAGTGAGAAAGATGAAAACATCTTCAACAACTTTTCTATAGTATTATTTGCTAGGCAGTAGCATTAAGTATAAGGTTGCTCTTTCAGGAGGCTTCACCTAAGGCGGATTAGTGATAAAAGCATTAAAATGTGCTAATTTGTAGGTAGTATCTCCTATTAGGCCAAAGAAAATTCAAGTTCATATAATTTAGAGTCTTTTTTTATCTCACTTAAAAAAAAGGAATATTAGTACCAGGAACATCATTTCAACCAGGGGGTCAATTACAACCTGAAAAGGTTCATAAGAAAATGTTACAACCTCTCTGCTTAATTTGCTCATCATGATTCTTTGTGTATCATGTATTAAGGGGTAGGGGAAGACTACTTCTTAAGTAAATCCCATAATCTCATCACCATATGAGACTAACACCTAGTAGATAACATATTACCCATTATACTTTCGGTAATTTCATAAGAAATTAGCAATGAATGACAGACAATTACATTTGCCAGCTATACTAAACTCAAGCTATCCTAAATCACTAGCATTTATAATAGCTATATAGTAGCTATCCGTTTTAAGTGTAACTTATCTTTAAATAGCAAGGAAGTTATTCGTGTATTAGAAGTACATTACATTTTGGGCGTCAATGGAGTATAATTCAGTCAAATACAATAGTACTTTACCTAAAGAAATACATCCAATGAATTTTCCCCCTAGAAATTCCAATTCATTTCAATAAACACACCTTATACTACTTACCTGAAAAAGAACGCAAACAAGAACCTGGCTATAACATGGCCATAACATGAGGATGGCTTATCAGTAGTACCAGAAGAAGTGCAATAAAAGCAGTCTGACACTCCCACAGAATGAAGTCCAAATAAAACATTCAAGTGAAGCTCCACTATATTTAAACAGATGCAAATTGGGTTGCCTGACAAGAACATCATGTAATGAACTACAAAATTACTCATCCAAACATTCTTCAGAAAGAAATCAAAAACAATTTCTGTGGTTTATCAGAAGGATATTCCATTTCTGCTCGAATGTCATTGAGACGATGTGATAATTCATTTAAGTCTTCATCTTTGTTCTCATCAAATACTCTCAACTGGATATCGAGTTCCTCATTGTCTTTTTCTTTCAGACCCTAATATAAAAAATAAAACTTCAAAGGTAAATGTGCTTCCAGATAACATTAGGTATCTTACCTATCAAAAGGCCATGTACAGAATAGTCTTGTTTCTAACCTAACACATGGCAAATGGATCAAATCTTGATACGTTCACACCATTTCCTAAGAAGACGCCGTCACAGTTAATTTCTAGGTATTCAAATAAAAGGACTTCTTTTTTTTTTACATGCCCTGCAAGTTTCCTATAATCAGGTTTAAATATCTCCCTATTAGATTGACAACTGAAAGCCCTGTTCTGGTAAACTATTTCCTACAAACCCATTTTTAATTGAATCCTTTTGTCTGGAACAACTAATAAAAGACAGTTAAAAAATCTCATGCAGTTAGAACAATCACAAATGTAAATGTAGACTAAATGTATTAAGGACAAACAAATAGAAGGATATATATTCAAGCACAACAGTCCCAAGTATGGCATGGAAAGTTGTATAAAGGTGCTTTCCTCCCTTTAAAATCATATTTTGTGATTACAAAGTAATAAAATGATAAGATTTTTTTTCTTAAATGGACCTAAAAACATATTCTCTCTTTACTCCCATTTCATATTTCTTTAGAGTAATCACAAAACAGTCATATGGGAATTAATGCTATTTTTTGTAATATACTATATACACATACATGTGTATAATACACATACATGTGTATAATACACATACTCTTTTAATGACAATCAAAATAATCATAAAAAAGCTTTTGAGCAAGCCACACTAGAGACTGCTGGGCTCAACATATATCATCTACAATATCTTTAAATATGTGTCTCCTTTATGTGTCAGTTTTCAAGACTCAAATCGATTTATCACAACTGAGGATGATCAAAGGCAGTGGAGCCTATGGGACCAGGGTGTTCCGGTTTAAACTTGAACTCTAAAAGGAAGATGCAAGATTCTGCAGTTAACGTTAGAGAGAAAAATAAGTGGAATACATTTTGGGGGAAAAAACTAAACTGCGTGATTATTCAGTGGAATAAATATAAATAGAGTTAATGGCCACTTTTGTCACTAAAATTGAATACAAAGGTAATTTTTTTCATGACATTTTAACAATTTTCATAAAAACGCAACTAATTAAACTATGCAAATTTAGTTTCATAGCATTCGATAAATATTTAGCACTGCTTTTATACATATTCTTTATAAAAGAGACTAAACTAAGTTTATTTTTAAGTTGTAATTAACTGAGAACTAATTATCCACCTTGATTTTAACAGAATTTACACTGTGATAACAGTAATAATTTGCAAAGCAAAACAACCTAAATTTGTTGGGTCAGCGATATGTGCTAACGTTTTCTATTTTTGAAAATAACTTACTTAGTTTTTCTCTAATCTGTGGGATGTTTCATATTGTTATTTTATGGTGTCAAACAACATGTGACCAAAGGTCAATACTATGTAGGATGTAGACTTTTTCTAAAAACATTAAAAAGTTACAATCAACAAGGAGTTATTGAGTTGGAATTAGATTTCCTCCACAAAGAAACAAAGCTTAGGATTAAAATACACTCAATGGCTAAAAGGCTTAGCCAAAACACTAAATTTAATTTTAAATTTTAAATATTAATTACTTCAAACATTACTTGAATATCAAATTAAAAGTAAGTAGGGTCAGGGCATTAGTCACACAGCAACTGTACTTTACTTAAATAAATAATATAAAAATTCTTGTAAGATATGGTGCTAAGTTCTTGAGATGATCAAGGTAACAAAAACTTGTGCTTAATGACAGGGATATCTTCTATGACATACTAAAACCTCTTGGCAGAAAATAGAGATCGCTCTGTCCAAACTGTGTTTTTTAAAAATAATTTTCAAAAATATTAACCTTGGTCAATTTTTAACTTTGCAAGTTTTATGCACATACTCTGGATACATTAGCTCAGTCTATAGATATATTATGTGTATAATGTTTTATGATCCTAGTAAATACTCCATTAAAAAAAGAAATCATTCCTCTCTTTCCTACACTACCTGTTTCTTTGACACAATTGTGTAAACCACAGCTCTTCTAATAGATATGCATTGACTTCCAATGAAAAGCCTCAGCTTGAGAATTTTATTTGGTGCTAGTTAAAAACTCTCTTCCAATTTTTGTTGTTCACTTGTTTCCATCATGTCCAACTCTTCACGAATGGGGTTTCCTTGGCAAAGATACTGGAATGCTTTACCATTTTTTTCTCCAGCTCATTTTACAGATGAGGAAACTGAGGCAAACAGAGTTAAGTCAATTGCCCAGGGTCACACAGGTAGTAAGTATCTGAGGGGCTAGACGTGGCAGCTGAGAGATTCTTCTTGATTGTCAATCATACTAGGGAAAGGTTCTATGGTTAAAATGTCTTTAAAAACACTCCCATCGAGTAGGGGGAAAAAATATAAACATACTTTAATAATTCTATTTTAAAAGTGTCTCTCAAAATCACTGAGACTTTCAGGAAGCCCAAAGTATCAAATATCTATCAAAGAACCAAAAATTTTATATTGACAAGCATGAAAAAGTTCTAACCAGTCTTAAAAACCAAGAAAACCTACTTCACATAAACATAACTCTCCCTTGCTCGCCACATACTCTCCTCACCATTCCCTATACATCTTACCAGCCACAGCCAAAATTGCCAAAGGAGATGAGTTAATTATTTCTAAGGCTGAGACATCAAAATGTACAGGGAAGTAACTGAAGTCACTTGCTGACATTCAAACGTATCATACCATGGTATTGTGTATCATACCACACTGTCTAGTAGGAACAAGAATAAGGTATAATATAGAAATGAATTTTCTAGACAAAAGAACACTATCAACCCTTTCAAACATCAAAAGAATTTTTTTAGCCATTTTGGATGCAAAAAATATGGTTTTCATGTATTAAACATTTTACTGCCACCCTAAATGGCATACACTGACCACGTTTGAACCTTGTCTAAATGACTTAAGGTCATTATTGTGAACATCTTTAGTTGTCCTATGAAGTGATGCCCTCAGGAGTACAACAAGTTGAACTGACTGGTTCCTATATTAAATGACCTCATACAATTAAGTGTAAGAATTCCGAGTTTCTATTCCAGTTGTTCATCATTTTTCCTGTCTCTTCCTTTGCTGGTAGCTGTCAGTCATCATTTCACTGCTAGAGGTCCTGCAGAACATCAACCCAATACCATCATGCCAAATACACACACATACACACCCTGTCACCTTAAACTTAAAACTACTTCTAGAATTATATTTACAATATAAGTATATAGACTAAAAATGGATTGCAAGGATCTTTATAAATATATAACACAAGCTTTATTATGTCGACTGGACAAATAATCTTATGGCTTTTCCCCTTCCTAGTTTCAGCTTAGTTTTAGATAACTAATACTGCTGGCTTAGTGACCTCTGAGTAATTAACACTCCTGGAGGTTTCTAACAAGGCCAAGGTCCATTCAGGGTCTCACATCACAGATTTAAGAGGAGAGGCCACAGGCATTCCAGAAGGACCTATGGAAAAAATGTGCTCATTTATTCAGTGCAATCCTATAAAAGAATTACAAATGATAAAAAAAAAAAATTTTTTTTTGAAATGCTAAGGTTTTCATTTGAGGCAAACTGTCTGTATCAATTAAAAGCCAGAATGTAGTTTTCCAGCAACTTGACTAGGATGGATTGCCCATATATTTCTGTTAATCTTCAGAAAGAAACTAAATTCAAACAACGTAAGAGAATTAAAGCAGAAACAAAATAAAGGTCTTTTATTTCCTCAATAGTCAATTGCCCACAAATAAATAGCATTCCAACCCCAGGAATGGAAAAAGGAGTTCATTGCCTGACCCATTATTAACAGGTTTGAATTACGTGATATCTATAGTAGCTATTACAGTAATATTTAGAGGTTTAGTGACCAAGGCTAAATTATATATGTCTTGGATCAGAACAAACTGAAGAAGCTATAGGTGATAAGTAGATTTACCTAGATTTGTTTATTTCCATGTTTATTACCATGGAAAGATACCAAACTTCATGTGGAAAACGAAACCAAACACATCACTTACTGGCAACATTTTCTTAAGTCCAGAACGGAGAAATTCATTTCTTAAATGTATCCGAAAATCAAGTTCATAAGGAGAGGTAACAAGGGCATTTATAAATTGCATGCAGGCAACCTGAAATAAGAAATCAAATTTAATTAAAGGACAAAACTAAAAATTAAGAAACCATACACTTAATGTATAAGAAAATTCATCTCTACCTCTACTAAATGTTTGTATAACTTAAAATACCATAAGAAATGCACAAAGAAATTGAAAACGTTTACCACTGCAAATCTTTGGAAATTTGGAGTATTTTTAAATGGTATCCTTTGTTGTAAACTCTAATAGCCAGAATAATTCTGATTTCATTATCATATATGGACTACTGGATAATTTCACATGTAATAAACGGTCAACTACAGTCACATGTTTATGCTGAGGACTACAAATCAATCTTAGAGATAATTAAACTGCCTTTGGGAAGCACACACACACAAAACACTTACGTGTCTCAGCTAAAGCGTGTTAAAAAAAAACAACAGGGGCGGAGCCAAGATGGCAGAGTAGAAAGACACACATATGCTAGCTCCAAACCCACAGCCCATAAAACATCTGTAAAAAAGAACTCCCAACAAATTCTGGAGCAGCAGAAGCCATAGAACAATGGAGCAGAGGCGATTTCTGTTCCAGAGAGCCTGAAAACCTCTCTCAAAAGGTACTTCACGCTGCCGACCCAGAGCCGAGCCCAGCCCTGCCTTGGCCACATGGCACCAAGAGGAGCGGATCCGAGCAGGCTTCAGGGACAGAATCTCCAGCGGCCTCATGGGTCCCTCCACCCACAGGACCCAAAGGTTGGTGAGAGGGTTTTCACAGCTTGCCAAGAGGGGAGTGGGGTACCCCCATAACTCAGGCCCCCTCAGGAGGCAGCAGCTGAGAGGGGCTCCCAAAGCAGGCAGGAGCTTGGATCCATTGTTGAGGGTCTCTGCATAAACCCCCTGAGGGAACTGATCCCTGCCTGGAGGCCCTGCCCCTACCTGAGCACCTGAACTTAATCTCACACTGAAAAGCAGCCCCGCCTCCGCTGAAAGCCCTGAGGCTGGGAAGCAGCATTTGAATCTCAGACCCCAAGAGCTGGCTGGGAGGATCTGGAGGCAAAGTGGGTGTGAAGAGAATACTCAGAAGTCAAGTCACTGGCTGAGAAAATGCCCAGAAAAGGGAAAAAAAGTAAGACTATAGAAGGTTACTTTCTTGGTGAACAGGTATTTCCTCCCTTCCTTTCTGATGAGGAAGAATGCTTACCATCAGGGAAAGACACAGAAGTCAAGGCTTCTGTATCCCAGACCACTCAATGGGCTCAGGCCATGGAAGAGCTCAAAAAGGATTTTGAAAATCAAGTTAGAGAGGTGGAGGAAAAACTGGGAAGAGTAATGAGAGAGATGCAAGAAGAGCATGAAAAACAGGTAAACACCCTGCTAAAGGAGACCCAAAAAAATGCCGAAGAAAATAACACCCTGAAAAACAGGCTAACTCAATTGGCAAAAGAGGTTCAGAAAGCCAATGAGGAGAAGAATGCTTTCAAAAGCAGAATTAGCCAAATGGAAAAGGAGGTTCAAAAGCTCACTGAAGAAAATAGCTCTTTCAAAATTAGAATGGAACAGATGGAGGCCAATGACTTTATGAGAAACCAAGAAATCACAAAACAAAACCAAAAGAATGAAAAAATGGAAGATAATGTGAAATATCTTATTGGAAAAACAACTGACCTGGAAAATAGATCCAGGAGACACAATTTAAAAATTATGGGACTACCTGAAAGCCATGATCAAAAAAAGAGCCTAGACATCATCTTTCATGAAATTATCAAGGAAAACTGCCCTGACATTCTAGAACCAGAGGGCAAAACAGGCATTCAAGGAATCCACAGATCACTGCCTGAAAGAGATCCAAAAAGAGAAACTCCTAGGAACATTGTGGCCAAATTCCAGAGTTCCCAGGTCAAGGAGAAAATATTGCAAGCAGCTAGAAAGAAACAATTCAAGTATTGTGGAAATACAATCAGGATAACACAAGATCTAACAGCTTCTACATTAAGGGATCGAAGGGCATGGAATAGGATATTCCAGAAGTCAAAGGAACTAGGACTAAAACCAAGAATCACCTACCCAGCAAAACTGAGTATAGTACTTCAGGGGAAAAATTGGTCTTTCAATGAAATTGAGGACTTTCAAGCATTCTTGATGAAAAGACCAGAACTGAAAAGAAAATTTGACTTTCAAACACAAGAATGAAGAGAAGCATGAAAAGGTGAACAGCAAAGAGAAGTCATAAGGGACTTACTAAAGTTGAACTGTTTACATTCCTACATGGAAAGACAATATTTGTAACTCTTGAAACTTTTCAGTATCTGGGTACTGGGTGGGATTACACACACACACAAATGCACACACAAGCACACACACATAGAGACAGAGTGCACAGAGTGAATTGAAGAGGATGGGATCATATCTTAAAAAAAAATGAAATCAAGCAGTGAGAGAAAAATATATGGGAGGAGAAAGGGAGAAATGGAATGGGGCAAATTATCTCTCATAAAAGAGGCAAGCAAAAGACTTTGTAGTGGAGGGAAAAAGAGGGGAGGTGAGAGAAAAACATGAAGTTTACTCTCATCACATTCCACTAAAGGAAGGAATAAAATACACACTCATTTTGGTATGAAAACCTATCTTACAATACAGGAAAGTGGGGGAGAAGGGGATAAGCAGGGTGGGGGGGAGGATGGAAGGGAGGGCATGGGGAGGAGGGAGCAATTTGAAGTCAACACTCATCGGGATGGACAGGATCAAAAGAGAGAATAGAAGTAATGGGGGACAGGATAGGATGGAGGGAAATATAGTTAGTCTTATACAACATGACTATTATGGAAGTCATTTGCAAAACTACACAGATATGGCCTATATTGAGTTGCTTGCCTTCCAAAGGGAAGGGGTGGGGAGGGAGGGAGGAAGAGAAGTTGGAACTCAAAGTTTTAGGAACAACTGTCAAGTAGTGTTCTTGCTACTAGGAAATAAGAAATACAGGTAAAGGGGTATAGAAAGTTATTTGGCCCTACAGGACAAAAGAGAAGATGGAGACAAGGGCAGAGAGGAATGATAGAAGAGAGAGCAGATCAGTGATAGGGACAATTAGAATGCTCGGTGTTTCGGGGTAGGGGAGGGGACAAAAGGGGAGAAAATTTGGAACCCAAAATTTTGTTAAAATGAATGTTAAAAGTTAAATAAATAAATTAAAATAAAAAATAAAATAAAAAAACAACAACAAAAAGACAAAACTGAGTACTTCCTTCCATTTTGACTTTCCTTCTCCCAGTCTACTTAATAACAAGGCTTCAATTCTATATTGTGAAAAAAAAACTCTCTTAGATTTATTAAATAAGGTTGTGAAAATGTTCTAAGAAGTACAGACCAAAGATAACTTGACATAACCAAATGGCATTACATTCGTTCTAATTTTTGATCATGACATATTTGCCCAAAATATATATAGCATATTAGATATGTAAGAGGAATTAATTTATTATGGCAGAATAAATGCATGCAAGTGAAATAAAATCATTTAATATTCAATGTGATGCCAATATTAATGTGTGTTACAAGCTAGAGTAAACAGGACTATTTTCAAGTAAAGATTTCTCATTAACTACATCAGTTAGAAAATAAGTTTGGCTCCCCCACTCCCCACACCTAATCCTTCTCTCCTTACAGTTACCTATTTTAAACAGATTCATTGCCTCTATTCCCCTACACCACTGCCCCAAACCCTGGGAAATTGCAAGACAGAATGGAAGCAACAAAATGCTAATTGCCAGGTGTTCCATATATTATTCCCAAATAGCATTTCTGGAAAATGCCTACTGAAGTCTCAGGCTACTGGCTAATAGTTTAACTGAACAGCTGCACATTTTAATTGATTTATTTTAAAAACAGGCTACCAGTAATACAATGCTAAAAGGGCTAATACACACTCAAAATTCGCAAGGAGACTCCTGGGAAATAGTAGGTTTGATAGATGTTAACTTCAAGTAGGAAAGGAAACAAACAAATCAATAATTTCCACAAAAAAAATTTCAGTATCAAATGAAAATTCCCCCAGCAACTTGAATTCCATTCCCTATCACTGTCTAACCAAATGGCTGAAAGAAATATAAGGAGAACAGATTTTGGCTGAAGATGCACTTATTGGAGATGCAGCCTAGTAGGTTAGAGGGCCAGGAAGACCTGGATTCAAATCCTCATGCTGACACAGAAAATAATGGTATGAGTCTGGACAAGTCCTGTAACCTCTGACCTCCCTTTGCAACTCCTTAAAAAACTCTAAGCTCCTGAGTAAGGTGCCATTGTATATACATGGCAGAAGTTTCCAAAGTAGAAGTTTGCCATTTTGATCAAATCAGTAGTGTGGCCACCCTTACCACCCCACCCCAAGGCACACACACCTCACAAAATTCATGTGCTTTTCTGTGCAACTCTTCATAGGACAACAATGAACTGATAAATCAACTAAGATAACAGGTATCTAAAACCCACATGACTGCAATCATATCACAGAAATGCAAGCAGCAAATATTTCTAAGATTTTGCCAATACAGCAGGCATAATAGGTTCAACAAAGGAATCCCACAAACGAAATCTGGGGATAAAAAATGAAAAATTTAGTTAAACCATCAGATGTGTCCAAATACTAAGACGAATAGCATCGTGCAAAAATACCCTGACTTTGGATCAAAACGGATGGTGAAGGCAGAGCTTTTTATTTTATGTCTACATTGATTTGGCATGCCTGTGACCCTGGGTTTTCAAAGCCCATTCTTGGCAGGAACATACCCTCTGGCAGTCCCTACCACACCAGATTGCCTTTGAATACAAAACATGCACATACCTGTCAAAAAATGCTAAGGTCAAGAAGACGTCACCGGGGCAAGGCATTTTCTGAAGCCATAACTATGACTTATGAAACCATCTACTAAAGTTGTAATTGGGGTCAGTGGAGGAAGCATCCACACCAAAGAAAGGAGAGATCATTGAGTACTGAAGTAGGGATACACTCTTCTGAGACAATAGGAACTTGGTAACTTGAGGACAGCCCAGCAAAGTCTCCTACTACACAGGGTGCACCTATTAGTGATTGCCTTAATTAAGGGGCAAGTTAACCTTGATATTTATGATAGAAAATCCAAACTATTCACACAGTTGAAATCAGCTAGGAAGTAGCTTTGGATATTGCACATATCCATAACTATATTATCATCATATCTGCCTGAATGAGCCTTATTATGTTATAACTATGACATGACCGAACAAGCCAAAGTACATGTCCAATCCAAAATTAATAGAGAGCAAAGTTACCATCTGCTGGGATTGTTTTTGCCAGAAGAAATCCTAGCTTAATGGCTTGTATTAATACATTACAAGTAAAGAGAACATTTGCACCAGAAACAAGTTAATGAGTCTTGCAGCTCTCCACCTTTCTCCCTCTATACAAATGGAGGTCTGTGGATCAAAAAAGAACTTTCTTTAAAACAAACTTCCTCTGTATTGACAGCAGAATAGAGAATAATGTTATTACTCATTTCCATTAGATGGATAGAATATTACAACAAGAGAATAAAAGGACTTTAGTTCTATATGTTCCTATTGTCTTTTCCATTAGAATGGAAACTCCTTGAAAGTAATGACTGTTCATTCACAAAATCTAAAGCAAGGCTTGGAACACATCAGGGGTTTCATAAATGCTACTTTGTTAAGAAACTTGGAAGTTTTTTTTTTAAGACAACTATCATAAAGGAAGAATACAGTGAGATATCAATTGTTACCTAGAAGTTTAAATACAAATGAATACTGGGCAACAGGTTGATTCTGCAACAGCAGCACCTAAATGGTGTCTCAATAGAATTTTTATAAATGTTGGGGAGAGGAAGCTGAAGAGCCATTTCGCTCCTGCCATCTACTTATACTATGTTCTAGAAGTTTTCAGAGTAAAACAAACAGTAATAAAAGTCAGCAGAACAATGTCCATACAAAGCTGGCCCATGTAAACGGAAAAATGTGTGTTAGTCTGAAAGGAACCCTCAGAAATGAGCCTGTGCTCCGCTCGTCCAAAGTTTCTAGTTGAAATTCCACAAGAATGTATGCATTTGACATTTTGCATTTTCTCTGAACAGTTAAACACAATCTTCTTGTAAAATGTCACAGGAATTGACTGACCATCACACCATGTCTTGCCACAAAATATAGTCCTGTAGAAGGCCTCAGCTGTGCAGGAGGGAACCAGAAATCAGCCAGCACAATACTTTCATGGGAGGTGGGAGGGTGGCAGCTGAGGAGGAGGAGTTAAAGCACTCTCTGGCCCACAAAATTTCAGACTGAATGAAAAGCCAAGTCAAGCCTCCAATTGCATCTCTCCTGACTGATAGTACAGTGTTCTTTCTATAACACAAAAGTGGCATCATTTAATAACATTTCCCCCTTTCAAGGGAGAAAAAGAAATGTTCCTGAAGTATAATTTTGACCATTAAAACATCTGCTTTCAGACATAAAAGTCCCTTCATGCTGCTTTTTAAATTACCAAAATATTCTCTCTCAAATTTCTTTAGCTTTTCAAGGGAAAAAATTACTCAAAAAAGATAGTTGAGCATTTTCTGGTAGAAGGAATATCTTCCTAAGGCCCTGCCATAGAGTTTGGGTGAGATTTTCCTAAGGTCCTACTCCCAGAAAATAAGTTTTTCCTTTAAAAAATATAGAAACCCTCCTCAGAATTGGACTGCCCTAAGGACTGACTCAAACTATGGATGGGCCTTCTTGGTCTTGCTAAGTAGAAGATACCAAAGCATGTCCTCTCCCAGGCTTCTGAGCTGGGTAACAGCATGGCCACTCAATGGACACGATACTTTAGCCTCACTCACTGTGCTTTCTGGGCTGTGGATAAGGAAATGTCCTTTTTTTCAACTGGAAGATGGTCCAGGAGTGTCTCATCTCATTCCAATTCTGAGCCTGAAGCTCCAGGGTCTAGCTTCCAGTTTCCCTGGAATGATCTTTCATCAGCATTCAGATCCAAAGTACAAGTAAATCTGCAGCATCGTGAATAAATGCACTGAGGCATAACTATGATTTCTTTCCAAACTATTTACTGCTAAAACTAAATTACTTTCTAAATTTTTATATTTAATCAATGATTTCCTTACCTCATGATTAAATTTCTATATGAATCTGCTGTCATGCTACATCATCAATACACACGTGTGCAATGTTATAATTACAAACTAATTGCTACTCGTGTTTTCTCCTCCACCGGTCCCTTATTCTGTACCAATTCTTTTCACTTTTGCATTTGGCCTTGAGGAATGGAGGTGGAGATGAGGACCCCCTGACTCATTTGTAAATTAAAAGAAATGAAATGAAAGCAAGAATAATAACTATTTTTTAAACTTATTCAATGGACCCAAGAGCCAGTAAGGAGCAAAGCATGGTCCTCTCCTCTGAGGAAACAAAAAAAGATAGAATGTGGGTCTAGTTTTCGAGGAAATAACTTAATGCTCTACTCAATACAACAAACACTAAACGTTAAACAGAACCTACGTTACAAGCGATGACATTCAACTGTGCATGGGTGGAGGGAGAAGGGAAAATGTTGATACACAAAAATATTAGGAAAAGAGAGGAAGGAAAAATGCTAAAAATTAGGAAAGCAAAAGATAAGTTATAGAAAGGACAGGACCTGAGCTAAACTTGGAAGGAAAATAAAGATTTTGGGAGATATACAGAAAGTGAAAGTACATTTCATATAGAACTTTGTGGGAATAGAGAAAGAAAAGAAGTAGGATGTGGAGATCGGTTAATACAGAGTCCAATATGACTGGAATGTGGAGTTCATGTAAAGGAGTAATATTAAATAATGCCCTGAAAGGTAGGTAGAGGCCAGACTGCAGAGCTTGTATTTTATCCTAGAAGCCATAGGACAATAATAACCAGGCCTGTGCCTCAGGAAAATTATTTTGCCAACTTTATGGAAGACTAGAAGGAGGGATGCTGATCAGGAGAGGGTTACAGTAGCCAAATGAAAAGACAATGAAGGCCTAAATTAAACTAGTGTTTATATAAGAAAAGAGAAATAATGAAGGAGAACTGGTAAAATTTAGCAAGAGACTAGATTTGAGAGATGACGTAGGATGAATGATGAAGGCTGCCCACCAAGTTTCAGATCTGGGTGAACGGTAGAACGTTAATGTTATGTCCCAGAAACTTGAAGGGGTCTCTTACAGAGGGATACGCGCTTGGCTGAAATGACACCACAACTGCTGATTGGTCCGCAGTGGCTAGGGTTGTGCTGAATGGGACTGTATCAAAGATGGCTGGTTTTGAGGGGAATAGACTCCTGTCCAAACACCTAGTGGCTAGGTAGTCTATAAGAGTGAGGCTTCACACTACCTGAGCCCACTCTCGCTGAGGCTCTATGGCCAGTAATTACTTTATGCTCACCTTAAAGGGGGATGAGGGGACAGGGAGAATTTTTTTCCAACCTCCCCATTTCCCTCAGTAACAACAGTGACTATAATAGCAATAAGTGCTTGCCTAGGTGAGACAGAGGTCATGGCCATCAGGTTCTGATTTTCTGTTTCACTTACTGAGCACAGGTCATCATTCAGAGGTCCTAAAAAATGAATACTTCGAGCTTTGGTCATAATCTTATGGTCTGAGAGGTCCAGAGTTCTTCAGTCAGATGCCAGACAAACAAAAGGAAAAAAACTACACAGAGGAAAAGACTGCTACTGTCAGATGCTCTTGTAACTAATCAATTCCAGAAAGTGCAGGCCATGGTCAAAGTGGCCAGATGCTCAGAACCATCAGAGTTGCGCGGGCAATGTATGTATAAGGGGAATGGGAAAGTGAAATAGCAATACTTCAGTCTCACAAAGATATGACGGGGTTTTGTTTTATGTTGCTAGTAATTATGAAAGGATATTTATGGGCCTTTTCTATTTTAAGTCTTTTCTGTGGTAGAAGCAATAAAATGCTATCATATATCAGATATTAATATTTTACAATGAGAATCTTTTCTAGAAACAGGTAACCCTGTTATCAGTGTTTTGGGAAAAGCCTATACAGGAACTATAAGCTTAGTTTGGAGATTACTCAGGGAACGTGATGAACCTGAAAGTTAAGCAAAGCATGACCTCTACCTCCACTGGGCGACCAGAATAAGAATTGCACAAGACAAGAAGTCATGAATGCACTGTGCTATGTACTGGCAGAGGATTATATGCCATCAATGAGGATTCATTGATATATTAAATCATAATATTAGAAGACTGAATTAGCCTTGGTTCTCACATAGACTTCACCATAATACCTACAGCCACAGCAGGCACTTAATAAAATGTTTACTGACTACAGAAAGATGAGGAAAGACACTACCAACCTATTTCAAAATCCAAAGAAGGACAAAGGGATGTGGATAATATTTAATAATTACAGAAGTGTGGATTATTACATAAATTGATCATTTCTATGGTATAAATATTTGAGAATATAAATGAAGCCTTTTTCTTTTTTTTCTGATGTCCTCATTTTATGTTCACAATATTTTAATGAAGAACCTTCACTTCAAAGTTTTGAGACTGTCAGATTGAATAATTTATGCTAATTGATAACTATAAAGGTAACATAAGATTTATCTAAAATAACTAATAGTGATGAAGGCAACTTCTAAAAGGTCAAAGGAAAGAGTGAAAAAGAAATTATAATTAACGCAAAAGATAAAAGTGAAGCTACGTAAAGAAAAGACACATTTCACACAAACAGAAAAGAAGTGGTATAAAGCAGTTTGGATTCCCTAATCACCTCTAATCTTAAATATTAAATGGCAGCGTTACAATGAAAGAACTTTGTTTTCAATTGTTTTTTATTTTCCTCAATCAACAAACATTTGTTAAGCATTTACTATGTGCCAAGGACTGTGATAAGTTCTGGGATTACCAAGACAAAGCAAAAATAATTCCTGCCCTCAAGGAACTTATATTCTAATAGGATAAGCAACATACATAAATATGATTAATCAATATATATTTACTAAGCAACTACTGGGTACCAGGCACTGTACTAAGCACCTGAGATACAAATACAAATAAAAAGGGATTCCTTGGCCACAAGGAGTTTATAATCTAGTAAAAGATAACACACAAAAGGAAGATGAAAAGGGAAGAAGGTAGGGGGAGTATCAAAGGGCATAATGGAGTGAACCAAGGAAGTTCCAAAGTAGTGCAGCTTATGGGAAACAATGAGCTGACTGTCCTCAGCCCCCACCTGAAATGGAGCTTTCTGAATTCAAAGCTCTGCCCTTGAATTAGCTATCACAGGAGATAAATACACAAATGATGGAAGATAAGCTTACAGGGGGCAGCACTAGCAGCTAGAAAGATCAGGAAATGTTCCTCGCCTTAACAGATAACAGAAGTGAAACATTAAATAAATGGTTCCAGGAAATGTTAAGATTAAGAAACTAACAGAGATCTTATAGGAATTTAAACATTTGCTCCAGTGTACATGTGTACATGTGCATTTGTGAGTACATGCATGTGTCTATATGTGTGCACGTGTGTGCAGGTGCATGTGTGCACAGGTACATAATGCAAGACTATTAGCAGGTAAGGAATAAGCAAGCTTTCAACAAGACTACAAAGCTACTCTGAAAATAGATTGAATGTGAACAAAAAAATTAAAAATACAAAACAATATGGAACTCAAAATATGTTTTTTACCACAATTCCTACATAACAATTTAAACACATAATTATATAGAGTAAACAAGATACTGAAATGAAAACTAACTTCACCAGTCAGATTTCTTACTGGCTTTACTTCAGACATTGTGGAAGCCAGATAAGACTTGGATTCTGGTCAGGGGCCATCTGTGATGAGGTTTTCGACATGTTTTACTACTGCCAGCTTGGTCATCCAAGCCACACAGGATTCTGGACTGTACAGAAGGTCTAAGACTGAATGGTCTGTGCATGTCAGAAGCGAGCAGGTTTTTGGAGACTCTGACAATAAAGGAAATTTGCCCTCCTTGCTCCTGTTTCTGTGTTTTATGGAATACCTTCTACTCTTTGTCCCCCAAATTGGAAGACAACTGTCATGCTCCACTTCTCCCCTCCTCTCTCCCTCATAAAGACTTCTCTTCTTCAAGCTAATACATGATTTTTAACAAAGCATTTTATTTAGGGCAGGCTACAATAGTGGAAAGAGTCAGAAGGCAGAAGAACTGAGTTCAAGTTGAGCATTTCATTACTTAATAACCAAATGTATCTGGACAAGTCACAACTTCTGAGCCTCAGCAAAACACTTTGTAAACTGTAAAATGTTATAAATAAAAAAATCCATTCATTATTATGTTACTTTTCTTTCTTGGGCTATTATCTGAATATGTGAGAGAAAAAATATTAACTCATGAGATTCTGTATTAAAGGTGAGCTAGAAAGATTTTCGTGAGAAGTTAATAAAGTATTTTAAAGTGCAAAGAAAGAGGCATACAGCTGTTATTTTAAAATGTAATTACTGCTATATTTTAACAGAATGATGTCCCAAGACTGCAATAACATTTGAGAATTCTCAAGATGATACAGAGATAGAGAAGTCATTCTGTTAAAATACAGCATTAATTACTTTCTTTTAAACAACAGAGCTGTGTACACTGCCTTTCACTTGGTCCTCCCAGTGTGTTCAGGATGGCTAGTAGGTGGTGTCTACTCCCACCAAGAGTCTTTAGATACCAAGCACTGTACTTCATCATCACAGGCAGGGCTCTTAGACATCACCACTGCCTCATTTTTCAGATGAAGCCAAAGGAAGTAAAGTGATTAGATGAGTTAGAAGGAAAATAGTTTCATTAAGAGAAGAAAGTTTAGGGCCCCAAAGAAGAGAGATGAAGAGACAGGCTTCTTTACTCCTATGCAGAGGTGAGAGGTCCAGAGATGATGGAATTTCCCATATATTTTCAGGCTTTTTTGATGTCCTGATATGTTTGGATAATTTTTCTTTTCATCTTTGTCTTTTCCTCTGAAAGGACTAGGCCAAATTTAAGAGATATAAAAATAAAAGCTCTCAATTAAAATTTATTTTCAAAAAAAGAAAATACAGTTGTGATGTACCAAAAATAGGCCATATTTTGGTACAAATAATGAAGTCAGGGACTGATTTGGACCTCTAGATAAATGTATCATATTTATAAAGCACTGGGGAAAGAAAATTAACAAGTCAACATTAACAAATCCATGCCAGGCTTAGTGCTAGTATATTAAAAATAAGAGGACAAAGAAAGGCGAAAACACTCCCTGCCCTCAAAGGGCTCAAAGTCTAATGTGGGAACAAACACAGAAACAACTACAGACAAACAAGATATGAACAGGACAAGTTGGAAGGAAACACAAAGGGAGAGCATGAAGGTTCAGAAGGACTAGGAAAGACTTCATGAAGAAGGGGGGATTTTAGGGGAGAATTGGAAGAAGCCAAGAAAGCCAGGAGGCAGAGAAGACTAGGCATGGTGGACAGTCAGTGAAAATGCCCTGAGCAGAAAAACAAAGGGTCCTATGCAAGGAACAGTCTGGAAATCACTTTCTCCCAGAGTAGCTGGTCATGACTCAGGTGTTAGAAGACGGGAAAGGCAGGAAAGGGACAGGTTATGAGGAGCTTTAAAAGTGAGAGGATTTTATAAATGATCCTGGAGGTAATAAGGAGCTATTGAAGTTTATCAAGCAGGAGTGGAGGATCACTTTGATAGTTGAGTAAAAGACAACTGGATTTGAGAGATCCTTGGGATAAGGAGGACAAAGAGAGGGTTATTGCAAAAGTCCCTTAAATTTTCTCAATTCCCAAGACAATGAAATAACATGTAAAACATTTTCAAACTTTAAAGTGATATAGAAATGCTAAGTAGTGTTGCCGCAGATGATGATGATGACAACGACGATGATGATGACGACGACGACAACGACGACGTTGTTGTTATATAAGCTCCTTGAGTGTAAAGACAGTCTTGTTGGCTTGTATCTTTATTCCCACCCCTTAGCACAGTGCCAAGTACATAATAAAAGATTAATAAATTATTTTTCATTCACTTATTCATTACTACCTGTTAAGCATAATGCTATTGACTGAGGATACAAATCAAAAACAAGATAGTCCCAGGCCTCCAGTAATTTACACTGAGAGGATTAAATACGGAGGCCAGGAAATGGTATTTTGGTTTGGAAAATCTCAGGGAGGGTGAGTGGAACAATAGGGTGTATGATAGACATGCACTCTCCAAAAGCCCACAACAGTGATGCCAGCTGATCATTGTTCTCAGAGCCAGAGATGGATGAGTGATGGGGTAGAGGGGGGAAGCAAAAAGGGGAAGGGAGAAAAAGGAAACAAATCCCTGTAGGTGAAAGATGGCCAAGGCAAAGAAGCGAGGTTTCTGAGAGTTCAGATATGA
Organism: Notamacropus eugenii; assembly: GCF_028372415.1. NCBI lineage: Eukaryota > Metazoa > Chordata > Mammalia > Diprotodontia > Macropodidae > Notamacropus > Notamacropus eugenii. The sequence continues at coordinate 89,266,133 of NC_092879.1, read as the reverse complement.
GCAGCTTTTCTCCCAAGGAAGGTGTATATGAAGGTCTGGTTTGGCAGGCACAATTGAAATATTCATTCACTCCATAAGAATTTATTCAGTGGGTACTCAATGTACATAAAAACAATGATGTCCACATTTAAATTTAGACAGTAAGCAGAGGCTAAGACTGGAGTTTCTTTGGAAGAGCTTGCTGATAGGGTCTGTAACACCAGGAAGATTCTATAGAGATAAACATATACATGTAGAGATATAGATATAGATGTACTTGCTGACATGAATCTGCAACTGAAGACAAAACAGAAAAGGGGGAAGGTGATAGCACCATTTGATCCCCTCAAACAGCTAGGCTTTACTGGGAGGTGCTGACATTTATTTATCTTTCCATGGGGAAAATTAAGGCCCTAGTTACTGAATCTTAACATAATCTTTATGTAAAGAATACTTTTTAAAATGTGATTCTATAGGTGAACTCAAAAGACTTGCTATTTTAAATTTCTAACAGTGATGAAATGGCATCATCCACAAAGATAATGGTTTATGATTTCAAAGGTGGCAAGAAGGAGCAAGGGCTCCTAGGAGGACTGCAGTAAGGAAAATCCATGCAGATTTTGTTACTGGCTGATTCTTGGTCTATCAGTCAAAAGAGACTGGAGATGAAGCTCCTGAGCCTTGCTCAGCCTCACTGCCAGTGTTAGATACTCTAGCATACCAGTTCCCTTCTCCCCTGCTACAAGCCTAATAAATGACATCCTTTATGATAGTTCTGACTAATAATTAGGAAGTGCCTATTCAGTGCTTTATATATAAGGGTAGGATCAACTGATTAAATCAATAAATTTATAGGTAAGTGATCAAATGATATTTCTGGTACCTTAACCAAGTGGGGATGAGTCTAACTTGAATAAAATCAATCAAAGGTATTCCAAATAAGTGAAAGGATCTTGTCACTTAGCTATACATGAAAAGCCACTAGATGAAAATGGAAATTTACTGCACAGGAAAGAGTGTCAGGATTAATGTGCTTAAGAAAACTATCAAGCCAGTTTGGGCCCACGAGAGATGTGAAGTTGAAAAATATCTGACATCAAAGAGGTGTGAGAGTTACCTTTGAGATGCAATCACTTGGGAAGGCTGGAGGGTGGGAGGTTGTTGATAGGAGACTGACTCAGGCTTCACCTTTGGCCATCTCTCAACCCTCACCATCACCATCCATGCCTCATGTTAGCTGGGGAGAAATTTAAAGGTGTGGAGAATTTCTCTAGCTCCCACCAGAATTCTAGCAGCAACCACAGAACAGCTTAGCAGCAGTGTCTGCATCAATGCTCCCTAAGGAGCTCAACAAAAAAAGGTACAGCATATCTAAACGGAACTTCTTAAGTATTCCATGAAGGGGAGAAAAAGACTTCCTTTAAACAGGAGCTATGAGTTACCTCTTTGCAACATATGCCCTCTAAGCTTGAGCCCACTTTGCTTGGGATTCAGTATGCACTTGAGGAAGAGTATGTCACAGACTCTGGAGAGAGGAGAATATTTTAGAACTGCTTTTAACTCTTAGCAAATGCCCAATTCTAAAAGCTAATAAAGTCTGGCTGAATAATAAATGATCATGGGAGCAGCACAGTGCTGGGGGCTCATGAGCTACATAGCTTTAGGGAAATATGACCAACCTCTCAGGGGCACCCCTAAGAACAGAGGAAAACTATCTCATCAGTCCAGGAAAATAGTAAGAGTAGAAACAAGGAGAGGAGCTCCAAAGCCTAACTATACCCAAATGCATGCACCAATATTATCAGTAGTTAATTAAGCATATAATCTGAATGGGAAAGGACAACAATAACTTGAAATTTTGTTTAAAGAAAGACAATTCAAAAAAAAAATTAAAAAAAAAAAAGAAAGAAAGACAATTCCATCCTAGTTTATCACCAATGTCTCAACTTATTATTAGATATTTAACTTTACAGACTAATTTTCATTAAGAATTCTGAGAATATCTCTTCTACAAAGGCCTGAGAGTGGACAGTGGCTTAATGGAACTGGGTATCCCTAGTGCCACAGAATATGAGCAGGAAATTGCCAGGAAGCCTTGTAGCCGGGCAGAGAGCGGATTCAATTGCATTCTTTCCTTAATGGCTTTTAATCATTAACTGCTCTGCAACATCTTTTTTCTATTTTTAATGTAATTTATTTATTACATGCACTTATCATCTTCCCCTTCCACTTCCAACCCCCGAACTGAACAATAAAAAAATAAAGAATAAACTCTCATCACAAATATGCACAGTGCAACAAAAGAAAACCCTTCATTGGCCATGCTGAAAAATCTGGCCATCACACCTCTCACGAAGAAGGTGGGAAACACGCTTTCCACTAAGCCCTCTGACACTACGCATTACTGTTGCATGAATATCAAAGTTGTCATCACCATATGAATTGTTCTACTAGTTCTGTACAGTTCACTCTGCATCAGTTCACAGAGGTTTTCCCACTTGCTATTGAAACAATTCATATTATAATCAATAACAGTGCAATAATTCCACTATCTACATGCATACACGCACATATATACATACATGTATAAGTACACACACAAGCATACCATAATTTGTTGAGCTATTCGCTTCCTTAAGTTTCCAGTTCTTCATTAGTTAATAAAAGCTGTTATAAACATTTATATCCATATCTACATATACATGGGCTTCCTCATGCTTCTTTGGGGCATGGGCTTAGTTGTGGTATCAATGGCTCAAAGGGCATGCACAGCTGAGTGACTTTGAGGGCACAGTACCACACTCCATTCTAGGCTGCCCCTAGGCCTAGAATTCTCTCCCCCCTCATCTCTGCCTCCCAGCTTCCTTCAAGTTCTAGCTAAAACCTCATCTTCTACAAGAAGCCTTTCCCAATCACCCTTAATGCTAGGGACTTTTTCTCTGGGGATGATCTCCAATTTATTCTTTCTGTATCTTATCTAAACATAGCTATTTGCATGAGCACCTTGCATTAGATTGCGTGGTCCCTGAAAGCAGGGCCTGTCTTTTACCTTACTATGGCCCCGGACCACAGGGCCTGCCATATGGTAGGTACTTAATAAATATTTATCTACTGATTGGCTGACTAATGCACTGTTGGTCAAGGTATGGTTTAGCCGATTTGAAGAGCAATCTGGAACTATCCCACCTCTAAATAACTACATTACAAAATCTCTGACAGTTACATCACTACTAGGACTGTGCCCCAGAGAGCTACAGGAAAGTGAAAAAGGACGCCTATGTAAAAAAGTGATAGTAGCTCCTTTTGTGGTAGGTGGCAAAGTGCCCATTCATTAGAGCATGGTTCAACAAACTAAAGCACATGAATTTGATGGGATAGTGTTGTAAGAAATGACAAAAGGGATCGTTTCAGAGAAACCTGAAAAGACTTTCATGAAATAATGCAGAACGAATTGAACAGAACCTGGAGAAGAGGTGACCTGATACTATAAAGAAAAACAATCTTGAAATAGACTTAACAGCTTTGATCAATGAAATTCCAGAGGACTGATGACAAAGCATGCTGTCTACTTTCTCATTGGAGAATAATGGATTCCAGATGGTATATAAGGCATATTTTTGAACATAAGGAATGCAGGAATTTATTTTGAGTATGCATGTCTGCTACCAGGGTTTTTGTTTTTGCTTTTTCATTTGGGGAGGGAGAGCTCTTGGGAAAAAGAAAAAATAATAATTTTTTATTCCCTGAAAACAAAATAAAAAGAAAGAACAGAATAAAAAACCTGGTTCTGCAGCTTGTTTAGCTGTTTCCAATCACACCTGACTCTGTGACCTCATTTTGTGTTTTCTTGGATACTGGACCAATTTGTCATTTCTTTCTCCCATTCATTTTACAGATGAGGAAACTGAGACAAATAGAGTGAAATGACTTACCAAGGGTCACACAGCTAGTAACTGACAGAGGTAAGATATGAACTCGTGAAGATGTATCTTCCTGACTCTACACACCATGCCACCTGACTGCCCTGCTACTTCCTTCCTGGTACAAACTAAGGCAGATAACTTAGATGCTTAGAGCCTCTGTGTCTTCCATTATAAAATAAGGGGCTTGGACATCAAAATTCCTTCTCAATCCAAATCTAAAATGCCTTATACCTTTCCCTTACTGTTGCATTCTAAGTAGTTTATTATTTTTAAACAGAGGGTGGAAATTGTTTTCATTGTTGTCCTTTCACCCCAAGTGCCTGGCAGACAGTAAAGCAGGTAATTGGAAATGGTGCTGAATTGAACTGAAACAGTACATTAAATAAATGGGTATATGGTCAACAAAGTTTCTAGATTTGACTCTTAGACAGTCATGGCTCTGTGTACACTGGCCTAAAACTGGATACACAAATAAAACCCAAACCTTTTTTTTGATGAAGTCAGTGCTCCTAAATGCTGTTTTAGTTTTTTAATCATTAAAACCTGCTACAGTTTTTGGAAGTGAGATTAGAGCTTTGAATCAGGGTAAATGACAACAACAGGTTGTGGTTTGAGAAGCCAGCCCTCTATCTAAATCTAAACCTTTCCATTTCCCAGATGCTATCCCCACTTTGCCCTTTTCCAGTAGGGATTAGCACCTGATGCCCTTTACATGTGGAAGAAGGAGTTGGCAGATTTAGTTTCAAAAGGGCATAATTTACGTTATAAAAAGAAAAAAAAACCGTCAAGAGCCACAAGTCTCTGGAGTCCAGCTGTAATCAACTGAGTACCACAGACTTATCTTTGCAATACCATTTTCCAAGAGCCATGATGGCTCTGGGGGGAGGCTAGAGACATCATCTTTGCCTCCATTTTCTATAAATGACTTTTTATGTCTAAATGGACACTGGGCTGCCTATGAATCTACATTGATCTCTTTAGATTACTTCTGTTTTTTCATCAGTCTTTATATAGTCAGCATTTCATTAGGAACAGCCCAAGGAAGAATAAAAAACTTCCACGTCCTCCCCTACCCCCAGCTAATTCTCCATGTAGACTTTAACTCCGTGGAATTGTGCCTGTTCTTATGAATCCTTTCAACTCCACTTTCTCAAAATCAAGGGTGCATTTCAGATTGTGCATGGCTTTTTTAAAATCTCTATCACTAATTCTTTGATACAGTATTTACTTTCTGATAAAATGACCACTAAACACATTTCAGAAATCAGTTCTTCCTTGTTGGTAAGAATCAGAAAGAAAACTGAAGGAGTGCCCATGAATTAGGGAATGAGTGAAGAAATTATGGTATAGGAGTGTAATAAAATAACATTCTGCTCTAAGAAACTTAGAAAAGGATGGATAAAGAGAAACCTGGGAAGATTTGGATGAAGTTAACTCAGAGGGAAGCAAGAAGAACCAGGGGAACATTTTTTTTTTACAATAACAAGGACAGTGTAAAGACAAACAACTCTGGAAGACTTAAGAATCTAATCAATGCAGTGACCAACCACAATTACGTAGCCCAGCTCTTGACAGGGTAGTGATGGATTCAAGACACAGATAAACATTTTTGGACACTGCAAATGTGGGAATTTCTTTTTTTTTTTTCTTGACTAACCCTATTTGTTATGAGGATTTTGTTTTTCTTTTTTTCTTCTAAATGGAGGAAGGATGGGAGAGAAAATAAATGCTTATTAACTGAAAAATAAATAAGCAAACATATGAAAAGAGAATTCTATCCAGGAAAGGAGAAAGTTGCTTTCCAACTACATTCATTCAGTGTCCAACCACATTAGATGCCAGTGCATGTGACAAATAATTCCAGAACTCAGCTCCCAAATTAGATTTAAGACTTTTTTAAAAATAAAAAATACTTTCCTAATAATTGTGCAGTAGAATCCCATAAATTTTTTCTGAGAGTTTGAAAGGGCATGAAATTTCGAGGGCTACATAACAGCAAACAATCACAGGATACACTCATTGCAGAATTTTTTAAAAGCACTTCCCAGGAGCACATTTATAAGTATAGTTTTAAATACTATGGATAACATCTCTCTAATTTAATAAGATATAGCTGAACTAAAGAGTATTTCCCCCTAAAACATTTATATTAATTTCACTGGTGCCAATAGTAGTTTACAAAGTACCCTTGAAGGAAGAGATAATATTGTTGGTAGATTGAAGACTAATGTTATTTGAGGAAGGAAAATTCATTCTTCTGTCTACTTAAAGAAAAAAATTGCTCCTACTACCTGCTGCTGGAAAAAAATAATACAAGAAATGCAGTACTGTATTTTCTCCCATCAGCTAATCAATTCTTAAAAACTTAAATAATTTAACAATAGCAAAGGATAGAACATCCCTCGATGGCTGCACTGCACTTAGATCATGGGGTACACAAAACCACACTAATGCCTTTAGGAGAGAGATAACCAACAAGATGTCATTAATCAAATGGGCTGTTTCCTACAGACAGCTAGAAAAAGGCAATTTTCATCTTCAGCCTATGTTCCCAGGCCAAGCAAGACTTTTTAGGCTAGTCTACATGAAGCTGTACCATGAAACTGGAACCAAAGACTTGATTAAATTCAGTAATTCCATCCAATGAGACAGGAAGATTCTAGAAGTCTATGGATGGCACAAAGAAAATTTGTACTTTGCAGATGAACAATAAGCCCAAGTGTTACATTCAACCTCTGACATTTGCTAAGGTTAAATAATACTTTATATCATAAATAAAATGTTCAGCCTTTATGATAACATGAGTTTTACTTTAAACGCTGCATTTTATTTTAATGATGCCAAAATAATGCTAGAAATATGCCAAACGATGAACCTAATAAAAGTGAATAAGTTACGTTAGAAAAGGCAACACCCACCTGTAATTGCAAGGCTTCATGGTTTTCCAGTCCTTCTACAATAGGTGAAAATCGTTCTTTATTGTTTCTTTCAGCTGCTGTAGTAATAGCTCCTAAAAGTTTGTCTAGACTGATGGGGAAAATAATAATAAAAAAATAACAAAGATAAAAATATTGCATTATTAGATTATCAATATCTTTCCTCTTTCAGTCTTCCACTTTCTTTCCCTTTGCTTATGTTTGTTAACCCTATTACTTCTTTTAAAATGTGTTACTTTGACACATTTCTGATAAAATACAATTGATTAAATGTTAAATTATGACTAACTCCTCAAATTGAAAATGAGATCAAATCAAACCTTTGGGAAAAGTTCTTAATGATGTTAATATACCCATATTTATGTGATAAATATTCTAATCCCAATCATTTCCTTTTTTATCTTATTTCTTATACCTAAGTGAAATTAACATCTATTTAACAACAAATTTAACACAACATGACACCTATTGTTGATACTAGTTAATGCCAGTAAGAACAGCCCATGTTTTATGAATGAGCTCCTGGAAAAAGTCAACATGGAAAACAAAAAGCAATGCTAACAATATTGACATTCTTTTACAATGGAACAGAAAATAATACCTAACATGAAAGCTCACACAAGAAGGAAACATGCCTATTATTAGTCTAATACAGATCAAATTATCTCAGCAAAAATGAGCTTCCTACCATGATTTAATCTTTGACAGTTATAATTTATCAAATTGAGTACTAAATTGTAAAATTTTATCCCTTTTTAAAGACAATTTGCTTCCATGCAGCCTATTATTCTTCCCAAAAGATTTCTGAAATTAGTATCAAATGACATCAAATTATTTTAGGTTAGATTCTCTTTTAAAGACTAATAAAACTCTGACATATTAAGAGGACGCTCCTTTGTGAGACAGAATCTGCCATTTTATACTGCGATACTGTTCTGACATAAAATACTATTGAGTCTGAGATCATGGCTTACCCACCATGGCTTTGCTCACTACTTTTTGCTAACACAGGTGGAAGAGTGGTGGTCTTCTTGTACCACTCTTAAACCTGGTAATTACACACATGAGAAGTACGGAACACAAAAAGCAAGAGTGAGACGTGAGACAGCTAGATTCACCATCTAACGTAAACTGGATTCTGCAAAGGGTCACAAAGGGTCCAAAAGTTTGCGTATTTGGTGGAAATTTCAATTCACAGTCTGAAAGCCTCCAAATAAAGGATGCTAACCAATTTTAGTACTGGCTAGAATGCCTGCTTCTTGGTAGACATTTGCTACAGTGAGCTCAAAACCAACTTTGTTAAGTAGTTAAGTAGGCACAGTCTTTCCCTTCATAGATCTCATGGCTCAAATTTGCATTGGGCTTTCACAAACTAAACATTGCACAAGTTTGTAAGTATATGAACCTAGAGCATAACTGATTGAGTAGAGAGGAAACAAGATCCAGTTCCCTACCTCCTAACCCTAACCCTTCTTTTGCTACTATATAAAGAAAACAAGGACTCCACAACAAGAAGGCAAAACCACCTAATCTAATGAACAGATGAACAATTGTCTGTTTTTGTTTTCCATTTTTCTTTCAAATAACTATTTGGCACTCAGCAGGCACGAATGATGTGTTTCCTTTGGAAATCTCACTTTCAAAAAGAGCTTTACCCTTCAGATATGATCTTTAACATTCTACTAACAAAGAAAAGATAAGTGCTAAAATATAAAATAGGTGAGATAAATGTTAGCCACAAATTCCCTAAAGTTTTGCAGTGTTTTCAACTCAAATCTTTTACAAAATAGAAAAACATAGTTTTAATTAATTTTGCAAGGTTTTTCTTCTGAGAAGGAAACATAATGCAATATTACTCACATGTTATCTTCTCCAACAATGCAAATAGCAGAAAGTATTTTTACTATTTCTGTCATCATACTGGGCTGTCTGGGGTCAATTGCCCTTGCTAGCAATAAAAGACTTCTTTCATCACCTAGAATTCTTTGCAACCCAAACTATTAAAAAAGGAGAAAAATAACAATAATTAGAAGATATATAGATCAGTGAGCATTCATCATTTTTATAGAGCACTCATCATTTTTATATAAAAATATTTCATATATTTTTATATAAACAAAAAAAAAAGTAAACCTACTGCTTTTCACCAATGCCCACATGATACCTCTGAAAGGGAATTTTGAAATAATTATGCTCTTTTATCCAAATAGTTCACAGGATCAGAGCTTTAGATCTAGAAGGGATCCTTAGAGAACACATATGAGGACATTGAAGCACAGAATAGCTGAGTGACTTGCACAGGGTCACAACTAGTAAATATCTGAGTCAGGATTTGAACTCAGGTCTTACTGATTCCACCAAGCCATGCTATCTCCTGGAATCTATTATTATTTTCATTTGAAAGACCACATCTTCTGCCATTACCATTCAGGTACAATCTCCATTAGATTGTTCTAATAATCAAAAATAATTTGGAGCTATATGAGACCAAGTAGTATTCTTTGCTCAAAGAACTAATAAGGCAGATGTATATTGATAAGAATTTTTAGAAGTCATTCTATTCATGTCATTGAGTATACCAGTGGATATCTGGAATTTAAAGTTAAAATCATCAGTAAGAAACAGTAAAATGTTGAAAATGTAATATGTAGATGTTCACTAATTGGGGAATGACTAAATAAATTATGGCATATGAATGTAATGAAATATTGTTTTACTATAAGACATAACAAAAAGCAAAGATTTAAAGAAACCTGAGAAGACTGGGATAACAGAGTGAAGTAAGCAGAACCAGGAGAACAATTCACATCATAACACTGGGAGAGTGGGGTGCAGTGAGAGCTATGTATAGAAAAAAGAAATGAGAATCAATGAAACATTCAAACATACACAGAAAAGAACAGAAGAACTTTCAGAAGGAGCCATAGACAAGAAGAACAGTATTAGAACTATCACGTTAAATTTCAATCACAAAAAATAATTTTTGTACGAGGTATATTCATGGTTTCATATGCCATCCTCTTTATGTCTTTATGTACAGAAACGTTGATGCTTGTTGAGGAATGGTAAGTTCATAATAAAAAAAATATTAAAAAAGAAACCAAAAGGCTGTTTTATATAGCATGTAATAGCCAAAGAAGCGATAAGGTGCATGCGTCTTCCCATAATTCTGTACTATGCTAAAAACTACGAAATGCAAGGAAATAACTCCTGGAGTTTCCCAAGTACCACAGCTGACAAGGCTAAGTAAGGCAGGATACCATTTTCCTTCATTTCTTAGGCATAACTGTATATGTATATTTTTTCAAGAAGATTTTCCAAAAGTATGGTTGTCATAAGATTGAAGATGCAATTTTTAAAAAACTCTGTTCCACAAAGAGGAACAGTGTTGGTCTGTGAAGCCCAATGTGACACACTTAGGGAAGCCCAATTATCATCAGTCTAACCTTTACTAGGGACAAATCTAAGCACAACAGTATTCAGCAATGACTTTATATACAGATCATTTCAAGTAAGGAAACACAGAAAGTAAAAAAAGGAAATGGAGGAGGCAAGTAGCAAGAGAGAAGGCACAATAAAGGGGGAAATGCAGGCTGAAAAATACAGGTCAAAATGAATGAGTCACTGACAGTTACTGAAGTTAAAATAAGTGTTTTAAAGAAAACTGCAATTCAGAAAGAAAATCATTTAATATTCCAATGATTTATTCTTTCAACAGTATAAGGATAATCCAAAAAGGTGTTATGTAAATTGTTGATTTAAAAACTATAACTTCACATTACAATATAAATCATAACATGGCATAATTAAGAAAATACAAGCAGTTTCTTAGAGTATCATCACAATAGGTCCTGGCTAAATGAAAAGCATTTTTTAAACATATTTTGAGCCAGATCTGAAATTTCATCGGTATAGGGAATTCCCAATGAGGAAATGCCCTCTATCAGTTCTAGCCAACATTTGCCTTAGAGGGCTGCCTGAGGCACTGAGAAGCTGAGTGACTTGCCCAGTGTCACATGAGTAATCTGTGTCTGAAGCAGGAATTGAATCCATGTCTTCCTGAAAGTAAGATGACTAGTTCTCTATCCATGATAGCATTCTGCCTTTGGCATGAACTTAGTGAAGCACAGGGACAAGAGACACAGGAAAGACAGGCATGGATGGGTTGAACACTGTACCACTGAAGGAATATCTGCACCAAAGATCTAAAAGATCAATTTGAATATTTGAGCATTTGAGCTAAAACAAAACTGATTGATTAACTGAGCACATAGTAACTGGGAAAACATTAGAATGTCTCAACTTCAAATGAACTTCACTTGGCATCTCCTCAGACAAAGGGATGTTTCTGCAAAATGTTCAAACTGCAAGAAAAAGTCATATGCCAATGTAATATTTTAAGCTGGGAAAAAAATTCCTGAAAAGGACATAGCACTAATTTTCTGATAAGAATAACTTTTATTGATTAAAACTATCTGGGAAGCCGAAAGAGTAGAGAGTTTGGCAACAATCAGTAGAAGTAATGGAAAACAGACTTCCCCGGGCCAAGAAGAATGTATTTTAAAAGTAATCGACGACCGACTGAACATGCAGGAACAAGGGCACCCAAATATACACAGAATGGTGTTTCATCATGGATTTAGACATGACTGCACCAAAACATACAGTAGAGTTGAGTAAACTGTTTAGGAATCATGGCAGGCCTCCTAGAAAAGGCTATTAGGAAGAGGATTATGAAAGGTCCATTAGTAACTGATCAGTAGCAAAACTCTGTGCTCAGTTGGGATTTCTCATTTCTTTGCAATTGTCTTTGTTGGCAGAGTGGGCTTAATACTTCTGAAAAAAAATCTTTGCTTTTTATGAACACTGCTTACAGATTATTTAAATGGACTATCTTATTGCATTAGTTATTAATAGTTATATTTCACACTTGGCAAGTTCATTGTTACCACTAAAATTATTTATTTCTATTAAGTATTTTGAGATTATTAAAACACCATCTGAAGGGAATTAAGTAATTAAATGAATTAGTCAATGATATTTCACCTATAGGCATAGAGAGCAAATAGTTTCCAACCCAATAACTTGAAAATGGACTGTGGAAAAAGAAACAAATTATATTTCTCTTTCAAACTACTAAAAGTCTAGACTATTTTTAAAAAGACAAATATTTCCTTTAAATCCATTAAGCAATGAAAATGTAATTTGTATTGGACATACACATGCAATCACCACTCACTCCAGCTCCTTCCTCCCCAAATCTTCTAGAAAGGACCATTAACTCACGGCCATCAATTTAACATCTGAAACAGGGAAGTATTAAAGCAGCAATGGTACTGACAAATGAGCCAACAGAAAATATAAGGATCCATAAACTCTGATTTGCTTCTCCCCATCCTCTACCTCTCCTCCTCACCTCATGAACTCATAAACAAAAATCAGGGTCTAGAATTATTACTGGCTATTCATATTATTTTTCCACAAATATTAACTCATTACTATAAAAAGGATTATCTAAAATGACAGGAGTATAGATCGATTTATGTATGCCACTTGGTAACATACGTCCTTTAAAAATGAAATATTAATTTCATTTTAGCCAAAGTATAACTTTAAAAAATTAAATTTGCAATGAAGCACAGTACACAGGACCTTTTTATAAGGTGACTATATATGGACATACTGTTGTGTATCAAAATGTTTTACGGAAGACATATCAAGAGAGACAATGGCAGATGTCAATTTATCTTACCTTGTTATTCATAAAGGCTTTCAGGCACTGAATAAGCTTATGCTGATTCTTCTTGTCAATACTTTCTTGCCTAAATATAAAAAAAATACTTTATACTGCTTTTTAAAAAATGCTCCATTGATAATTTTAAAAAAATTGTTCTCTTACTGTTTTTTATCCAGAAGTTTCTCTAATAGATCCAACAAGACTCCAAGACCTTCATGGCCAAAGTTGTTAACCCAGCTGAAAGACAGAAAAACCAAACAGTAAGCAATCTCCTATAGAAATAACAACTCGAAATAAAGTCAGGATTTTAAGTGATAGGATGCTGAATTACGTTTGAATATTTTTCCACCTTTGTTTTATATTAAGTTTAAAGATATTTTATAGATTAATAAATCTAAAATATTCTCAATTTAAAAGTTCCAAGAGAGTGCCTTATTTTTTTTTCAAACACATAGCTAAGTAAGGGTTTTAAAACTGAAATTATATCACTTTGAAAAATTTGAAAATTATGTTACAAAAGGCACTGGAAAATCATGATACTAGAAAAATATTCACATGAAAATGATCCCAAGAGAGCTGGATGAATACGTAAAAGGGTATAAAGGGTATCATGTGGGAAACAATAAGAAGAGATAAACATGTGAAAGTAGTTAAGGAGTAATACTTTTAAAAATAAATGAAATCTCCACAAACATATGTTTAGAATTCCTTCTAAAGGATGGTACAGGTAAAAAATGATTCATTTTATGAAATATTTAGTATTAACCAATACTACTCCTTTAATTTGTTCTAAACTATGCTAAAGAAGTTGCTGCAAGGTTAAATTTTAGGACTTTTTACATTTTAAGATTCTCTTCATTGCCCAACCAAAATAAGGAAATAGAGACTTTTAGGAAATAAGACATTTTGTTTTGCCAACTCTGATGATCATGGGAACACAGAATGGAATAGCTGGTAGGAACCAAAGAGCATCGAGTGCATCCCATACATTCAAAAATCACATCGAAAACATGCTTTGTGGAGGATCATGTAACCCTTTTCTTGAACAATCTATTGAAGGGGAACCTTCTAGTGCCCAGTGAAGCCCATTCCCCTTTTGGATATTCCTAAATGTCACCATGTTTGTTTGTTTTTTAGATCATGTCTGTATTCATTCCTTTTTGATACCCCCTGCCTGCTTCTTGCACATTATGACTCATTATTGAACTGAATCTCCTACTCCCCAATCCTCCACCTGGGTTCTGAGTCAGAAAACTTGAGGGAGGAGTGTGTGTGTGTGTTCGTCCTTTGTTGTCAAAGAAGACCATGCCATCAGAAAAATAATGACATGACTTGCACTTGACTTTGTTTTGAGTAAGGGAGGGCTGTGCAGGTCATCAGCCTCACTTCTCCTCCAGAGCCATCTGAAACCAGTGACCAGATATTCATCAGGATCACTGAAGATGACCCAGGATGAGGCAATTGGGGTTAAATGATTTGCCCAAGGTCACACAGCTAGTGAGTGCCAAGTGTCTGAGGTGAGATTTGAACTCAGGTCCTCCTGACTCCTGCACTGGTGCTCTATCCACTGCACCACCTAGCTGCCCCTATGATGGAGGAGTAGATTGGTAGGTACCACACCTAATGGACCAAAAAAATGACATCTACTGTAAAGATAGAAAACTTTGAAAGATTTAAGAACCCTGATGAAGACAATGAGTATTCATGATTTCAGAAGACCAGGGATAAATTATGCTCCCTATTTCCTAACGAAGAGGTGATGGACTCAGGGTATACAACAAGAAATATTTTTAGACATGGCCAATGTAGGAATTTGTTTTGGTTACATATTTGTTAAATGGACTTTGTTTTTCTTTCTTTTTCAGTGGAAAGTGGGAGAATAAGAAAAAAGAAATTTTTATCAGCTGAAAAAAAAATAAATTGAAGCAATTTTAGTAGGTGACATCATGGAGGGAACTCCCAAATAAACGAGATCGTGGATCCATTTGAACATGTGAGAAGCATAGCAGAATGGACAGAGGCCAGGTCTTGGCATCAGCATTACCTGGGCTCAAGTTATACCTTTAACAAAGAATGACGGTGTAAGTTTGGTCGAATCACTGAACTGAAAGATCCCTGTTGTAGGTAGCAATGAAGTCCCAGGTTGGTATGACATATACATATGAACACATACACAGACACACACAATCAGTCTTTGAATCTCTGCCTTCCAATCCTAGTCAAGTCCTGCACATGCTCTCTCAAAAGTTTCACACAGGGTATTTACCCAACATTAAGGAGACATTGCTTACTATATCCCAGTATCACCATGGTACCATCAAAGCACTATGGTTATCATCATCTGACCAGGCCACCTTCTTTTTCTAATATACGATTTTTTGACAACATCTTTTCCTCTTTGGAATTCCTCGGTGGTTCTATGTTGCAGCCTTGTTACATCCACCATGTGCCTCTCCATCGCTCTCTGTATTATATTTGCTTTTAGTTCTTCAGAGTTAGTGGTGATGCAGTTCTCACTGCCATATCATAATAGTAATAAAATGTTAGTATTGATAAGATGGGCCTTTGTTTTCATAGGAAACATGGAATCAGTAAAAGATCTCTGCAATTTTTGGAAAGCAATCCAGTCTGCTTTCCTCCTCTTGTTCATCTCTGGGACCACATCATGATCCCTCTATGGCAGATGGAGGTACTGTAAAACAATCTTCATGGGGTGTTCATCCAAATAGATATATGTTGAAAAAGGGAAACAAGTATTTTTCATTCACTTAGCCATTCTCATGTAGGTGGATAGGAAAACCTCCTGAGTAACTCCAGCTCTCTTTGAAGAGGCTCTATCATGTTCTGGAGCTAATGTAAGTAGCGCAATGTTATTAATAAACAGAAGCACCTTGAGGGCTTCAACATCCACAGAGAATCCAACTGTGATCCAATCTCTGCACCCAGATCTCTTCCATCAAAATCTTTTTAGTGAATATACATCTCCACATTTAATGCTCCATCCCCATGTTTATTATCAGAGGATAACTGAACAGAGTTATTTGTGTCATCTCTTCCAAAGAATGATAAATCCTGAATGATTCAGATTTATGGACAGACAATACCTTGTAAAAGGGCCTATAAGACAATACGTTGTCCTATTGAATAAAATGATCTTTTCAAAATCAAATAATAAGCAAAATGGGAACACTATGGATATACACAAAAAGATACAGAAGGGGAAAGACAGAAAGAATGACATAGAATGTACTTGCGTATATGATATATATATCTCTTCAGATCAAATGTAAGGTCCTAAGGGGCAAAGGTCATTTGATCTATTGTCTTTGCATCTTCAGGGTTTAACACAGTGCCAGGTACACAGAAAGTGCTTAGCAAAAGCTTGTTGAATGAATCAGTGATTACCCACCATGAATAAGATTTAGCACAAGGTACTTGAGATATTTCTTCCTCTGGTAAGTAGGCTACGCTTAATTAGACAAGATAGTGGGATGAGACCAAAAAGCATAGATGAAACTGGGGCCATGGGTAGGTTTGAAAGCATAAGTGGAGGGAGAAATAGATCTAAAGCAAGATTGGTATTAGAACCATTAGTGGAACCAAAAATGGAACTTGAAGGAGAAAAAGAGGACAAGAAAAGGTACAAGTAAAGAGCAAGAGTTAGTTCACTAGAGATTTTCTTGCTTCACTTGTTTCATTTACACAATTGTCATGATTGTGAATTTTGTTCCACTAAGCAAGAGGTCAATAATAAGCACATACACCAAAGACAGGGACACCTAAGGAATACTAGTCAAGTCATCATTGTTGTTGTTCAATTGTTTCAGCCATGGGGTTTTCTCGATCAAGATACTGGGGTGCTGTGCCATTTCCTTCTCCAGCTCATTTTAAAGATGAGGAAACTGAAGCAAACAGGGTGAAGTGACTTACCCAGGGGCACACAGCTAGTAAATGTCTGAGGCCAGATTTAAACTTGGGAAGATGAATTCTGGTCAGTTTAGATACATCACACCTAACACTGACCTACTCAAACAAGAATGATATAGCCAAGGAACCTACAGAGGAATCCAGACCAATTCTGTCAACTAGTTCTGCAGGTCTAGGTAACTTCCACTTTCACATCCTACCAAACGTCTTCTGTTGCGTAATAACAGAAAACTTCAAAAACATCAGCTCTTTAAATGCAAGAGCAATAACCTATTTATATTTTAATCTTTTAAGCTGACTAGCTCAGAGCCTGGCACATAGTAGGTACTCAAATATTTGTTCAATTCATGTAAGATAAAAAAAATTCATTCAGATTACTTGAGATTGAAATATTTTGCAGCAAAAAATTAACATAATTAGAATAAACAGGCAAGCAGTAAATTGGGGAGATCTTTATATCAAATATCTGATATTTAGAGTCTAATATCATATATATATGTGTGTGTGTATACATACATATATATATATATATCACAGAAATAATTGAGACCAAAAGTGTGTGTGTGTATACATACATATATATATATATATATCACAGAAATAATTGAGACCAAAAGCCATTCCTCAATAGATAGGTAATCAAAGGATATGAACAAAGAGATCTTAAAAGAAATGTATATTATCAATCATATGGAAAAACTAGTCCTTGTACAAATCAAAAGCACTCCAAGATTAAATTTCACACACAGTAAAATAACAATGATAACAAAATAAGAATAGTCAATTTTGGAGTGATTTTTATGGAATGACAGACACACTAATTAACCTGGTAAAGTTTCAAACTGGTACAATCACTCTGGAAAACAAACTGGAACTGTGCTTAGAAAGAGATTAAAATATCCACACTTTTTGCCCCAGAGATCCTTCTGCTGGCCTATACCCCAATGAAGTCAAGAACAGAAATAAAAGGCCAGTACACACCAAAGTATTTTATTCACAGCAAAATTTTTTGTGACAGGAAAGAACTGGAACAAAAGTATATACCTATCAACTGAGGAATAGCTAAGCCAACTGTGATACAATAATGTAAGATAACTAAAATGAACTAGAATAAAAAATCAGTATGAAGAACTCAAAAACATGGGAGGATTTATATGAATTGATAAAATTAAAATAAGCACAACCAGGAAAACAATAACCTCAAAGATTAAAACATTGTAAATACAAAGAACACTGAGAATATAACAATTAAAATGCTGTTAAATTACAATGATCAAGCTAAGCCTCAAAGAACAGATCTGAAAATACACCTTCCTCCTTTCTTTTTTTCCAAGTGGAAAACTTATAGGTATGGAATGCCAAGTATGTTAGACTCAGCTGATATGACTGCTTTGCTTAACATTTTTTCCTTCTAAAAATCTTTTTATTGTACTTTTTTCAAACAAGTAAACAGCTCTATGAGTGTATGAGGGGCAAAGGCTATTTCAAGAAATTTAGGTGATGTAAAGACAAATTATAACAATAAAATGCGATAAATATGTGTTGAATGTGTATAATCATTTAGTCCATCCTAGCAGACAGGAAGCACCTTCAGGACATATTGTGTTACACACAAAGTTTAGTACAACACAAGAGAAGTAAGAGCTTGATAAATGCCTGTTGAACTAAATTTGCTAATCTGTGAAGATAAACACTGAGAGGACAATTTGCACTTTGCTTTCAAGACCTTAATATTTTAAGTTCACAAATACAACAGGATAAAGATCAAATTACAGTAGGGTAAATATTTAGAATTTCTATTCTAGAGATCTAAGTACAAATTCCTTTTGCAGGCCACAAAAATTAGCAGTATCTAATTCAAATCTAATGAAAGCACAGGTTAAGTTCTAAGTGGAGACATAAAACCTTCACCAAGCAACAGGAAAGGGGGATGAAACCAAGATGGCAGAGTAGCAGCAAGCACTTTCTAGAGCGCTGCCCACAAGCACAGACAAATACCTGTAAAAAATGACTGGAAACAAATTTTGGAGCTGCAGAATCTACAGAATGATGGAGTAAAGCAAAACTCCAGTTCAAGACAGCCCGGAAGTTCCCCAGGAAGTGTCTAACCCACCAAAAAGAGGGCAGGGCGCAATACAGCGTGGGCCACTCAGGCATACACGGGACCTGAGTAGGCCTTGGAGAGATTAAATCTCTCACACCTGTGGTGATTTCCAGACATCAGGACCCCCAAACACCAAAACAAATTGGAAGGTCAGTGGAAAAAGCCTGTGGGACCAGTGAGGGAGAGTGGAGTGGTCCGAGTCCAGCCTCAGAGCATCAGAGGTGAAAAGGGGAGGAGGAACCCACAGCAGCAGCAGGGGCAGAGACAGCAACTGTTTCTGAAATTCTAGGCCCACAGATTGAGGGGGGAATCAAGTGGATGACAGTACATGCCACACTCCCATTGGAAGCAGAGAACTACCTTGAAAAAGAGACCAAAAGTTGAGTAAATGGCTAGGGAAATGAGCAAACACGGAAAAAGAATCAGACTACAGAACCTTACTTTAGTGACAAGGATGACCTAAGCATGCAAACAGAAGAAAACAAAGTCAAAGCACCTCCATCAAAAAGCCTCCGAGAAAAATATGAATTGGTCTTAGGCCCTGGAAGACCTCAAAAAGGATTTTGAAAATCAAGTAAGAGAAGAAGAGCAAAAACTGGGAAGAAAAATGAGAGTGATGCAAGAAAATCATGAAAAATCAGTCAACTGCTTGCTAAAGGAGACCCAAAAATGCTGAAGAAAACAACATGTTAAAAAACAGACTAACACAAATGGAAAAAGAGGCCCAAAAAGCCAATGAGGAGAAGAATGCTTTAAAAAGCAGAATTAGTCAAATGGAAAAGGAGATTCAAAAAGTTCACTGAAGAAAATAGCTCAAAAAATAACAGGGGAGCAGACAGAAGCTAATGACTTTATGAGAAACCAAGGAATTATAACACAAAACCAAAAAAATGAAAAAAGAGAAGACAATGTGAAATATCTCTTTGAGAAAAAAACTGACCGAGAAAACAAATTCAGGAGAGACAATTTAAAAATTATGGAACTACCTGAAAACCATGATCAAAAAGAGGGTACAGATATCATCTTTCATGAAATTATCAAGAAAAACTGCCCTGATATTCTAGAACCAGAGGGTTAGATAAATACCGAAAGAATCCACCAATCACCTCCTGAAAGAGATCCAAAAAGAGAAACTCCTAGGAATAACGTAGCCAAATTCCAGAGTTCCCAGGTCACGGAGAAAATACTCCAAGTAGCCAGAAAGAAAAAGTTTGAGTATTGTGGAAATACAATCAGGAAAACACAGGATCTGGCAGCTTCTACACTAAGGGACTGAAGGGCTTGGAATATGATATTTCAGAAGTCAAAGGAACTGGGATTAAAACCAAGAATCACCTACCCAGCAAAACTGAGTATAATACTTCCAGGGAAAATTTAATGATATAGAGGACTTTCAAGCATTCTTGATGAAAAGGTCAGAACTTAATTGAAAATTTGACTTTCAAACACAAGAATCAAGAGAAGCATGAAAAGGTAAACAGGAAAGAGAAAACACAAAGGACTTTCTAAAGTTGAACTGTTTACATTCCTCAATGGAAAGATAATACTTGTAACAATTGTGACTTTTCTCAGTATTTAGGTAGTTGGAGGGATTACACAGAGAGAGAGAGAGAGAGAGAGAGAGAGAGAGAGAGAGAGAGAGAACACAGGGTGAGCTGAATAAGAAGGCATAATACCCAAAAAATATAAAATAAAATTGAGAGATGAAAGAAGAATATATTGGGAGGAAAAAGGAAGAAATTGAATGGGGTAAATTATCACCCACCAAGGAGGCAAGAAAAAGCTTCTTCAGTGGAGGAGAAAAGGGAGAATGTGAGAGGGGAAAAGGGAAGCTTACTCTCTTCACATTTGGGTTGAGGGAATGACATGTTCACTCAGTTTGATATGAAAGTAATCTTGCACTAGAGAAGGGTAGGGAAGAAGGGGACAAGTGGGGTGAGGGGAAGGATATAAGGGAGGGCAAATGGGAGAAGGGAGTAATCAGAAGTAAATATTTGGGGGGAGGTACAAGGTCAAAAGAGAGAATAGAATACATGGGGGGCAGGATAGGATGGAGGGAAATATAGTTAGTCTTACACAACATGACTATTATGTAAGTCTTCTGCAAAACTACACTTACACAGCCTATACAGAATTGCCTGTCTTCTCAGTGGGGATGGGTGGGGAGGGCAAAAGGGAGAAAAATTGTAATTCAAAGTATTAGGAATGAATGTTAAGAATTGTTTTTGCATACGACTTGGAAATAAGAAATACAGGTAATGGGGTATGGAAACCTATCTTGCCCTACAAGAAAAGAGAGAAGAAGGGGATACGGGAAGGGAGGGGTGTGATAGAAGGGAGGGTTTATTGAGGAAAGGGACAGTCAGAATGCAAGACATTAAGGGGCAGGAGGAGGGAAGAGACGGAGAAAATTTGGAACTCAAATTTTGTGGAAATGAAAGTTGAAAACTAAAAATAAATAAATAAACATTAAAAAAATAGACTAACCCAAATGGCAAAAGAGATTCAAAAAACCAATAAGGAAAGAAATGCCCTAAAAAACCAGAATTGGCCAGATTGAAAAGGAAATCCAAAAGCTCACTGAAGAAAATAATTCCTTACTGATCAGAATGCAGCAGATGGAAGCTAATGACTTTATGAAAAATCAAGAAATTATAAAATAAAATCAAAGGAATGAAAAAATAGCAGACAAAGTGAAATATCTTATTGGAAAAACAAATGACCTGGAAAACAGATCCAGGAGAGACAATTTAAAAATTATGAGACTATGTGAAAGCCATGATAAAAAAAAAAGAACCTAGACATCATCTTTCATGAAATTGTCAAGGAAAACTGCCCTGATATTCTAGAAACAGAGGGTAAAATAAATATTGAAAGAATCCACCAATCATCTACTGAAAGACAGCCGAAAAGAAAAACTCCTAGGAATATTGTAGCCAAATTCCATAGTTCCCAAATCAAGGAGAAAATACTGCAAGCAGCCAGAAAGAAACAATTCAAGTACTATGGAAATACAATCAGGAGAATAAAAGACCTAGCAGCTTCTACATTAAGGGATCGAAGGGCTTAGAATATGATATTACAGAAGTCAAAGAAACTAGGATTAAAACCAAGAATCCCAATTAAGCCCAGCAAAACCGGGTATAATATTTCAGGAGAAAAAATTGTCATTCCGTAAAATACAGGACTTTCAAGTATTCTTGATGAAAAGACCAGAAGTGAATAGAAAGTCTCTCTTTCAAACATAAGAATCAAGAGAAGCATGATAAGTTAAACAGGAAAGAGAAATCATAAGGGATTTACTAAAGTTAAACTGTTTACATTCCTACATGGAAAGATAATATTAGTAACTCCTGAGACTTTTCTCAGTATTTTGGGAGTTGAAGGGATTATATACATATAGACAGAGGGCACAGGATGAGTTCAATATGAAGGGATGATATCTAAAAAAAATAAAATTAAGGGGTAAGAGGCAAATATATTGGAAGGAGAAAGAAAGAAATGGAATGGGGCAAATTATCTCGATAAAAGAGGCAAGAAAAAGCTTTTTCAATGAAGGGGAAAAGGGGGGAGGTGAGAGGGAAAAAGTGAAGCTTACTGTCATCACATTTGACTTAAGGAGGGAATAACATGCACACTCAATTTGCTATGAAAATCCATCTTACACTACAGGAAAGTAGGGGAGAAAGGGATAAGTGGGGTGTAAAGGGGATGATACGGAGAGCAAATGGGAGGAGGGACAAGAAAAAAGTGTTTAGAAGTAAACACTTTTGAGGAGGGACAAGGTCAAAAGAGAGAATAGAATAAATGGGGGAGGGTAGGATAGGATGGAGGGAAATATAGTTATTCTTTCACAACATGACTTTTACGGAAGTCTTTTGCATAAGTACACATGTATAACCTATATTGAATTGCTTGTCTTCTCAGTGAGGATGGGTGGGGATGGAGGAAGTGAGAGAAGCTGGAACTCAAAGTTTTAAAAACGATAGTTAAAAATCGTTTTTACATGCAACTGGGAAATAAGAAATTCAGGTAATGGGGTATAGAAATATATCTTGCCCTACAGGAAAATAGAGGAGATGGGGATAAGGGAAAGGAGGGGTGTATTAGAAGGGAGGGAAGATTGGGGGAAGGGGTAATCAGAATGCCCGATGTCTTGGGGTGGGGGGAGGGGAGAGATGGAGAGAAAATTTGGAACTCAAAATCTTATGGAACCTAAAAATAAATTAATTAATTTTTAAAAATATCAGCAAGAAAAAAAGAGAAAGTCCCTTAGTAAATAAAAACAACTCAAACATTAAGAGCAACCAATCACAGTCCCAAAATACAGGAAAAATATAAGACAAATTCAGCTTGAATTTTCACAGCACAAATGAGGGGAAAAAATCAATATGGCACTGTAATGATAATTGGCAGAAAACTACTGTTCAATTGCAGCATGGAGGAATCAAGCCCAGTAAGATATAAGATTTCAGTATAATCACTTGGGTGGTGGCAGAAGAATAAAAGACCATTAGAGCTACGCATAACATACTATATTTAATCACCCAGAAAAAGGTAGAGGAGATCATTACAACCAGATAAACTTGATGTGAAACTGAGAAGACTATGAATTCTAGATAGAATTGTATATAGTATATTTCTCAATATCTACTAAGCATTTAGTAGTCAAAGAATTTGTTACTTTCCTGATTTTTATACTTTAACACTAATATCTTAATGCCAAATCAGACTCATCTCTTTCCACCAAGAGTAACTAGAGAAAATTGGGGGTTTCCTTCCTGAGTGCTATGTATATTTGATAACATAGCACAATTTTCACTTACTGGCTCGCAAAGAATGAACAAAAAAGCCTCAAATGCTTTCCATATGTCAGGGACATTGCTTCATGCTTGAGAATACAAAAACAAAAATTAAAGTTACCTGTCCTCAAGAAGTTACTCTACCTGGACAATTTTATTCCTTTTGAATCAGCCTTTTCCTTGGACAGCATTTTTATGTACCTCTAAGTGTGCCATAAGTTATCCAATCTTTCTTTCTTTATTATTATATTATTTCTTTTTAGCATTCTTTTCTTTTTAAATTTTGAGCATCCCTTCAATTTCCAATTCTTTGCCACCATAAAAAGAACTGCTATAAATATTTTTGTACATGTAGGTCCTTTTCTTTTTTTATCTCTTTAGGATATGGATCTAGTAGTGGCATTGCTGAGTCAAAGAGTATGTACAGTTTTATAGCCCTTTGGGCATAGTTCTAAATTGTTCTCCAGAATGGTGGGATCAGTCTACCACTCCAACAGAAGTTCATTAGTGTACCAATTTTCCCCCTCATCCAGCATTTGTCATTTCTGATAGGTATGAGATAGTATCTCAGAATTCTTTTACTTTTTATTTCTCTAATCAATAGTGATTTAAATTATTTTTCATATAACTATAGATAGCTTCAATATCTTCTTCTGAAAACTGTCTGTTTATATTCTTTGACCATTTATCAACTGAGGAATGGTATTATTTTTATAAGCTTGCCTCAATTCTAAACTCAGTATACATTTGAAATACGAGGCCTTTATCAAAGAAACTTGCTGTAAAAATTTCTGGTATTACTTCATTGCTAAGGTACTTTTTAGTAAAATGTAGTTTCCCTGATTATCTCTTTTAAGTAGATCTACTCTGCCTTTCCTTTGTCTGATATCAAGACTGTTATCCCTGCCTTTTTTACTTCACTTTCTTCTGTTTTTGAACCAATTCCATTGTGAAAGCTCTTCCTTGCATGCCTATTTTACATGAGAAAATATTCCCCATTCTGTCTCTCTCTTCTCCCTTCTCAGTGCATCCCTCTTTCTTAACCCTTCATTTCAGGGGGAGGGGGTGCTAATCATTCTAACATAATTGATTCACATTCATACCCTATATCTATGTAAACTCCTTTTAACTGCCCTAATGATAATAATAAAAATCCTGGGATTTACATATATCATCTTCCCATACAGGAATGTAATCATTTTAGCTTTATTGAGTATCTTATCATTATTCTTTTATGTTTACCTTTTTATGCCTCTCCAGTCTTATGTTTCAATGTCAAATTTTGTATTTAGCTCTGGTCTTTGCATCAGGAACACTTGAAAGTCCTCTATCTAACTAAATATTCATTTTGCCTCTGAAGGAATGCACTCAGTTTTGTTGGGGAGGTGATTCTTGGTAGTAATCCTAGATCTTTCACTCTCTAGAATAGCATATCTCAAGTCCTCCACTCCTTTAATGTGGAAACTACTAAATCTTATGTGATTCTGACTGTGGCTCCACATCATTCAAATTGTTTGTTTCTGGCTGCTTGAAATATTTTCTCTTTGACCTGAGTGCTCTGGAATTTGACTACAATCTTCCTGAGAATTTTCATTTTGGGATCTCTTTCATGAAATGATTGTTGGATTCTTTTAATTTCTATCTTACCCTATGGGGCAGCTAGGTGATACAGTGGATAGAGCACTAGTGCAGGAGTCAGGGGGACCTGAGTTCAAATCTCACCTCAGACACTTGGCACTCACTAGCTGTGTGACCTTGGGCAAATCATTTAACCCCAACCGCCTCATCCTGGGTCATCTCCAGTCATCCTGATGAATATCTGGTCACTGGATTCAGATGGTTCTGGAGGAGAAGTGAGGCTGGTGACCTGTACAACCCTCCCTCACTCAAAACAAAGTCAAGTGCAAATCATGCCATCATCTCTCTGATGGC
Source organism: Notamacropus eugenii (assembly GCF_028372415.1). Taxonomy (NCBI): domain Eukaryota; kingdom Metazoa; phylum Chordata; class Mammalia; order Diprotodontia; family Macropodidae; genus Notamacropus; species Notamacropus eugenii. Next base: position 89,240,793 of record NC_092879.1, on the reverse strand, counting down.
GTGGTCTTCTTTGGCAACAAAGGACAAACACAAACACACACACACACACATTTTATCTTATGGTTCTAGGATATCAAGGTACTTTTCCTTGATAATTTCTTGAAATATGATGTTTAGGCTCTTTCTTTGATCATGGATTTCAAGTAATTCAATAATTCTTAAATTAGCTCTCTCTGATTTACCAGGTCAGTTGTTTTATAATAAAATATTTTACATTTTCTTCTATTTTTTTCATGATTTTGACTTCGTTTTATTTTTCTTCATGTCTCATGGAATTATCAACTTCCATATGCACAACTGTAATTTTAAGAAATTATTTTCTTCAATGAGCATTCAGGGTTAGAGTACTTCCATTTTCATTTGGCCATTGCAGCTTTTAAGGAGTTCTCTTCAGTGGATATTTGTGCCTCTTCTACCATTAGGCCAATTCTGATTTTTAGGGTATTATTTTCTACAGTATTTTTTTCTCTTTTACCAATGTACTAATTCTCTTTCCATAATTTTCTTGCATCACTCATTTCTTTTTCCAATTTTTCTCTACCACTCTTATCTCTTTTGTTGAATCTTCCAGGAATTCTTGTTGGGTTTGGTTCCAATTAGCATTTTCCTTTGAAGCTTTTTTTGGGGTAACTGTTTTCACTGTGTTGTCTTCTTCTGAGTTAATGTCATCTTCCCTACCACCTAGTAGCTTTTAATGATCAAAATTTTTTCTGTTGTTTGCTCATTTTTCCAGCCTATTTCTTCACTTCGAACTTTACGTTAAAGTTGGACTCTACTCACCTGGGTGTGGGGTGGCATTTCCCAAGCATCAGGCTTTTTCATGCTGTTTTTTCAGAGCTAGTTCTAGGGACATCTTGGGACCATCTCCTTTGTAAGGTGGTGTGGTGCTGGAAGAGGTGCAGTCATTGCTCTCTTGGTCTGTGCTCTAGTCTTAACCCAGGAAGGGCCTCTGTTCCCCTACAGCTACAAGCACTAGTGTTCTCTTTGCCTTAGAACTGTAAGCAGGGTCCCTGCTCCCTTGTGACTAACTCCTAAACTTCTCTCCTCCATGGAACTCTGAGCCAGAACTTCATATGAGGAAAAGAATTGCCTATAAGTTCCAGCTGCACTCAGTGCCAGCAAAGGTTCGCTACAATCACTTTCTGACCAGTTGTCCAATCTCCTTGCCATCTCTGGACAAAGAGATCCTGAAGATGCTGCTGTGGTCAGTATAACTGCCACTGCATGCGTGAGCTCCAGAAGAGGCCTCTGAGAGGACATAGACTTCTCCTGATGACCTCTTAAGTTTTCTTAGATCAGAAAAATGTTTCACCCCAACCGTTTGTTGGTTCATCTGTTCCAAAATTTAATTTGAAGTGTTATTTTAATGTTGCTTAAAAAAGAATGTTGGGAGAATTCAGCTGGTTGGCTGTACCTAATCCATCATATCACCTTCACCTTAACCTTTCTTGAAAAGGGTGGTCTATACATGATTTAATCTTTTCCTTGAAGACCCACAATGTTGATTATGAATGTCAATTACCTTCCCATGTTATAGACAAAGATTCAGTAGTTGGCATGGGCCATAACATTAAATGGTTGCTGACCAAAGCAGTGGTCTAAACACTGCTTTCGTAAAAAATTTCTGATACTACCTCATTGTTTGGCTATCTGATTTCTTTCTAATAAAAGCAGAATTAATACCTGTGTCCCATGGAGCTATAGAAGAGAGCTTTCTTTCTACAATATTAATTACTGATTCAAAGGCTGTAGCAATTTTCCCTCTAGAAAATCACCACTTAGTCCTGTTGCTATCTATGTCTTTTCGGACACATTCAATAACTTTGAAAACTGTAATACAATGAAAACCCTGAGTGACTCAGTTACCAAAGGCTTTCTTTCATGAGCATAGGGATTAATTATTGCTTGATCTCTCACAAAATTTACCTGTAAAAACTGATGTTACTTTTCAATGTATTTGTTTTTGGACAAGTCACATTATTGCTGATATGACAGAGCTCATTATGAGCTACTGGATTTTGCTGTTGTCTTTTAAAGATAACGTGGATTTAGCACTGAAATCACAACTGAGAAGTGACAAAACCATTACTCCAAACTAAGTCTACCTCCACATCCAGTGCCCTTACCACTATACTAAGCTGAGAATGATTTGTCATTCATATTCCAAGCAAAAAGAATGACTACAAAATATTTTCACACATATATGAATGTTTTAAACAAGAAAGTTTTTATAAACTTTCATGGATTTTGTTATTGTTTTAAGGAGATAATTTATCCTGATTAATCTGACTAAAACACTTAATAAAAGTGTCAGGAAAGTTATTTATCCAAAAAAATCAACAGAAATATTCAAACTTCAAAAGTCTACAAAGGGAAAGACACTTTTCATTTTCTGTTACTTTGGTTCACAAGAGTTCAACTCTTTGTCCAAAGACTAGAGAATCAGATACAGTATTTTCTCCAGGTGATGCTGATATAAAAACAACTTGAAAATTGAAAAACTTAGAGGACTAGAATTGGGGTTAGAAAGATGCAGATTTGTTGGTTACATTGTACGTACTACTGACAAAAAACCCCACAAAATTTTTGCATAACCATTTAAGAAGTTTCCTTTGATTCACTTTTGTTTTTAAATGGATTTAAAAAATAAGATTTCCATAAGGAATTCTGTGAGTTATAAGGCACCTGAGATCATGTAAAGAAAAGTATATTGGGGGGCAGAGCCAAGATGGTGGAGCCAAGATGGAGTAGAAAGACATACCTCTAGAAGCTCTCCTCCCACAGCCCATAAACTGTAAAAAATGACTCTAAACAAATTCTAGAGCAGCAGAAGCCACAAAACAACAGAGTGAAAGAGATTTCTAGCCCAAGGCAGCCTAGAAGGCCAACAGGAAAAGGTCTATCGCACCAGGCATGGAGCGGAGCACAGCAGAGAGATCCACATCACAGCAAGGAGCTGGAGTGAGCTTCAAGGTGCCACCAGCAGCAGCTGCAGGTCCCAGATTCCTCAACTCACAAATGCCAAAGACAGCTTCAGAGGTCAATGAGAAAGCTCTTTAACTTGGATGAGAAGAGAACACAGCAGTGTAGCACCTGCCCCAGGCAACTGCAGCTTCCATGGTTGGACCCCTGGCCTAAAGCCCCTGGGGGAACTGAACAGCTGATCTGAACCTCAGCCCTGAGTGGCTGCCCTGGGGTAAGGAGGAGTGCTGGCATGGTGGAGCAGGTGAAGGCTCTGGAGAGGGAATCCTGCTCACAGACCAGAGTGCAGGCCAGGAGAGGAATAAACTCCTCTCACTCGATTCTGCCACCTTGGAGGAACTGAGACCTTACATGTCCCTGGGATATACCCTCCCCTTTACAAACAACTCAAAAGTCAAAAAAATGACTGGGAAGATGCCCAAAAGAAGGAAAAAGAGTAAGACAATAGGTTACTTTCTTGGTGAGCAGGTATTTTCTTCTATCCTTTCTGATGAGGAGGAGCAATGCATGCCATCAGAGGAAGACCTAGGGGTGAGGGCTTCTGCATCCAAAACCTCCAAAGTGGATGTGTAGTGGTCTCAGGCCATGGAAGAGCTCAAAAAGGATTTTGAAAATCAAGTAAGAGAGGTGGAAAAAAGGTTGGGAGGAGAAATGAGAGCAATGCAAGAAAATCATGAAAAGTAGGTCAAATCTTGCTAAAGTAGACCCAAAAAAATGCTGAAGAAATTAACACCTTTAAAAATAGACTAACTGAAATGGCAAAAGAGGCCCAAAAAGTCAATGAGGAGAAGAATGCTTTAAAGGGCAGAATTATTCAAATAGAAAAGGAGGCTCCAAAGCTCACTGAAGAAAATAGTTCTTTAAAAATTAGAATGGAGCAGATGGAAGCCATTGATTTTATGAGAAACCAAAAAATTACAAAACAAAGCCAAAAGAATGAAAAAACAGAAGACAATGTGAACTATCTCACTGGGAAAATAACTGGCCTGGAAAATAGATCCATGAGAGACAATTTAAAAATTATGGACTACCTGAAAGCCATGATCAAAAAGAGTCTAGATATCATCCTTCATGAAATTATCAAGGAAAACTGCCCTGATGTTCTAGAACCAGACAGTAAAATAAATATTGAAAGAATTCATTGATCACCTCCTGAAAGAGATCTGAGAAGAAAAACCCCTTGGAATATTGTAGCCAAATTCCAGAGTTCTCAGGTCAAGAAAAAAATATTGCAAGCAGCCAGAAAGAAACATTTCAAGTATTCTGGAAATACAATCAGGATAACACAGGATCTGGCAGCTTCTACATTAAGGGATCAAAGGGTTTGGAATATGATATTCCAGAAGTCAAAGGAACTAGGACTAAAACCAAGAACCATCTACCCAGCAAAACTGAGTATAATACTTCAAGGGGAAAAAAGTGGTAATTCAATGAAATAGAGGATTTATAAGCATTTTTGATGAAAAGATCAGAGCTAAATAGAAAATGTGACTTTCAAACACAAGAATCAAGAGAAGTATGAAAAGGTAAACAAGAAAGAGAAATCATAAAGAAGTTTCTAAAGTTGAACTGTTTACATTCCTACATGGAAAGATCATATTTGTAACTCTTGAAACTTTTCTCAGTATTTGGGTAGTTGGAGGGATTATACACATATATATAGACAGAGGGCATAGGGTGAGTTGACTAGGAAGGGATGATATCTAAATAAATAAAATTAAGGGGTGAGAAAGGAATATATTGGGAGGAGAAAGGGAGAAATGGAATGGGAAAAATTATTTCTCATAAAAAAGGCAAGAAAAAACTTTTCAATGGACAGGAAAAGGGGAAGGTGAGAGGGTAAAAGTAAAGCTTACTCTTATCACATTTGGCTTAAGGAGGGAATAACATGCACACTTAATTTGGTATGAAAATCCAACTTACACTACAGGAAAGTAGGGGAGAAGGGGATAAGTGGGGTTTAGGGGAATGATAAAAGGGAAGGCAAATGAGAAGAGGGGGGTAATTAGAAGTAAACACTTTTGGGGAGGGATAAGATCAAAAGAGAGAATAGAATAAATGGAGGGCAGGATAGGATGGAGGGAAGTATAGTTAGTCTTACACAACCTGACTATTACGGAAGTCTTTTGCAAAACTACACATATATAGCCTATATGGAATTGATTGTCTTCTCAGTGGGGATGGGTGGGGAAGGAGAAAGGGAAAGAAGTTGGAACTCAAAGTTTTAGGAATGAATGTTGAAAACTGTTTTTGCATGCAACTCTGAAATAAGAAATACAGGTAATGGGGTATAGAAATCTATCTTGTCCTACAAGAAAAGAGAAAAGAAGGGGATAATGCAAGGGAGGGAGTGTGATAGAAGGAAGGATAGATTGGGAGAAGGGGTAATCAGAATGCACGTTATCTTGGGGCGGGGGAGGGGAGAGATGGGGAGAAAATTTGAGCCTCAAAATCTTGTGGAAATGTATGTTGAAAACTAAAAATAAATAAATAAATTGGAAAAAAATTTTAAAAGAAAGGTAATATTAGTCATATTATTCCTTTGTCACTGTTTGTATAGGTGTAAATGCAAAAATGTATTCTATACAAAGCATGCTTTCTCCATCTAATGCTATTTCTATGGCCACATGTAATCTCACACTTAGAACTCAAATCACTGGAACATCAAATAAAGCAAGTGAGATTTCAGTATTCTTGAAGGATTTAGAAAGGTGTTAAAAGTACAAAGCACAAACCTATTAACTTCAAGAAAAAAGTCTTTGGGCTCTCTTTTTGGATATAAAAATTATAATTAAATTTATTAATTAAACAGTATAAAAGATATATAACTGGATTAAGATAACTAAGGACATCTAAACCTGATTCTCCTCAAGTCTCAGTTAACCAGAACGAAAATTAAGAAGTGCAGGCAATACAAAACAATGAATAATCCAAAATAATCAAGGGTATTTGTTTGAATCATGTGTCTGACACCTAAACCAATGAACCAAAGAGGCAAATATGAATAGTACTATCAGCTACTTTAAAGACATTTAAATAACAAAATCAATTTCACAGTCATTTCAACTGGATGAAAAGAAATCAGTCTATTTTCTGATGATATGATGGATTACTTAAAAAACCCTAGAGGATTCAAAAGGAGAGAGGTGTAGTCACTGCTCTCTTAGCCTGTGCTATGGTCTGTGAGAAACTACAAGCACTCTTTTGTGCCCTGGAACTGTGACCAAGGTCCTTGCTCCCTTGTAGCCACAAGCTCTGATGTGCTAGTACTTCACCTCATCCTGGTGACCCCAGACTTCAATCCTAATCCACATAGAGTCCTGCACCCAGTAACTTTGAAGGGTTTTCTAATGTCCTGGTTCCCAGCTATTCAGTTCCCTTACCATATGTGGACTGGGAGCTCCAGAAACTACTGTTGCCACTGCTGCTGTGGCAGATTCAGTCACCCCAAGGCATGCTTTTCGTTTGCTGAAATGTGTCCTGAGCTAGTGTTAGCCTGCCTTGGATTGCACTCCACCTCACACCCATAGGACAGATATTTCCTGCAGATCTTTTAGGTTATTTTGGACTGGAGAATCATTTCATCCTGTCCCTTTGTGGGTTCTGCTGCTCCAGAGTTCATTTTGAGACTATTTAAAGAAAAGGCAAGTCCCTGCCTTTTCTGTGCAATCTTGGCTCCATCCTCATACCTCTCTGTGACCTCATTTGGGGTTTTCTTGGTAAAGATACTTGAGTAGTTTGTCATTTCCTTTTCCAGTTCATTTTATACATGAGGAAACTAAGGCAAACAGGGAGAAATGACTTGCCCAGGGTCACAAAGCTAGTAAGTAATTGAGGTGGGATTTGAACTCAGGTCTTCCTGACTCCAGGCCCAGTCTTCTCTCCACTGCAACACCTAGCTGTAGTTGATAATATAAGACTGAAATTGACAGTCTAGAGATGGATATGTGTATGAATAATCTTTATTTTTATAACACAAACACATATGTTATAAGAATAAGAAAATTAAACTGAAGGGAACTAACTGAGAGAAAAGAGAGCACAGTATTAAAAGAGTCCAGGAAAAAAATAAGAAGGCCGAGATGGATGCCTTAGAGGATAACTAGAGTTAGGCACAACATATGGTTATTGGTCCATGAAATTAGACCAAAAGAGAACAATCCGAATTTAGGAGGAGAAGCAATAGAAGAAACCACTAAGAAAGTCCAGAGAGTACACAAATCCAGGGTAGGCTACGGAAGGGGATGTGTACCAAATATCCCAAGGAAAAGAGTTACTGTAAGTTCTAGGATGAAAGAAGAAAGTTCAGAATCACATAACAGTAGTGTGACTCCAACTCCAGAAGCAAAGTCAGGTCTCAGTTTCAGCTTCTAGCTGATTCTGAAGTCTCCAGAGGAATAATCAGGGCAGAAATCCCAGATAGAAAGGGAGCCTATAGTTCTGTTAGTAAGAATCAGCAGGGCTTCCCACCTGGCTCATAGTGGGTGTGTTAAGTAGCAGTGTGCCTTTATTCAACTCCAACCCTAGGTCAAAAACTTGCAAATTGAGGGGGCGGAGCCAAGATGGCGGAGTAGAAAGACGCACATACACATAGCTCCGAACCCACAACCCACAGAACAGCTACAGGGGAGTAACTCATGGCGAATTCTGCACCCAGAGGCCACAGAATATTGGAGCGAGGGAGATTTCTGTTCCGGAGGGACCTGCAAACCTCTCGCAAAAGGTCCGTCGCACTGCAGACGCGGAGCCCAGCCCGGACCTGCTGCAGCTGCGGCACCAAGAGATACAGATCCGAGCAGGCTTCAGGGACGGGATCTCCAGCGGCCGCACAAGTACCTCCACCCACAGGTGATGGGGGTCGGTGAGAGAGTCTCTTTGGCGGGTCGAGAGGGGAGTGGGGTGCCCCCATGATTCGGGCCCCCCCGGGAGGTAGAAGCTGAGAGGCGGCTGCAGACTGGGGTTCCCCAAGTGGCCGGGAGACTGAATCCATTGTGGAAGGTCTGTGCATAAACCCCCTGAGGGAACTGAGCCTGAGAGGCGGCCCTGCCCCGACCTGACCACCTGAACTTAATTCTCACACTGAATAGCAGCCCTGCCCCCGCCAAAAGCCCTAAGGCTGGAAGCAGCATTTGAATCTCAGTCCCCAAACGCTGGCTGGAAGGACCAGGAGGCGAGGTGGGTGTGAGGAGAATATTCAGAGGTCAAGTCACTGGCTGGGAAAATGTCCAGAAAAGGGAAAAGAAATAAGACTATTGAAGGCTACTTTCTTGGAGAATAGGCATTTCCTCCCTTCCTTTCTGATGAGGAAGAACAATGCTTACCATCAGGCAAAGACACAGAAATCAAGGCTTCTGTGTCCCAGCCCACCCAATGGGCTCAGGCCATGGAAGAGCTCAAAAAGAATTTTGAAAATCAAGTTAGAGGGGTGGAGGAAAAACTGGGAAGAGAAATGAGAGAGATGAAAGAAAAGCATGAAAAGCAGATCAGCTCCCTGCTAAAGGAGACCCAAAAAAATGTTGAAGAAATTAACACCTTGAAAACTAGCCTAACTCAATTGGCAAAAGAGGCTCAAAAAGCCAATGAGGAGAAGAATGCTTTCAAAAGCAGAATTAGCCAAATGGAAAAGGAGATTCAAAAACTTGCAAATTACAGACTTGGGCCAGGAGAGAAGTAATTAAACTTTAACTTGCATCCAACCACTTTGGAGACTAAGAAAAGCTTGCTGGTCCCCAGCATGAGTTGTCCCTGGGATTCTAAAATAATACAATATTCAATACTACAAGAAACCACAACAGGACCAGCCCAGATCTTCCCTCCAGAAGTACAAAGATTCTGGCCCTAATATCAAATCTAAGTCAGGAACTAGGTTTGAAGAATGAGCAAACAAAAAAAGAACCCCATGATAAAAAGCTACAAGTAGGCTCAAGACATAAACCCTGAAAAATAGAACGATTCTAAAATATCTACAATAAAAGTCTCAAAGAAAAATTTAGCTGGTGCACAAATTCAAACAGAATTCCTGGAAGAGATGAAGTAATGGTTTAAAAATGATTTTAATCAATAAAACCTGGGCCCCTACATGAAAAAAAGTGAAAAACAAGTAAGAGCTATGGAAGAAAGATTTATAAAAAGAATTAACAGCCTAGCACAATAAGCAGAAAACCTTCCCCAAGCAACAAACTCCCTGAAAATTAAAATGGACCAAAGAGAAGTAAATGACTCCATAAGAAAACAAGAAAAATTAAACTAAAGTCAAAAGAATGAAAAAAGAAGAAAATAAGGTATCTCATGCAAGAATAATTGACCGAGAAAACAGATATGAGGGAAAAAAAATCTAAGAATCACTGGAACACCTGAATACGACGCCTACTCCCCCAAAAGAGCCTAGACATTGTATTGGAAAAAAAAATTAAGTAAACTGTCTCAATCTCTTAAAATCCAAGGGCAAAGTAGAAATAGAAAAACATAATTGCTTACCTCCTGAAACAAACTCCAAAATAAAAACTTCTAGTAAAATTATAATCAAATTTAAGAATTTCCAAGACAAAGGAAAAAAATACTATAAGCAACTAGAAAGAAAGATTTTAAATACTGAGGGGCCACAGTTAGGATCAAACCAGACTGCACAACCACTATTTTAAAGGAGCAGAGAGCTCAGAATACGATATACCAGTAGGTAATGGATATAGGCTTACAGCCAAAAATAATTTACCTAACAAAACTGAGTATAATCCTATGGGGGAGAAGGACTTTTAATGTAATTGAGGACTTTCAAGTATTCCTCATTTAAAAAATCAGAGCTGCATAGAAACTCTGAAGTTCAAACACAGGAGTGAAGAGTAAAAAAGTAAACAAGAACAATGATAAAGGATTAAAAGGATAAAACCTTTTACATTCAAATATAAGGAGATGGTAAAGGTGTTCCCTATGAATCCTATCATCAAGAGAGGACATAGAAGGTTTTAGACAAGACCTAGGATGATCTTAAGAGAAGAATGGAGAAAGAGTGTAAAAGGAACACATTATAGGGGTGAGGGAAAGAGGGAAGGAAAAGAAGGTTAGAGGAAATGATCTCAGATAATCAAGCTACATGAACAGACACTTGAACCTTCCTCTCATATGAATTGGGCAAAGAAGGGAAGAACACATACATACACACACAACTGGGTACTGAAATACATTTCACTCACCAGAAGACTAAGAAGGAAAGGGAGAAAGGAAAGAGGGGAATAAGGGAAGAAGGGAGAGAGAAGGACAGAGAGGGAAGGAGAGAGAAAGAGAGAGATGGAGAGGAGAGGAGAGAAGATTAAGGGAGAGATAAGTACTAAGAAAAACAAACTTTAACTAAAGTTTACAAAACTATAGCTCTTTTTGAGGTGGAAAAGAATGGAAATCTGACAGGATATCCATAAACTGGAAAATGGATGAATAAGGAATGGCATATAAATGGGATAAAATACTATTGTGTTGTAAGAAATAATGAAGGGGATAGTTTCAGAGAAATCAGGGAAAACTTGTATGAACTAATGCAGAGTGAAATGAATAGAACCAGAACAATTTATAGAATAACAACACTAATACAGGACAAACAATGGTGAAAGAATTCAGAACTCTGGTCAGCGTGATAATCAACCATGATTCCAAGAGGACTAACTATGGAACATGCTAATAAAGAGTCGAGGGACTTGATGGAGAATATAACATATATTTATGTGGATATAGCCAATGCAGAAATTTGCTTTATTTAATTATGAACATATGTAAAAAGGGCTTTGTTTTTCTTTTATTCAGAAGGGATGGGGAGGAGATACAAGAGGATGAATTTTTCTTTTCTGATTGAAACAAATTAAAGATAACTAAAACTTTAAAAGTGCTTTGCAAAGTTGAAATTGCTACTTTAAAAAAAGAAAGTCAAGGTTGGAGAAAATAATTGACCCATTTGACCAAATGTATTAATTATCAAATGGTGGTAATGCATAAAGAAAATTCTAAAAATCATGTTCCAAATTCACACAAGTAATGAATACTTATATTTTATAAGTAAATTTCAATTGCAGAAAAGATTTTTAAATGTTTGTCTCCTGAATCCCTCACAACTTCTTTGATTGTCAGGGCCCTAGTACAAAATCCAAAGGGATTAAGCTAGACTCCGAGTTCAAACTTTGAAGTTATCTACAAGTAGGTGCCAATCAGATAAATCAGAGGATAATCTGAGTATATAAACCAGTTCTGAAGGGGAAAAGACAGAAGCAAAAATAAAGTTAGCTCAGGGCTTCTTAATAGAAAGCTGAAAAGCCATTATGTAGGTCACAGGTCAACAGATCAGTCTGGAACTGATCCCAGAGAAGATTTAGATCTATTCCCCAGACCTTTAATTGAATCCGCCCAGAGATACCCTGCCATACCACCAGGTGGAAATGTGTACTCTGTATTGCTGAGAGACCTGGCTACGTCACATAAACAAACCACTTGAAAGCTGCTCGTGACTTAGGGCTTCGAATGACAGGGGCCCACTCACATCTTGGTTTCCAGGGGGCTCCTGGCAAAGTACAACAAGTTGAGTAGTCAAGGTTTATCAAAGCATTGCATACAAAAATAAATTCATGAGAAAAAAAAATTCTTCAATGAAGCAAAACCCAGAAATAGAACCCAATGAATATAAAAGCTTAATGTTTGAAGAAAAATATACAAAAGTTACAAACATTGTAATGATCAACTTTGACTGCAGAGGACTGATAATGAAGCAAACCTCCCATCTCTTGGTTGACAGATGAGGGATTACAGAAGTAGGATGATGTACACATCCTAAGACATGCATGATTAGTCAATTTGTTTGGATTAACGATATTTCTTTGTTTTAAAAGAGAAGCTTATTTGGGAGGAATATAGGGAAAGAACAATGATGTAAAATAAATTATATAGTCTGTCTTTTTAAAATTGACCTATTAGATTTGAATATTGTCACTTGCAAAATCAAAAGCCAAAAGGAGATGAATTGTGGAAAGAATATCAGAACTGGAATCAAAGATTCGCTACTTCTTCTGGAATAAACAACAACTTCAACCACTGGGCCTCAGTTTCTTTATTTGCAGAATCAAGTGTCTCTGACTGCATGAGGTACCTCTCCAAGGCTAGACTTTCTGTCATGTGTTATTCAGCCACTTAAAACATGTAATAGAAACACATTCCTCCTCACTCTACATCTGTATCTGCCCTCCTGACCTTCTTGACCCTCCATCTTTATACTTACCTTCCTCTCCCAGCTACATTTGGGATTTTCTCTGCCACGCCTCAGAAATCTCTTGACACTGGAAACTCACTGCATCCAGCCCCTACCCCTGATTGGATAGTGCCTTCCCAGAACTTTCATTTAAGGAGGGTGACCAGGCCAGCCACATTTCCTTTCTCTCCAATTTACACTCGGACTTTGTCTACCATGCCTGCTGGCCTCTACCCTCTGCCCCCTTTCAGCTTCTGTTTACATACCATCTTTCCCAACTAAAATGTAAGTTCTTTGAGGGCAGGGACTATCTTTCTACTAACATTCATATTCCCAGCCTCTGACACATAGTACACTCTTAATAAAAGATTGTTGACTACAGACAGACTACTTGGATTGCTGATCTTTTGATCAGATGCTCATTTGATCCACCTTAGACCGCTAAACAATGACCATCCACATTATTTCCATTGCACTCACAGTATGCAAAATGTAATTTAGGTTAAGTAGAATTACTACATAACATATGATTAATAAAGTAACATTAATATGGATGAAAAGCAAGATACAGCACTGAGTGAGAAGAAAAACGTGCTTCTTGAGTAAAAAAAAATGGTGGACATCTGTGAATGGATGAAGTCAGAAAAATAAAACAAAAGTATGGACTAACATCTCAAAGTTTCCCTAGTGACAGCAACATATACATTTGGTGATACTGATTTTGAGACGTCTTTTCCTTTCGAAGATGATGTAGCCAAAAACATATTTAGTTCCTGGCTGAAAACATGTTGTATAACTTAAAAAATTTTAGAAATATTAATTCTCCTTATTATATTTTTGTTCTTGTTCAGTTGTTTCAATCATATCTAACTCTCTGTGATCCCATCTGGAGTTTTCTTGGCAGAGATACCAAGAGTGGTTTGCCATTTCCTTCACCAACTCCTTTTATAGATAAGGAAACTGAGGTAAACAGAGTGAAGTGACATGACCAGGGTCACGCAGCTAATAAGTGTCTGAGGTCATGTTTGAACTTAGGAAGATGAATCTTCCTGACTCCAGGCCTGGCACCCTATCCACTGAGCTAGCTGGCTGCCCAAATTATTATACTGATTGGTTATCAGCTCTAGGTGGCCCTTCAAATCTGGGACTTGAAGACTTGATTAGAGCAACTGAGGAGTTATCTAATGCTTTTCAAAGAAAGGTTTTGGTCTTTTTTAAATTTAGCTTGATTTACTAGACAAAAACTAAAGAGGAAAAAAAAAACCTACACGTTAAATGCGGGGGGGGAGCACGGAACCAAAAAAGAAAGTTTATCCAAGATTCCAAAGTGTCAAGAATATTGTCAGTGATTACCCAAGTGGTGAAATCAGGATTTCAAGAGGTACTAATAAACACATAAACATAAAAGAATACACTTTTGGTTTTCCAAAAGGAAAGTAATTGTCAACTACACCACTGAGGGCATGATAGTGGGCAGGGCTATTAAACTCTCTGGAAAGCATCCCTGATTTGTAGCCAAGATACCTAGATTTTTTACATTTTTTTTTTAATTGCAGAAGAAAAGAGGAAAAAAAATTCTTCCAGGTGGTAGAGAGAGTATGATATTTTAGGGACTGGATTTTTCTGAATCTCTTTTCCTATTCTTATGAGTACTTTCTATGTATCTTTACACTGTTATTCATTCATCACACTTTCTAAAGTGTTTATTCAACAAGGTTCTGTCCTGTACCCTCATCTTTTCTTCCCTTCTATGGTCCATTGACAATCTCATTCATTCCAATGGCTTCAAATATGACTCATTAATCTTTTTTTCTAAGAGCTAATCTCTTCTAAGTTTCCAACATATAACTCCAACTGCCATGCTTCCAATTTCAATGCCAAAAGAAGGGCATCTGGTTCTCCCTAAGTGTCTGGCTGTAACATGAAGTATATAAGGGTGAGGAGTGTGAGAAAAGGCTCCAAAAATAGGTCAGAAGTATATCATGAAGGGCCCTAAATGCCAGGATCAGGAGTTTATGTTTATTCACTAAGCAATAGGGAACCACTGAATCATTTTAATAAGCAGGGTTATATGGTGGCTCCACTAATACCTTTCAACCTTCCCAGGACAAAATACCCCTCCCTCATTACCATTACCCTATATATGCTGTCCTCCTTCTGGGCAGGCATGCCTTCTTTTTTTTTTTTTTTTTTTTAATATTTGTTCCAGTACTTAGAACAGTACCCAACACAGAGTAAACATGTAAAAAATGCTTTCTAATTTATTTATTCAAAGGCTTTCATTAAGGTTTTTCCCCATTCAGCAGACTCTAAATAAAGCCATTCTCACAACACATAATGTGAAGTGATTCCAAAAGTCATTTTCAAAAAAAGGAAAAAAAGAATGAAAATGGCACGTATGCCCAATTTTGATAACTATGATATTGAAGAGTAGAAAAAATAAGAAAGAACAACTATTCTCCTTTGTTTTTGTTTTTGAAAAGAGAGAATGAACCGTACATCTAGAAAGGAGATTAAATGAAAATGCCAAATGGCAAAAATGAGATCGAACAGAATACATTTGTATTCTCTGAAAGTACAAACTTTGGTAGATATTTTCTTTTTCCTCAGATCAGATTGTCATTCCATTTTAGGAAACTGGGATTGTCCTACAAACAAGCTTTTCTATTTCTTTATGATAAAAATGGAAATTCTTTACATCCATTCTCAAGGATTTTATTCTATATCATTTAACCAATTACCTTGAAGTAAACCAATAAATGAACTACAAGTATAGGAAAGCAAACAGCAATTTTTTATCAACATGTCAGAAAAAGCTTGGTTTCTAATGGATTTCCAAGGTTAAAAATAGTTAAGACTATGGCCTGCTGAAATAACAATTGTATTTTCTTTTTGATGTGAACAAATCTCATGGTAAAGAAAAAACCAAACAACAAGGCAAATAAACCTTTCCATTCATTTCCAAACTATGCTTCCTGAACTCAGGTAAACCTTCTACCCCCTCCTACCACAAAGCAGACTGGGCCCCTGTGACTCTCTGATCTAACAGGGTAAGGTTCCTACTTTATCTAATAATATACCACAACATTCAATATTTTGATAAAATTATATTAAATAAAATATTTATCACTCTTTGCCTGATGGAGGAATTTGGGAAGAAAAGTATTTTTTAAAAGTTTTAATAAGTATTACAACATCTTTGTTCATGATCTCTTGGACAAAAGTGTAAAAAATACATATTGAAAGACTTCAAATGTCAAGTAAGTTTGGAAATAAGATAACCATCTAAGAAAGTCAATCAAAGGGTACACATAGTAAAAGTTTCCTAGAATGTCTTTTAAGGCATCAGCTTTGAAAAACCTCACACAGAATTTCATATACACAAAAATTCTAGAATCACACACAGGACTTAAAAAAGGTCATCACAAGAATTACAAACAATAGTTCAACAGTTAAACTAATGAGCAATTATTAAGTGCCTATAATGTGCCAAACATCTTGGAAGTGTCTGAAGATACAAAGAAAATTCAAAATAAAAGCAAAAACAAAAACCGCTCCTACTCTTAAAGACCTCACAGTCTAATGGAGGATTCAGCATGCAACCAGCTATGTACAAACAAAATATGTAGAGAATAAGGTGGAGATAATGATTAGAGAAGTTTCTAAGACCTAGGAGGCCTGGGGAAGCCAGGAGGCAGAGAGAAAAGACAACCAAGATAACTACCTGGAATCAGAGGATGGTGTGTCTTGCGAGAGGAACAGCAGGAGACCAGTGTCACTAGATTGCAGACTGGAATATTTTAATATTGACATTCTCAATGTAGCTTGCTTTAACTTTTACATTAATAAATCATGTAGCAGAACTCTATACATGTAGTTTTAAAACAGAAGGTTTACCACAGACGTATTCAATTTTATAGTACATGATTTCCCAACTCCCACACACCTAATTTGCAGGCAGAAGCCTAAAATTCATAACAGACTGAACAAAGATCAAGAAACTACAGCAAGTGACTTCTTCTGTCCTTGAATTTCACATACACAAAAATCAATCATGAGCCCATTTGAGGAATAGAAAAGGGAATCAGGCCCAAAAGTCAGCCCAGTACCAGGGCAAATAAACAAGTGGGCAACCTCCCAGCACAACTGGAGGAAGGCCAAATCCAAGTACTAAACTACCTTATCTCCGTTCATTTTCCTTCACAGAGAGTTCACCTCTTTATCATTATCTCAAAGAGACTCTTTAAATCTCTCAAAGTTACCTCTTCAGCCCAGAGAAAGATCTATATGGTATGACATATGAACATTGTAATGCAGAGGTCTATACATATGTCCATTGAGAGAATTAGAATTTTTGGGAAAAATCTTAAAATAGATTTATTAAAATGAATACGATGACAGAGTAAAAGCAGGGACTTGCTAGAGCTCTCTCCCTAATCCCAGTCAAACACCTGTAAAAATGACTCTAAACAAATTCTGGAGCTACAGAACCCACAGAATGATGAAGGGAAGCAAATCTCTGGTCCAATACAGCCTGGAAGGTCAATGGGAAGTTTATATTGTGCCAGGCTGGAAACAGAGCACAGTCCAGCATGGGCTGGTGGCACAGATGGGACCTGAGCAGGTCTGGGGAGACTAAATCACTGGTATCTGTAGTGCTTTCCAGACTTCACAACCCCAAAAAGCTGAGGACAAATTGGAAGGTCAGTGGAAAAAACCTGTGGGGCCTGTGTAAGAGAGCAGACTGGTCCAGCCCCAGCACCAGGGTGGCAGACAGGGTGGAGGAATTCAGTCGCAGAATGTAGCAGATCATTTTCTTTTGCATTACGTTTTGGTTTGTTTTACGAATTCTCCCATTCATTTTAATTCTTCTATGTAACATGACTAAGGTAAAAATGTATTTAATAGGAATGTATGTGCAGAACCTATATAAAATTGTATGCCATCTCAGGGAGGGAGGGGAGAGGGAGAGGGGAAGGAGGAGGACAGAGGGGAAAAAATCTAAGTCATATATAAGTGACTGCACAACACTGAAAACAAATAAAATATAAAAGGAAAAAAAATAAATTAAGGGATCTGAGGGCTTGGAATAGGATATTCCAGAGGTCAAAGTAGCTTAGATTAAAACCAAGAGTCACCTACTCAGCAAAACTGAATATAATACTTCAGGAGAAAAAGTGATCATTCAACGAAATAGAGAACTTTCAAGCATTCTTTATGAAAAGACGAACTGAATAGAAAATTTGGCTTTCAAACACAAGAATCAAGAGAAGTATGAAAAGGTAAACAGGAAAGAGAAATCATAAGGAACTTACGTCCTTTATGTTCAACTTAAAGTGGGACTGTTTACATTCTTACATGGAAAGACAATATTTGTAACTCTTGAGACTTTTCTCAGTATTAGGGTAATTGGAGGGATCATAAATACAGACAGAAGGCACAAGGTAAGTTGAATAGGAAAGAATGATATCTAAAAACTAAAATTAAAGGATGAGAGAGGAATATATTAGGAGAAAGAGAAAGGGAGAAACAGAATGGGGTAAATTACCTCTCAAATAAAAGAGGCAAGAGAAAGCTTTTTAAATGGAGGGGAAGAGGGGGGAGGTGAGAGGGAAAGAGTGAACCTTACTCTCATCGGATCTGACTTAAGGAGGGAATAACATGCACTCAATTTGGTATGAAAATCTATCTTACACTATAGGAAACCAGGGGGAAATGGATAAGCAGGGGACAGGGGGATGACAGAAGGGAGGGCAAATGGGAGGATGGGGTAATTAGAAGCAAAAACCTTTAAAGAGGGATACGGTCAAACGAGAAAACAGAATAAATGAGGGCAGGGTAGGAGGGAGATACAGTTAGTCTTTCACAATATGACTATGGAAGTGTTTTGCATGACTACATATGTATAACCTATATCAAACTGCTTGCCTTCTCAATGGGGGTGAGTAGGAGGGAGGAAGTAAGAGAAGTTGGAACTTAAAGTTTTAAAATTTAAAGTTAAAAATTGTTTTTACATGCAACTAGGAAATAAGACATATAGACAACGGGGTATAGAAATCTATCTTGCCTTACAAGAAAATATAGGGGAAGGGAATGAGAGAAAGGAGAAATGTGATAGAAGGGAGGGCAGATTGGGGTAAGGTATAATCAGAATGCATGATGTCTTGGGGTGAGTGGAGGGGAGAGATGGAATTCAAAATCTTGTGGAAGTGAATGCTGAAAACCAAAAATTAATTAATTAATTTTAAAAATGAATATAGGAGGCCTAGGCATTAAAGACTCAAAGTCAACAGTTGAATTAACTCTGGATGTATTAACTATAACGCATCCCTTGTTAGCAATTCCCTGCAGGCATCTGCAAACAGGAAGAGGGAGCCTTTAAATGAATTAAGGCACATGTTAGTAAGTCTTATGATGACACAAAGATCAAATATATCAGGAATCTAATGCTATGCAAATCATCATTTTTTAGCATAGACTCTTAAATAACTACTACTTAAAATCAACTTGTCTGATGGAATCTTTTTCTTCTAGATCCCAAAGTGTGCAGCACTTCTGATGATCCAAAATGGTTCTCTGACATTAAAACTCTACTTCTGAATCCCAATGCTTTACGACTGGGAATCAATTTATAATGAAATAACATCCATAATAGCTAGCATTTAAATACTACCAACTCTGTGCCAGCACTGTGCTAAGCACTTTATTATCTCATTTGATTCTCACAAAACCCTCCGAAGTAGGTGCTGTTATTATCCGCATTTTAGAGATGAGGAAATTGAGGCAAACCAAGGTTAAATGACTTGCACAAGGTCATATATCTAGTGTTTGAGAATGAATTTAAACTCAGGTTTCTTTCTGACTCCAGGCCCCAAATGCTACCTACTGAGCCACCTAGATGCCTTTATCATGAGTATCTCGAAAAGCAACTACTGAAGCATATTAGCAATGATAAATTCCAAGTATGATATGATGTTAAATACATTCTTTAGGAAAATGAGGTGGGCTCCCCATTAAAGTGAAAGCCAAGAGCCAAGTGCCACACTGATACCCCCAGATGCTGACAGATTGGGTACGTTTCCAGGATGCTTAATAAAATTCTCTATGTTGACCCTAGGGAAGGAGAGGAACAAGAATTGGATAAAAAGAGAAGGTATGGAGGTATACTTTTTATTTCTGAAGCAATGGAAAAAACATCTCCATAAATGGGATCATACATGCACAGAATGATAATCTGACTGGCTATATGTCCAGAGCTCTGCATGACCAGCCTAATTGTGGTCTCAAGCTGTTGCAGCATATGCTGGAAGAAACACAATTTATTAGCTAGTAAATGGAGAAAGCTCTAGAAAAGACATTTTCATTATTTTAATCAAAGTCCCTTTTAGACTGCATTGAAAATGTGGTTCTTCCGGTGCTAACTAGCACTCTTCTGATTTTTGTTTTACAGAAATAAAGCCTTTATATTTGGCTGCATTTTTGCCTATGCTGAGACATCTTCATTTTTAAAGTACCCACTGTTTAGAGGGGGAAGCCAAGTGGTGCAGGGGATACAGTGCCAGTCCTGGAGTCAGGAAGACTCACCTTCCTGAGTTCAAACTTGGTCTAAGACCCTTACCTAGATGTACGACCTTAAGTGACTAGGCAAGTCACTTAACCCTGCTGGCGACACCTTTACATGTGTAAAATGAGCTACAGAAGGAAATGGTAAAGCACTTCAGTAACTTTGCCAAGAAAAGCCCAAATGCTGGACAGGAATAAAAAATGACTGAACAACAAAAACTTGCTTAGAGGAGCTATGGACTACTTCACACAGTCAAATGCTGACACCCAGACTCTGAACCAGCCCCATCATGAAAGCAACAACTTCACAACCAAAGCTTGCAAAAGTTGACAGTTACTCCTTTAAATGCCATTAAAGTATACGATAAATCAGTCAACGAACAAGCATTTATCAAGTGTCTGGTTTGTGCTGAGCATAAAGAGATATAAAGACTAAAACCAATCTCTACCCTAGAGGAACTTCATCCCAGGCAGGGAAGAAAACATGCACATACATACACAAGCACACAGGAAAGAAGAGGGAGCCATCAGAAGCTTGGTGGAGACAGGGGTGGGGGTTCACGGAGAAGCGAGTGCTTGGAGATTCTATGAAGCAGAGATAAGAAGGGCGCACATTTCAAAGACATAGGCACAGAAATGAAAAATGGTGTGTTATGTGTGAAGAAGAGAAAACTAAACTCATGTTCCAACAGGATAAAACAAGGAAGAACAAGTGGAAAGGATCTCATTAAGTCTATCAACTTGAGCAAGGCACTCCAGTTCCATCTGCTTTGGAAATAGTGGGTTCCCTCTCACTGGATGTCCTATTTTCTTAATTAATTTTTAGTTTTCAACATTCGCTTTTATAAGATTTGGAGTTCTAAATTTTCTCCCCCAAATGAATCACAATCTGATATAGATTATACACGCACAATGAAATCAAACATATTTCCACATAGTCACAGTGAAAAAATCAGAACAAAAGGGAAAAAACCACAAGAAAGAAAAAACAAAAAAGAAAAAACATTCTGCTTCGATCTGCACTCAGACTCCATAGTTCTTTCTCTGGATCCCACTAGACATCTTAAAGCAAAGCTGCATCATCACTCTTCAGGGATGCTATGGAAGTATTCCTGTTCAGAAATCGGCACATGACCTCTGAATCCTCTAATATCTAAATATTCATGATAGGCTTAAAAATCTAATACTTAAATGTCAGATTTGAGAATCTTGTACGCTAAGAAATAGATGTAACAAAATGGACACTGACAATTCTATGCTTATAAAGAAGAAGATTGGATTATCAGCTATCACCAATATCAACAGTTTTCTTAAGAATGCTCATAGGTTTAGGACTGGAATGAATCTCAGTGGCCACTGAATTCAACCCCCTAATTTTACAGATGAAAAAACAGAGGCCTAGGGAGGTTGAGACTTGCCCCAGGTCACATGGGGTAGTACGTGTAACATTTGAATCCAGGTCCTCTGACTTCAAAACTAGTGTTTTTTTCACCACTCTGGTTCCCTAGACTATATATGGATATCTTTCTTCCTCTCCTCTCCCCCCTCATATAGACTATAAGCCCCTTGAGGACAAAGACATGAATTTTACTTTGTATCCCCAGTTTCAAGTGCTTAATAAATGTGAGGACACAGAAGGTACTTAATGGAGTCCTTCATTAATGCATCACTGTGATGAAGTGGTTTTGAAGTCTATTCATGTAGGGGGTAATCTTGCAATCTCTGGTGGCTTAATCTAGTTCAATCCAACAAGAATTTAAGGGTCTACTAAGTGCCAAGGAAGCACAATTCAGCTGATAGACTCTCTGAGGGATAAAGCAAGGACCATTTTCCCTCCTTTGCCAATCTCCAATCGGACATAGTTAAGGCTCAGAAAAACCTATTATCTGACCCTAAAGGGTTCTGCTAATGTTTAGCTAAGTCACTGTGAACATATATGTGAATGTGTGCATATGTATATATATATATATATATATATATATATATGTGTGTGTGTGTGTGTGTGTATGTACATGCATGTTGTGTATGTATGTTTATATATATACTCATATATGCACACATGCATACATGCATGCATATTCTATCCTTACAGTTTAACTCCAATAGAGAGAGCTAAGTGGATCTGGAGTCAAGAAGACCTGAGTTCAAATCTGACCTGAAACACCTACTAGCAAGTTACTTAACTTCTGTCTACCTCAGCTTCCTCATCTACAAAATGGGAATAATAAATACACTCACCTGCCAGGGTTGTTTTGAGGATAAAATGAGATAATATTTGTAAAGCACTTTTCAAAACTGAAAGTGCTATGCAAATGTTGGCTAATAGCTACTATGGAAGGACCTTCCTTCTCTAAAACCCACTTCCAGAGTTTACCCCAATAATACTATCTGAGTAGGAAGCGTATGAAGGACAAA
Organism: Notamacropus eugenii; assembly: GCF_028372415.1. Classification (NCBI taxonomy): domain Eukaryota; kingdom Metazoa; phylum Chordata; class Mammalia; order Diprotodontia; family Macropodidae; genus Notamacropus; species Notamacropus eugenii. The sequence goes on along the minus strand of NC_092879.1, from coordinate 89,218,613 downwards.
TGTGAGTATTGGGGTCAAATTTCATGTGACCAAGTATGTGTGGATTTTTACCTAAGTTCCTCCCCCATAATGTTCTTATTCCTGAAGTATAGTATTCCTCCAAACAAAGGGAAAAGGGGTAAGAGGTTAAATAGAGTCAAATAGAGCTGATTTGATTCTATTTCCCACATTTTCCCCTCTGTGGGCCTTTCTGATTTCTAATCCTGCTTCTAACACTTGTCTGTCCATGTGCAAGTCACTAAACCCCCCTGAGCCTCAGTTCCCTCATCTGTAAAATGGGGGAAATGACACCTGTAATACCTACTTCACAGAGTTGTGAGGCTCAAACAAGAAGACCAATGTAAAACATTTCATAAGCTTCAAGCGTTACATCCCTGTGAATTATCATCATCGTCACCCCTGACTTGTTGAGAGTCTGGGCATATGTCACCAAAGAAGCAGCTTAAGTGTAGAAAGGCTCATCACCAGAAGATAATCAGGTGGTCACTTTGTTTTTCAAAGCCACAGCCACTGATGGAAAGTTGCCTCCTATCTGCATCAATGGAAGGAGGACTTACACTGATGCTATCACAATTTTATTCAAATATTGAAGGAGGTGGCCTTTCAAAAATGAAAAATATAGAGAAAAATCATAGGACCCATCACCCTGGAAGAGAATATGGAGGCCATCTAGTCTAGGGATGGGGAACCTGTGGCCTCAAGGCCACATGGGATCGTCTGTGTCCTTGGGTGTAGGCTTTCGACTGAGTCCAAGTTTTACAGAGCAAATGTTTTGATTAAGGGAATTTTTTCTGTGAACTCTGGATTCAATCAAAGGGCCACACTTGAAGACTTGGATGGCCACATGTGGCCTTGAGGCCTCAGGTTCCCCACCCCCTGCCCTGATATAGGCCAAGCTCCTCGTTCTACTGGGTTCCTGAGAGGTTAATCAACAGTGGCAGGGAAGGAGATCCAATGAAAGCTAGAGCAGGGGTTCACTACCCGGGGTTAAGATCTCAGGGAGTTCATGAACATTTCCATAGTAAGTAATTTTCAATAACCTTTGGTTACAGTTAAAATTTTATGTATTTATGCTTTTAAAAACATTCTGATGTGTTTATAGGCTTCATCAGGCTGCTGAAAAGGGTTCATGATGCAAAAAAGGGTTAAGAACCCCTGGTTTAAAGTGACCCTCTGATTGAAATAAATAAAGGAGTGTTCTGAGAGAGAAATATGACTTCTGATATTTCTCCTCTCTGGCTAAACAAAACTCAGTTTCCATTATCCTAATTATCACAGGAACATATCTAAGGGTAAAAGTATGTATCAAAACAGTAAATTAACTTGTCAGATTTTAACAACATAGAATGCATCCTTATAAGATGTGACAGCAATTTATGTTAAAAACTCTTTTATAATAATTAGCATGTGAAGAACTAAATAAATGGCAGTTGCAGTTAAATCAAACAAATCTAGCAAAGACTGTAATAGTTACAAACTAACTTCAAAGATTTAATAAACTAGCAATAGGATCCAGCCAAGAATTAGCTAAAGTAATAAGGAAATTTGTCTGGAGAAACTTGCAAAAAAATAGCACAGCACGGCAAAGTACCTCCATCTTCCTTAACTGCATTTGGCTCCTCCCCAATAGATGATGCTCAAAGGATATCAACAATTAAAAAGGAGGAAATATGACTGACTAACAAGCTTATGAGAAGACACTTAAAATCCCTCCCAAATCAGAAAAATAAAGATCAAAACTTTATAACAACACTACACTGACAAAAATAGCAAAACCTGGGAAAATCTAATGTTAGCAGGTAGGCGAAGAACAGGGAATCAGATACATCATTGCTGGAATTCTAGGCTAATGCAAACAGCCTGGATAACAATCCAACAAAGCACAATATCATAAAATTAAAGTTAGATTTCAATCTAGCAATTTAACTACTAGGACTCCATGTCACACCAATCATAAAAGGGGTGGGTGGGTGGTGGAAATGGTATAAACATTTATATAGATATATAGGTATAGGTATAAACATATTAACAGATACTGCATGAGTAAAGAAATGACCTACATGTCCAACAACAGGAGAAGTTATGGAATTTCCTATAATTCATTATTGTACCATCTAATATGATAAATATTAAGAAGATAAAGAAGAACCACAGGACTGATTCCTAGGAGTTATCTGTGTGAGTTTGGCAGTCACTTCACATCCCTGGACCTCAAAATGTGGAGGTTTGACAAGGAGACCTTTAAAAGAGGTCACTTTCAGCTCTAGATCTATGATCTTCTGAGCCCTGAGGAAAGGCAGAGTGCAATCTAAAGGACCAATACTTTATGCACACCGACTAAAACCACAGAAAAGAAAAAAGGAAAGAAAAACAAAGACAGAAGAAAAATAGGTTCTGCTATGGCAAGCAGTCTCTTGACTGGTTTGTAGCTGTGAGTTCAATTTTTGGGAGAAGTCTGACTAAAGGCTACGGGTCTTGGGGAAGACTCTAACCTTTTTTCTATACGTTTAATTGATTTTAGTGATGGTTGATAACGTTACAATGGAAAAAAATTATTAATCAGCAATGGAATTAAAGAAAAAACATGGGGGGGGGGGGGCGGAGCCAAGATGGCGGAGAAGAAAGACACACATAGGCTAGCTCCGAACCCACAGACCATAAAATAACTGTAAAAAAGAACTCCCAACAAATTCTGGAGCAGCAGAAGCCACAGAACAATGGAGGAGAGGAGATTTCTGTTCCAGAGGGACCTGGAAACCTGACGCGAAAAGTCCGTTGCGCCCAGGCCTGAGGCCAGCCCTGCCTTGGCCACATGGCACCAAGAAGAGCAGATCTGAGCAGGCTTCAGGGACAGAATCTCCAGCAGCCTCACGGGTCCCTCCACCCACGGGCCCTAAAGGTTGGTGAGAGGGTCTTCTCAGCTTGCCAAGAGGGGAGTGGGGTGCCCCCATAACTCAGGCCCCCTCGGGAGGCAACAGTGGAGGCCTGAGCAGACAGGGGCTCCCCAAGCAGGCAGGAGCTTGGATCCATTGTTGAGGGTCTCTGCATAAACCCCCTGAGGGAACTGAGCCCTGCCTGGAGGCCCTGCCCCTACCTGAGCACCTGAACTTAATCTCACACTGAATAGCAGCCCCGCCTCCGCTGAAAGCCCTGAGGCTGGGAAGCAGCATTTGAATCTCAGACCCCAAGAGCTGGCTGGGAGGATCTGGAGGCAAAGTGGGTGTGAAGAGAATACTCAGAAGTCAAGTCACTGGCTGAGAAAATGCCCAGAAAAGGGAAAAAAAATAAGACCACAGAAGGATACTTTCTTGGTGAACAGGTATTTCCTCCCTTCCTTTCTGATGATGAAGAAAAATGCTTACCATCAGGGAAAGACACAGAAGTCAAGGCTTCTGTATCCCAGCCCACCCAATGGGCTCAGGCCATGGAAGAGCTCAAAAAGGATTTTGTAAATCAAGTTAGAGAGGTGGAGGAAAAACTGGGAAGAGAAATGAGAGAGATGCAAAAAAAGCATGAAAAGCAAGTCCACACCCTGCTAAAGGAGACCCAAAAAAATGCTGAAGAAAATAACACCTTGAAAAATAGGCTACCTCAACTGGCAAAAGAGGTTCAAAAAGCCAATGAGGAGAAGAAGGCTTTCAAAAGCAGAATTAGCCAAATGGAAAAGGAGATTCAAAAGCTCAATGAAGAAAATAGCTCTTTCAAAATTAAAATGGAACAGATGGAGGCCAATAGCTTTATGAGAAACCAAGAAATCACAAAACAAAACCAAAAGAATGAAAAAATGGAAGATAATGTGAAATATCTCATTGGAAAAACAACTGACCTGGAAAATAGATCCAGGAGACACAATTTAAAAGTTATGGGACTACCTGAAAGCCATGATCAAAAAAAGAGCCTAGACATCATCTTTCATGAAATTATCAAGGAAAACTGCCCTGACATTCTAGAACCAGAGGGCAAAATAAGTATTCAGGGAATCCACAGATCACTGCCTGAAAGAGATCCAAAAAGAGAAACTCCTAGGAACATTGTGGCCAAATTCCAGAGTTCCCAGGTCAAGGAGAAAATATTGCAAGCAGCTAGAAAGAAACAATTCAAGTATTGTGGAAATACAATCAGGATAACACAAGACCTAGCAGCTTCTACATTAAGGGATCGAAGGGCGTGGAATAGCATATTCCAGAAGTCAAAGGAACTAGGACTAAAACCAAGAATCACCTACCCAGCAAAACCACGTATAATACTTCAGGGGAAACATTGGTCTTTCGATGAAATTGAGGACTTTCAAGCATTCTTGATGAAAAGACCAGAGCTGAAAAGAAATTTTGACTTTCAAGCACAAGAATGAAGAGAAACATGAAAAGGTGAACAGCAAAGAGAAGTCATAAGGGACTTACTAAAGTTGAACTGTTTACATTCCTACATGGAAAGACATTATTTGTAACTCTTGAAACTATTCGGTATCTGGGTACTGGGTGGGATTATACACACACACAAGCACACACACAAGCACACACACATAGAGACAGAGTGCACAGAGTGAATTGAAGAGGATGGGATCATATCTTTAAAAAATTAAATTAAGCAGTGAGAGAGAAATATATTGGGAGGAGAAAGGGAGAAATGGAATGGGGCAAATTATCTCTCATAAAAGAGGCAAGCAAAAGACTTTGTAGTGGAGGGAAAAAGACGGGAGGTGAGAGAAAAACATGAAGTTTACTCTCACCACATTCCACTAAAGGAAGGAATAAAATGCACACTCATTTTGGTATGGAAACCTATCTTACAATACAGGAAAGTGGGGGAGAAAGGGATAAGCAGGGTGGGGGGAGGATGGAAGGGAGGGCATGGGGAGGAGGGAGCAATTTGAGGTCAACACTCATGGGGAGGGACAGGATCAAAAGAGAGAATAGAAGTAATGGCAGGCAGGATAGGATGGAGGGAAATATAGTTAGTCTTATACAACACGACTATTATGGAAGTCATTTGCAAAACTACACAGATATGGCCTATATTGAATTGCTTGCCTTCCAAAGGGAAGGGGTGGGGAGGGAGGGAGGAAGAGAAGTTGGAAGTCAGAGTTTTAGGAACAACTGTGGAGCACTGTTCTTGCTACTAGGAAACAAGAAATACAGGTAAAGGGGTATAGAAAGTTATTTGGCCCTACAGGACAAAAGAGAAGATGGAGACAAGGGCAGAGAGGGATGACAGAAGAGAGGGCAGATTGGTGATAGGGGTAATTAGAATGCTCGGTGTTTTGGGGTGGGGGGAGGGGACAAAAGGGGAGAAAATTTGGAACCCAAAATTGTGAAAATGAATGTTAAAAGTTAAATAAAAAATAAACAAAAAAAAGAAAAGAAAAAACACTTAACTATGTTACCATTCCAAAATAATGTTAAATTATTTTGAAAATCATTCCAGAAATTAAACTTCTACTCATTTTACAAATTGTCAGCAATAAACAAAATCTTTATATAATTTTAAAATTTTAACTGAATTTACACAATTATATATGTTACTTTAAAAAAAAGTAAAGGATAATTTCATTTGCCTGATTCTGAAATCAATATTGAAATGCATTAACCATGGTCAGTTTCCAGGTTATTAACTCATGTTTTTCAAATAACAAGAAAATCAATTATATCTAAAACCAAACATCTGTAGTATCAATACTTATAACTAGAGAAAATTATTTTTGAAAATGCGCAGGACCTACCTGACTGGATTGCTGGTTAAGGACACTCTCAAAGATTCGAGGCAGTTAAGGAGTTTCTCTTCTGAGATGCCGGACCGTAATTCATGGACATATTCTTGAGAAGATAAGGTACATTCATGCTTGCTGTTTTTTAGCCCTCCCTACAAAGGCAAAGAGACAGACTATTTTAGGCAAGAGTAAGAAATAAATCACTACAACAGAACAGAACATACTTATGCATATGATTGTGTTACTTCATCCTGCAACTACAGAGAATGCTAGGCAGATACAGAGGAGGTTTTTAATGTATATTTGGGGGTTGGTGACTATTTAATACAGTTTGATGATGTTATGTGCCTGAGAACATCCTAATCACTACATTTCAAAGGGAAAATCACGGATAATGTTTTCAATCTGACAGAGAATATAGATACCCACCCTACATAAAGTGACAATATACTCTCTAAAGTGCTAGGATGAACAAATCTGGGTTAAAGATTAGTCTGTCTCTGCTTCTGAAAAGTCTATCTTATTATATTTGTAGGTTAAGAGATTTCCACTAGCATTCAGTAAGATATAGAGAATAAAATGTGATTACTATAGAACATTATATACAGGCCAAATGCATTCATTTAAATATGCCAGAAGTCAAGGTTATTTACCAAAAGTAACATGCCATCTGAAAATTTATAAAGCAAGAAACAAACTTCTTCAGTTCCAATTCAAACAAAATGTATTATGTGTTAACTCTGTGCAAGGCATTGTGGTAGGTGCTAGGATAAAAAAACAAAAACAAAACCAAAACATCTATCCTCAAGAAGCTTACAATCTAGTGGGGAGCAACATCATGTACACAGATGTTATACATGTAAATGCGCAGATACAGACATAGATATAAAGATATTGATGATATACACAGACATAGGAATAGGTATAGACAGACACACACACATACACGTGCGCACGCACACACACACACACACACACACAGGAAGCTAGGTGGGGCAGTGGAGAAAACACTAGCCCTGGAGTCAGGAAGATCTGAGTTCAAATCCAGTCTCAGCCAATTACTAGCTAAATATTCCTCAACAAGCTGTTTAACTTCTGTCTGCCTCAGTTTCCCCATCTGTCAAATGAGTATCATAATAGCACTTTTCTCACAGGACTGTTGCACCAAATGAGATAATATCTGTAAAGTGCTTAGCACAGTGCCTAGTACCTAGTAGTTGCTAAATAATGCTTACTTCCTTCTTTTTTTCTTATACATACATACAAAGTAAATGCAAAATTTAAAAATGGATGTGGGGAAAACATTAACAAAGAAGAGAATTATGCAAAGCTGCAAATAGATGGTGACATCTGGGCCCTGAAAGAACTTAGGAACTGCAGGAGTTAGAGGTGAAGAGAGAGGCTGTTCTGGGCAAGGGAGACATCTAACACAAAGCCATAAAGACAGAAGATGGAACGTCATGAATTGGAAGCATTCCCAGCCTGTTTGGCAGAAGTCACATCTACTAATCTGGTTTGGAATCACTGAAGTTAGTACTCTTGAGCAGCTGGAAATTCAACAGACAGACCCTAAGCTTCCTGAAAAACCAACAAAACTGCTGTCAAGGAAGACTTACTAAATACCATATGCTGTGCATGGTACTGGGGATACAGAGACAAGAAATCATGAATGAATCAGTCCCTGCCCTCAAACAGTTTAGGTTCTATGGGGAGGGGGGAGATGGGGTGGCGAATTTAATGGGGACCAACATCATGTACACAGATGTTATACATGTAAATGTGTAGATACAGACATAAAGATAATGATGATGTACACAGTCATATGAATAGGTATAGGAAGACCTTGCCAGAACAATGGCGAGATTGTGACAGGGACATGTACACAGAGAATGGCCCCAAGACTCAAGACTTAAGTGACTGATATGACTTCACAGTCATGAAATCCAATGTAAGAGTTGAGCACCTCAAGCTTAAAGGACTCACCCCCTGCCAGATGAGCAAAACTGAAATACAGAAATCACTAAATTGAGATATAAAAAGTAGGGACTGGCCTTTAAAAAAACTAACAAAACAGATAAACCTAGAAAACTTGTTACAAATTTGTACAGAATGAAGAGAGCAGAAAGAAGACAATAATGCATATAACGACCAGCACATTGTAAAGGGAATTAAGAATTTCTTGCAATAATTAATCAGGACTCCAGAAGATGCTAACAAAGCATGTTTCCCACCTGTTCATAGAGATCATGGACAAGGCGTGCAGAAGGAGAAACAGTTTGGAAGACATGATCAATGTGTGTTTGTTTTACTCAATGATATGCATTTGTTACATGAGAAGACTTCAAGGTTTGCTATTGGGTTTGTCTAGTTTTTTTTTGGGAGGACATAGTACTAGAGACACAAAAAAGAGAAGAGAACATCAATGAAAGTGTAAAAACCAATGAGAAAAGAGCAGAAGGGAATAAAGAAAGAGATAAAGACAAGCAAGGCAACTGGAGAACTTCAATGTTAAATTTATTATACTATTTAAAAAAAAGTTGTACATAAGAGATTTACAGTTTCATATGCAATCTTTTTCTATTCTTTATGTAATGTGTTGACTCTTTCATATGGGACCAGTTTGGTTGCTGAAAGGCGAAGAAAAGGAGTATTTGTATAAATAAAAATGATAAAAATTCACTTATGAAGAAAAATGGGCTGTAAGATTAAATATGAAGAGTAACAGACTTTTCTGAGAACCACTGAGAGGACTAGACCTTAAATCAATGTACTATGGGTATCTCTTTGGATCCAGAGGAATGAATGAGGTAATGAGAGCTGCAGGGCATTGTGGTCCATATGGCCTTTCAGGTTTGCAAAGTACCTGACATACGTTATGTCAAATGATCCTCACAAAAATCCTAGGTAGTTGCTATTGGTAGTCCCATTTTTACAAATGAGGAAATTGAGGCAAACAGAGGTGAATTTATTTGTCTAGCATCACAGCTTGCAACTGTCTGAGGCCAGATAGGAACTCAGGTCATCCTGACTCTAAGTCTAGTGCTTTATCCACTGGGCCACATAGCTGCTTTAAAAGGGACCAACCAAACAAAATATAACATTTTTAGAAAGTTAAAGTTTATAACTGAAAAAAATAAGTTAAATAATTGTCTGGAAACCATGGGAAGATTAAATAAAGACTGTTGCTTTCATACCTGACAAAGAAGGATTTATTTCTTGAGTTTCATCTCATAAGGGAAAGGTTTTCCTCCCTGGAAAATCCATACATGCCAGCATGAGTGCAGAATAGGTGAGCAAGACTCTCCCAAAGGAGTGGGAGTTCATGCCATGCTTGGCCCGTACTTACATATGGCAAAGATCACACTTGATAATGTTTAACAAGTTCAAAATAATAATCATTTTAAAAAATATTTTAGGTGACTAAAAGAGATGTAGGTGAAGCAGTGATGAGGGCCTGAGAAAAAGAGACCAGCTATGTGTGTAGAGAGTAGACAGATGCACCAGATGTAGAAAGGGAAAGATTTGTCAACTCGATCAGTTATGTGGGGTGAAGGAGAATGAAAAGCTGAAAACACTGCCAAGTTTATGAACCTGGGAGACTAGAAAAATTGTAGTACCTTAGAAAGAATTAAGAAAGTTTGGAAGAAAATTGGTTTTGAAGGGAAAATAATGAGTTCTCTCTTTAGACATGCTGAATTTGAGATGCCTCCAGGACATCTAGCTTGAAATACTCAGTAGGCAGCTGATGCCGTATGATGGAAGCTCAGGGGAAAGACGGGAGCTGGTTATATAGATCTGCAAATCATCTGCACAATGATGATGAAATCCCTCGAAGCTAAAGAAAGTCACAAATGGCAAACATATAGACAGATCCCATGGTGGAACCCAGAGGAATACCTACAGCTCAAAGGTTTATCCATGATTATACTGTGACTCCATTTCTCCTAAAGTCCATATTTTGCTTCATTGCTACTAACTTATATATACAGAATTGAGAACAGAAGGGAGTCTTAGAGATCATCTAGCCTAACCCCAATTTTACTGCTGAGGAAACTGAGACTTAAATAAATTAAATCACTTACACAAGGTCACACAAGTAGCAGAACCAGAATCTTAAACTAAGTTCCCCTCTGATTCCAAGTCCAAAGTTCTCTTCCTTATTTCATTATATAAGCAGCCAAAGATGGAAAGCATAGTCGGCATTAATGAAGAATGATTTATGAACTCAATATTGTCAATTCCAGACATTCCCACAGCCACAGGGGTTATGTGACACAGGGGGAAAATCTATTTCTTGAACTCAGGCAGAAGGCAGAATGAGAATAGGGGTCAGTAAATTTTATAGATTGGTTGACTTGAAACATTTTCAGTAGATCACATATTACAAGATATACATACTAGATATGACTTAAGAAATAATAAGTTTTACTGAGTTACACAAAGGAGGAAACTGAGGTCTACAATATTTCAATGATTTATTCAAGACCTCACAACTATTCTGCAGTAGACCTTGGAATGGATCCCACAGGTATGCAATAAGCCTACACTGCTTCACCATGTTCAATTATAATATATACATATATATATACACACACATGTTATAATATATAACCTTCATTCCAAAAAATCAGAAATCTGAAGCCTATTCAATAAGGCTAAAGATGATATTTTTAAGGTCACCTAATAGCAAAGGAATACAATAAATTAAAGTCTGGCTATTTTTAACAGGGTGGTAATACATGAATGGCTTATTATTAACATCCTGTTCTGATACTGAACAAAGGAAACAACCAGATAATGGATGGATAATAATGGAAATTTTAATTAGCTGCTCTGTATGAGATTAATGAAAATTACCACTGTGCCCATTTGATCTTTAAAAAATAATGCAGACAAAGTTAGCAGTTAGTGTATATCACACTATTCCAAAGCTAGGTGAACAAATAGCTTTCCTAATCTGAAGCTATTCCATAATTCGAAAATTATTAGGATAAAGGTATTTGTCAGAATAATATTTATACTTTTGTATTATGGTACACAAAGAACCTAAAGGTATTTGGGATCAATTGAGTATTCTTTTCTGATTAACTTAATTTGTGACTCAGTATGTTAAATGGTAAATTCTATAAAAACAAACAATATTTTCATGGAAGGAAGGTTAAGTTTGGATTACTTCTGATTTTAGATTGAATTAGTCTAACAAAAACATACTACTCTACTGTAAATGTGGACTTACAACTGGCAGAAAGCCTTTATATTTTTAACCTTTAGATATTTCTTCTGTCAAAGTTAATGAAAAGGTATTTAACAACATGATTCAATTGTTTCTGTTAGTTTAAATTTTTTAAATCGTCATTATTTGGTTAAAGGCAATTCAGTTTTAAGATGTATCCTCCCAGAAGGAGTCTCCTATGTTAAAATATGCACATTGTAAAATCATATGCAGTTCCATGAAAAACACGAGAGACAATTTTGTTCTATTATTTTCAAATCAGCATAAAACAGGGAGCCATCTGCTAGCCAAAGGCAAATTCCAGTGTCCTAAAGTGGGACCCACACAAATGGAGTCTCACTGGAAGGGTACACTATACATGGGGAGGTGTCTGAAGATGATACTATACAGACTTCATCAGACCCTGGAATGCTACAGGGCCTTCTAAATGATATTCGGAATCACTAACAAGTATTTGCCCAGTCTATACCAAATAAAGCAAATGGGGGAAGAAAATCTTTTATCAAGAGAATAATATACAAGCAAATGGACAGATCACTGAGTTGGTCTAACGGTTCATCTGTCTTGGAAAGATACCATAAATGGACAAATTATTTTGTCCCAAAATAGAATAGGAAGAAAATAGCTGGCTCAACTGAAAATGATACATTTTACAGTACTTCAACAATCTCAAATTTCTACCCTGAATCATAATCTAATCATTTTAAACAACAATATTCTTCATATAATGCTACATGACAGCAAATCATGGATTACCATCACCTCAGGAATAATTACAATTCCAGGTCAGACAAAGTACAATGGAGAGATTCACAGTGGGTATAAAAAGGCTACAGTGTACCTAAATAACAAATTACTTGTAAACATCAGTATAAAAGACTTCAACCAATATGCTGATGACCAAAAAGGAGCAAGAAACAGACATCAGGTGCTCTTCGAAGTGCTGGGGATAGGAAAAAAAAGGCTAAAATGGCCAGTCTGAGATGTCCAAAGAGGCAATAGGTGACATGTGACTGTAGAGGGCAGCAGTGACACTAAGGCTAGATATAATGATCTGAGAATGTTCTGTGAAGAGATGATGACTGACCCTTGTGGAAACCGATAAAATCACCAAGGGAAATAGTACAGAGGGAGAAGAAAAAAAAGAGCAGGCTAGAGCTTTGGGGTGCACCCACAGTTAGTGCAGATCCAGGAAAGCCTGATCAGAAGAATAGGAAGACAGATAGAAGGAGAACCAGGAAAAAGCAGGGTCACTAGAATCTAAAACAGAGAGAAGATGCAAGAAAAGAGAGGGATCAATGTGTCAAAGGCTATAGACAGGTCAAGGGGGAGGACTGAGAAAAGACAATGAAGAGATCATGGGGAGCTTGGGAGAGCGATTTCAGTTAGATGATAAGCTCTGAAGTCAGGCTGTAAAGGGTCTAGAAGCAAGTAAGAGGAAGGAAAGGAGCAGCATCTGGTATACATGGCTTTCTCCCGGAATTTAGTGAAGGAAAGGAGATGGAAGGATGATAGAAGGGATGGTTTTTTAAGGATGGGAGAGATATGGGCATGTTTGGGGCAGCAGATGTCTATCTGAATGTACAGGGAGACAAGAAATAACAATAATAAACATTTATATGGTGCTTTACAGCCTTACAAATATTATCTCCTTTTTTATTCTCATAACCACCCTGGAAAGTAGGTTCTATTATTTCTATTTTATACATGAGAAACTGAGGCTCACTGAAGTTAAGTGACTTGGGCAAGGTCACAAAGCTATTAAATGAGCTTCCTCATTCCAGATTCAGAATCTACCCAATGTGGCACCACCTAGTGGAAAGAGTGGGGAACACAGTTGGGAGCACAGTAATCAGCTCCAAACATCAGAGGGGATGAAGTGAAGGAGCACAAAGTGGAGGAAGATAAGTGAAAGGGGTGAGATGAGAAGAGGAGGGGAGGGGAGAAGAGGTTGCTCTCCTGGAAGGCCTCGGTTTTCTTTGCTGCTGGAGGAAGAGCTGCCCACAGAGGAGATTAGAATGTCTACAACTGAGGCTACAGGCAGAGGAATAGTGAAGTTAGGACGGTAGAAGAGTATGTTGGCTATGGAGCTGCGTTGGCCCAGAAGAAATAACACAAAGTTGTGACTTTCTCCAGCTCTGTTTGGTAACACATGAATAGGAGTAAAGGCAAATGATGGGACAAATCCAGGTTTGGGCCTTGGTAAGGTGTGACAGGGACAGAATTGACATTTAGGAAGCCAAGAGTACCGGACCATACAGAATGGCATAGGAAAAGTGGGACATCCCACGTGACGCCTGTGGAGGACTATGCGAGGACACAGGAGAGGAGGAGACCATATCACCGTGGAAATACAATGTGCAACGAGCTCCTGCCTGGTCACTGGTTTTCTCAGATACAGAGCACACCAAGAAAGTTGTCCTCACCAACAGAGTTCTCTTTAAACCCTTGCAAATCCAGCACAGTGCCTGGCATACGGCCAACAATTTTGGAAGATGTTTAATGAACAATGTGATCCAGGGGAACAGCTGTAATTTCCACAAAGTACTTCACCACTGCCCCATTTAAGGAAGAGGAAGAGGCTACAACAATCCTGTAAGCATCACTAGCAAAATAAACAGAAATCATGAATCAGCACATTCCAGACTTTTGTACTTGAAAATTCATCAAGTAAACAATCAAATGCTATGTCTGTTCTTCAGAGAATGGACAGTGGTCCATCCCTTCCCATCTTTTTGGGTTTAGCAGTTATCCAAAATAAAAAGTAAAAGTATTTTGCTTATTCATGGGAGTAAGAGATAAGACTATTATATGTAAATGAAGTCTGAAGACAATCCCATCAAAACCACTTATTTCTTTTAGTTTCCACCTTAACTTCTAACCTTCTCAGTAAGTGTTAAGGTGGAAAACTGCCCAGCTTAAATTTCATTTACTTCCTAATCCTCTACTTATGTACCAGTGCAACAGATATTCAATAAGAAAAAAATGACCCAAAATGAAGCAACTAAGGGTAAAACAAGAGACCTAGATAATTTAAAAATTATATATTAAGCCTCAGAACACTGGAAGCCAACTCTTCATCTAATTAGCTATCTGGTGAAAACACCTGTACATAAATACATATATGCATACCTGCCTTATACATGAGTATATATGGATGATTCAAACATGAAAAGAATTTCAAATGCTTTGCCAAGTTCCTAACAACAATAATTTTTACTACTTTCTACACAGACCTAGAAAAATTATTAAGAAATCCATATGGAGTAACAAAATGTGAAGAATCTCAAAAAAAAGTGGCAAGGAAGGGAGACTGTCAGTCAGTACCAGATCTCAAATTTCACCACAAAGCAATAATCTTTAGTGATTTGGTGCCAGTTAAATAAAAGGAAAAGGTTAATCAACAGGAACAGCATAATATCAAAGAGAGAAGCAGAATGTTTGATAAACCCGAAGACTTCATTTTCTAGAAGGACTCACAATTTGACAAAAACCGCTGGGAAAAGCACCACCTGGCAAAAACTCATACCAAATACCAAGATAAGTTCCAAATGTATATACCTCCTATATATGAAAGGTCACATCATAAACATATTAGAGAAATAAGGAAGAAATTACCTTTCAGATTTATAGATACAGGAAGCGTTTGTGACTTAAAAAAGCAACGAGAGTCTTATATGATAAAATGGAAATTTTTGATTATATGAAATTTAAAAGATTTTACACAAATAAATATAATTAAGAAAAAATTAGAAGAGAAACTAGTAATTAGGGGAAAAACTTTTGCTACAAGTTCCTCTGATAAGAGTCTCATATCCAAGTCATGTAAGGAAGTGATTCAAATTTATACACTAAGACCCATTCGCCCACTGATAAACAAAGGACATGTATAGGCAGTTTTCAAAGAAGAAATTCAAGCTGTCAATAATCATAGGAAAAAATGTTTGATGCCACTAATAATTAGAGAAATGAAAAGTAAAGCAACTTTGAGGTTCTACCTCATAGCAATCAGACTGGCAAAGATGATAAGAGAAGAAAATGACAAATGTTGGGGGAGCTGTGGGAAGATAGGGACATTACAGCACACTATTAGTAGAGCTGCAAACTGGTCTGGTTTTTTTGGTAAGCAATTTGGAATAATGCCTAGAAAGTTACCAAACTGTACCATCCTCTTTGATTCAGCTATATACCACTACTAATCCTATGTATCAAAGAAATTGAGGAAAATATTTATAGTAGCTCTTTCTGTGCCAGACCAAAATTGGAAACTATGGGGAAAGCCTAAGGAAATTACAGTGTATGAATACAGGAGAATATTATTATGCCATAACAAATGATGAAATGGACAATTTCAGAGGAAAAGGGGAAGATCTCTAGGAACTGATTCAGAGTTAAGTGGGCAGAACCAGAGGGACACTTCATACAACGATGACAGTACTGTAAGGACTTGAGAACTTCAATCAATACAGTGATAAATCACAAGTCCAAAAAAATGAAGATAAAACAAACTACTCACCTCCTAACAGAGAAGTAAGCATTCAATTTAAAATACAGGAACATATATTTTCAGACATGGCTAATGCAGGAATTTGTTTTGGCAGAATATACATCAAAGACTTTATTTTTTAAGAGTTTTTTTCCCTTACATGATCTAGGTATAAAAATTGACACTATAAACAAATTAGGGGAGCAAGGAATAGTGTGTTTGCCACCTTTATGAAGAATGGAAAAATTTTTGACCAAATAAGAGATAGAGAACATTAAGAAATGTAAAATGGATAGTTCTGATTACATTAAATTGAAAAGTTTTTGCACAAACAAACCCAATGCAACCAAGATTAGGAGGGAAGCAGAAAACTGGGAAAGAATTTTTGCAACTAGTATCTGTGGTAAAGGCCTCATTTCTGAAATATATAGAGAACTGAGTCAAATGTACAAGAATATACAACATTCTCCAATTGATAAAGGGTCAAAGGATATGAACAGGCAATTTTCAGAGGAAGAAATTAAAGCTATCTATAGTCAGATAAAAAAATGCTCTAAATCACTATTGATTAGAGAGATGTAAATCAAAACAACTCTGAGATACCACATCACACCTGTCAGAGTAGCTAACATGACAAAACAGGAAGACGATAAATGTTGGAGAAGATGTGGGAGAGTTTAAACACTAATTCATTGTTGGTGGATGTCTGAGCTGATCCAACCATTCTGTAGAGCTTTGGAACTATGCCCAAAGGGCTACAAAAATGTGCATACCCTTTGACCCAGCTATATTCCTTCTGGGACTGTATCCCAAAGAGATCATAAAGATGTGAAAGGGTCCTGCATGTACAAAAATATTTATAGCAGCACTCTTTGTAGTGGCCAAAAACTGGAAATCAAGGGATGCCCATCAATTGGGGAATGGCTGAATAAATTATGGTATACGAATGAAATGGAATACTATTGCACTATAAGAAATGATGAACAGGAAGACTTCAGAGAGGCCTGGAAGGACTTATATGAACTGATGCTGAGTGAAAGGAGCAGAACCTGGAGAACTTTGTACACAGCAACAACCACAGTGTGCGAGGAATTTTTCTGGTAGACTTAGTACTTCATTGCAATGCAAGGACTTAAAAAATCCCCAATGGACTCTTGAGGCAAAACACTTTCCACATCCAGAGAAAGAACTATGGAATTGGATCAGAGAATGAAGCAGACCATTTTCTTTTGTATTATGTTTTGTTTTATGGCTTCTCCCACTCATTTTAATTCTTCCATGCAACATGACTAAGGTGAAAATGTATTTAACAGGAATGTATGTGTAGAACCTATATAAGACTGTAGGCTGTCTCAGGGAGGGACTGGGGAGGGAGTGGGGAATGAGAGGGAGAGATGGGAAAAAAATCTAAGATATATGGAAGTGATCGTAGAACACTGAAAACAAATAAAATAATTTAATAAAAAAAGAGTTTTTTCCCTTCAATGTGGTTGAGGTTGGGAAGCAATAATGACAAGGACAGGTTATTTTTTAAATATTTGTTAGTTGAAAAAATAAAGATAGTAAATTAAAGAAAAATATCTTCCCCAACCAAGAAGTGGTCATTCACAGCCTTTGTCTGAAGACCTCCAAAGGGGGAAGGGGGGAACATCTTCCAAAGAAGCCCAGACCACTTAGGAATGCTCTAATTGTATACTTTTGAAGTAGTCAAAAAAAATGGAAATAAAGTACATACTAATCAAGTGAGGAATGGCTAAATAATGGTATATTATTAAATATTACTGCACATAAGAAATAATATTGTGAAACATTACCATACATAAACAATTTCTGAATAATAATGAAAAACAGTGGAACATTTGGGTGAACTGATAACATCATGAAGTAAGCTAAACAAAGGGAAGAGTACACAGGACAGCTGCGGTGATACAGACAAAATAAACATGAAAGTCATGTTCAATTACGAGTAACTGAAAGGACCAATTCTGACCTGGAAGCACAGAGACAAAAGACTGCAAGTGAGAATTCTACTCCAAAAGTCATTAAACTGGATCCTGTCTGACCTACTGATACCACAACTAGACCTACATCCCAAGGAAATCAAAGAAAGAGGAAATGGATTCAATATACAAAAACACTTTGTAACAGCTATTTTCATAGGGACAAAGAACTTGAAACTAAAGTGAGGCCAGCAACTGTGGACTGACTGAACAAATTATGAGATATGAAAGTACCAGAAAAAAATGATGAAAGGTTAGGATAGATATGGTAAAAGGTTTTTCAGAGATATTTGGGAAGACTGATATGAACTAACATAAAGTAAGCAGAACCAGGAAATGATTTCTAAAATAAAACTATAAAGATAAATTATTTTGAAAGATATAAGAACTCTGATCAAGGCATTATCCAAGAAGGATTACAGAGAACTGATGATCTTCCAACAGGACACATTCACGATACTACATCTTACACAAATAATTTCAGGCATAGATAATGAAGAGATTTGTACAAATACTTGTACTTGTAACAAGTGTTTGGTTTTGTTTTTAAATTGAGGAGTTGGCGGGGAGGGGTGCCCACACTGCTGGTGGAGGGAGAGAAAATAGATGCATGTTAATTGAAAAATAAATTTAAAAGGAAAAGAGACTATGGTTGTGGAAAGTTGTGAACATTGTTGGGTACATTTACTATGCCAGTAAGTTTGCTTCATTGCTTTTCATTATTACAAATGAGGAGGTTCAGTTGGGCCAGCTAAGAGAAGAGATATTTGGAAAGGACCCTGACCTAAAAACAAATTTATTTTTAAAAAGCTTCTCTCCATATTATTTATGTCATTAATATTAAACATCTTTAAAAATATAAAATTTTAGTGCCAGTTTTCTCCTAACACAAGAAAGTTGCCTCCTTGATCATTTTAGATTGTGAAAGACATTTTAGTGAAACTCAAGTCAAATAAAAAATAAAGCAGATATTGCACAGATACAATTCCATAAAAGAAATGAAAAGATGTATATACTTAAATTCAGAAATTGTATGATGAATAATATATACTATGTCAAGAATAACTTAATTCTGATGATGGCATATTTGATTAAGTATATTGGAAAAAATGGAAGTAAATATTTCAAATGATGAAGAAATATTTTTAATATACACAACTCATATTGCATTTTTCTGCTGTTCCCTAAACTAGGTAACTCAGTTGTTTCGGCCATTATACCAAGGAGCCCAAAGCCAAATCTTCCACTCTAAAAGGGATCTGTTGGAGAAGCATGCCTCCAACTTCTAGGCAGGTAGTGGGGGCTACAGAGATGATAGGGGCCACATATTTTCAGACAAGGTCAATATGTTGATTTGCTGTGGCTGGCTTAATTGTTACAAGGGAAAATTCATGGGGGGGGAGGGAGTCATTGGGAGGTGACAATGTTTATTTGTTTAAACATTAATAAAAGGCTTTAAGAGGAGAAAAAGAGAACTGCTAGCTTCAAACCAAGAAAAGAGCATTCACTGGAACATCCTGCAACCTCCACTCCAATGCTTCAAGAGGCAGGCATAGACTGGCTCAGGCCTGACAAGTGCATTAAACCTATCTGCAAAACTGTAAAAGCTGATCAAGGTGTCCTGCTGATAATCACCCAAGTAGAATTATGTTTAGGAATGTGCTAGAAAATATTCACCAAAGGCTGTGGAGAATGTGCAAGTGGCACACTTTCATTTTTAGCCTGCATTATTAAAACTTTTTTTTCAAGTCTAGACAATCAACCGAACAATAAATCAAGTTCTGATTGGATTTGTTTGTGGATTTGTTTGTGGATTTCTTAGGTATAAATGCTCACACTGCAAGTTTAACAATCAGCTCACCAGTCAGCTTAAGCTGGCCCCAGGACACCCCTGAATTCACAGTTGTAGAATACAAAAACCAGGTTTGTGTTTAGGAAGCAAAACAAACTGAAAGGAATAATACAAAATACCATTTAGATAAGAGGTAGAAAACCAGCTACATTGGGAGCCAAAGGCTACTTCAGTGTTTGAAATCTGAAGGAAAGGAATATAGTACAATAATGAGTAATTCTGGCACAAGGAAAACAAGAAAGAAACAAGATCATTTCCATCTTCACTTATTTTCCATAAAGCATCTAATATGGAAAACAGACTCTTTATTCTTCCTCTCATCCTTTTTCAAGTCCTTTCACTTAAGATTTCCAAGACATTTAGCAAATCCATTCTTACCAGACTTGGTTGGGCATACTCCATTTCTGGCCAAGAATCTGTCATCCCTGTATTATAAACCATACAGAAATCTAAAGCCCATTCATAGACTCCAAGTTTTTACCCAGCTATTCACTTTCCAAATTAATTTTTCTCTTCTGTTTCCCTTGCATTAAATTGGTAACAATAAGGAAAATGTATATGCTTCTATGGTCTCCAGTTTCTTGTCCAAGACTTCATAATCACTGGCTATATTAGTTAGGTTATCTCTGCAAATGTAATTTGTGCCTACAAGAAACAACCGAACAAGAGTCATTCATTTTTATAATCTTAGATAATTTTCTGGAAAGACAATGTAACCATCCTTCTATTTAGTTATAGGTCAAAACATCCATGTGCAATGTCTGGCCAAGACAGATACACATATACATTCAAACATACTCAGTATAGGTTGCCTAGACTCATGGTATCATCAGTTCTCTGAGGGCAGGGCCTGGGCATTTTCCCTTTCTTTGTATCTACAATGCTTAGAAAAGGGCTTAACTCATAGGAAACACTCATGATTATAGACTAATTCTACATCCAACTCCAAAAATATGTGAAAAAGACAAAGGAAGTAAGAGTTTTCACTTCCATAATCTGAATGGACGTAACAAACCCAAATAAAATACCTGGAAATGATGGAACGTACTCCCTATACAACTGATGGCATTTATAGTTTCCTTAAGCTTTTCTTGATTTTTTTTTAAGTAATTAATCTCTGCTACAAAGTACCAAATTTAATACCCTTATAATATATAGCAAATAGTACAAAATACAGTCTCTTCAAAGTTTTAGCCTAACCTGAAAGGGGAACCAGCTAAGTCTATAAATTTTATGGCTGAACAACTATTATCCAAAATAACTGTAATAATGTAATCATGGCTTAATGGATACAGACCTGGCACAAAGATCAGGAAGACCTAGGTTCAAGTTCCAACTTGGACATGAACTGGCTATATGACCCTGGACAAGTCACTTTAACTTCTCATCGTTTTAGGCTAGAGGCATCAAAATTGTCAACTCTGGGCTCCACATTATGCATCATATGAACCATAGTTTGTAATGATGAGAATAAAAAAGTCCAGCAACAAGACCCATTTCATGTCACTATTCATGCACCTGCCTGTTGACTAGTAGTACTTCAAGTGATCGTTTTCAAAACAAGAAACAACACCCTGTTTTTATAAAAGAATTATTTTAAAAACACTTTCTTTACAGATGACACTTTTCACTTAATATTGTAGGCTGATCATTTGCTTCTCAGTGAGAAGAAAACACAAAGAAGTCCACAATTTAACACATACACCCCCTAAAAGCCTCCATCTCTCATCTCTCTATCACCCAAAGTAGAATGTAGGAGTTATTAATTATCCCCAACAGTCATGTTAAGATAATTAGGCTCAGTTTGTTAGTAATGTCATTATAAACTTTCTTCCAGAATTGACTATGTGCCTTTCAGGCATACAAATATATTCAGTAAGGGTCTTAGAAGGCTAAGAGTATAGCTCATGATTTTCTAATGTAGATGTTTATTTTCTGTAAAAAACAACAATTTATGCTACATCAGTCAGATGTATACTGCCAAGTCCACATTTCTTCAAAGAGAAGGAAAAAAATAACCAACACCATCTGGAGTTAAGAGTATTAATGTGTCATTCAGATTGTCTCAACTGGTAGACTTCAGGGTAAAATTCTACAAAGAAGAAGTTGCTTTAATGTGTAGTTTGCGGGGAAATAGGAACTCTTTCAGAATAAGAAATCTAAGTCTCATAAGGAAAAGTGGAAATTCAGAGTACATTTTGGTAAGTTCCAGTACAAAGACTCATTTACTGACTCACAGACCTTGATAAGATAAGACCCCCTTGAAAGCATTGTGGTGGACAGACACAGTAAGATACACAGGAAGACATGGTTTTGGCCACAATCATCCACTAGTAAGAAAGCTTTGTTCCTCGCTGATTAGCAAAAACTTTAAGTGATCTATCAGAAATCCAAAGGCTCAGGGCAGCAAGCATTAGAGTATCACAGATTTGCAAGAAAAAGGCTAATAGAGGCCTTCAAGTCCAACCTCATCACATTATTGATGTGGAACTGAAACTAAGAGAAAGAAAGTAACTTTCCTAGGTTCAAAGGGTTAGTAATGTCTGAGGCAGCATTTCAACTGAGTTCTTCTTGACACCAAGTCCAGCGCTCACATTGTTGCAGCAGGATGCCATTATCCAAGGCCCCACAAATACCCAATCACAGGGTACTGATTCCAAACCAAATCCTTTCGCTACAAATGCAGCTTTCTTTACTGCCTGTTCTAAATGCAGGGTATGCTGCTTTACCCACTCCAACCTCAAAGGCAGGGTATGCCTTACCCCCTACAACCTCCAGATGAAGCTATAGAACCGATCCCTTTGGCTTGGGGCCCCAAATACCAGTTAACCATCTGACCACTAAGCCTCTTTTGCTAGATCTGCAGCCTACTTCATAGAGATGTCCTACTAGGCTTGATCCTAGGTCCTTTACTCTACTCCCTCTACCATTTGTGTCTTCTTCATTTCGTCAGTTTCCATGGATGAAATGATCATCTCTATGCAGACAACTTCCAAATCTATAACCTTCCTCTTGAAATACCAGTCTTGCTTCAAAAACTGCCCACAGGGAGGCAGTAGATAGAGTAGAGCCCTGGAGTCAGGAGGACCTGAGTTCAAATCTGAGCTCAGACACTTACTAGCTGTGTGACCCTGGGCAAGTCACTTAACTCCAACTGCCAATCCCTCAAAAAAAAAAATACCTGCCCATAGGACATCTCAACATGGAAGTTTCATCAGCATCTCTAACACAGTCTGTCCAAAATGTAATTCATATTTCTCACTAAAACTAATCCTTTTCCAAATTCCCTTTTTCTATCAAAGGCCCCCACAATCTTCCTAGTCATCTAGGTATACAACTCTGGGAGTTATTTTTGATCCTTCTCTGTCCCTCACCTCACCCCATCCCCAAAATCCCATCCTTTAGCAGTCTCCATAACATTTCTCACATATATCTGTTTCCTTCACACTACTAAAAGGCAGGCATATGATTTACTTAGGAAGGGAAAGGACTAAATATTTATATAGCACTTTCTGTGTACCAGGCACCATGCTAAGCACTTTTTTATTATCATCTCATTTAGCCCTCACAACAACCCTAAAAGGTAGTACTATTGTTATCCCTATATTAGAGGTAAGGAAACTGAGGCAGACAAGTTAAATGACTTGTGAAGGATAACGCAGCTAGTAAGTGCCTGGGTCCCATCTGAACTTCCTAACTGCAAGCCTAGTGCTCTAGTCACTGCACCTCTAACTTAGAACAAACAGTAATTGTGTCACGGTTGTATTTTGTCACAGCAATCATGGTATGTCACTATGATCTAGGTTTACCATGAAATAATCATGACCAATGAACTATGGGCTGGTTTCCTCACCTTTATTTGGCTCTCTAAAAGTGTTGACTTTAACTTTTAAGGCACACATATATTTCTGCTGTATTTTTAATTCTGTGGTTTAAAAGAAAGATATTACTGCAAAGAAACACAAATGTACTTCTTAAAGAGTCTACTTCAATGAATTTGAGATCTACTGCAAAAGTTGGTAGTGCTGCAAGGTAAAAAATCTGAAGATAATTCAAGGCCACTTTGGAAAAGGATTAGTCTCATAAAACCACAAAAGAAAGTGCAATTAAAAAAAAGAAAAATGAATAACAGTGCAAGGTAGTCTTCTTGAAGGAGGAGGAATAGCAAATAGACCAATCATACAAAGAACTACTAAGCACAACTATGAAGAAAAACTTTTTGGCATGGGCAAGACAACTGAAGAATGAGAATATTGAAGATTGAAAAAGGATAATTTTCACTTATGAAACTTACTTTTTCCTCTAGAGTTCTATCAAAATCTTTGCCAGAAGTCTAGATGAGCCAAGAATGCCTGAACATTTCATCTTTACCAACAGTTTTGAGGATTTTTTTTAAATTTCAGGTGGTCCTAGAAAGCTAATGTTTACTGAGAGAATTTAGGATTCTGTTCAATTACGGATTCTGATAAATATATTGCTGTACTGAGAAGCAGAATTCATCCTGATTACATAAAAATTTTCAGATGGAGATGGACTGTATCAACATGACCTAGTACCACACCATTTATTCAATAAATGGAAATTTATATGCTTTAGTGAGGTAGAAACTCATCTCATTTAAAGTGCATTGAAAAGCCATGGCTTTTAATCAAGGCTACATTTAGAAAAATGGATTCTGGTCATCAAAGGCACGCTTAATATCCAGTACGATATAAGTGTAGATTCCTGATGAAGAGCTAAACAATATGTCAAAGGTTAATAAACTTAGTGTCAAATTATATAAAACAAGTGATTGCAGCAAAAAAAGAACATATTATATGTACAAAAATGTAAAAAGTTGGAAGATTTATTCATATATCAATTAATTTTATTATGGGACATTGTCCCAAGCATTTCCCAGAGCATCGTGACTCAGGCCAGCATCACCTCTAATCCACCTATTTCAATAGACTCCGAGTCTCTCCATGGAGCTCTCCTATTGATATTAATGAAACATGATTCTGATCATGTCTCTCTCCTCTGCTCAAAAATTGACAGTGGCCATTTATGGCCACTACAGTAAAATCCAGTGGTTTTCAGTCTGTCTTATAAAAGCTCTCTAGAACTAAGATCTAACCTTTCAATCAATCAAGCAATCAACTGGTATTTATCAAGTGCCCACTATGTGAAAGGTATCATGCTAGGCATTGGAAACATAAATACAAAGAGTGAAATAATCCCTGTTCATAAGGAGCTTCCACTGGAATGGAGGGAGATAATGTACATATATAGGAATGCATATATATATATATATATATATCCATATTTATACAGACATAGAGTGTGTATATATATGTATACATGCATGTATGTATGTATTCAGCATATACAATGAGTAAATATGAATAAATACAAAGTAGTTTATAGAAATTATAGAGGCATACAAGTCATTTTGAGGTGAAGGGCATTAGAAGTTGAGGAATCAAGAAGAGGTAAGAAGATGGTATGTGCCAGGTGTGGGAAGGGAAGAGGACAAGCATCTACTAAGTGCCTTGTATGTGTCAGAAGCGCTGTGCTCAGTACTTGACAAACACTATTTTATTTGATGCTCACAATAACCTATGAGAGTAGGTGCTATTTTGATTCCCATTTTACAACTGGGGAAATTGAGACAGAAAGAGGTTAAGTGACTTGTCCAGGGTCACACATCTGGCAAATGTTTGTGGCATGATTTGAACTCAAGTCTTCCTGACTCCAGACCCAGTACTCTATCCGACTACTAGGGGACTCAGTTACATGTGATGGCCAGTGCCAATGCATAGAAAGGTGTCTTACGTATGTAACAAATAGTAAAAGAATAATGAAAAGGCTAGTTTGGCTGGATAACTAAGTGTGGGAAAGGGAGTTAATGTTCAGTGAGGCTGGAAATATAGACTGGGGCAAGGCTAGAGAGTTTTAAAAGCTAATCAGAAGATTTTTGATTTTATCCTAGAAGTAACAGGAAGCCTGGAGTTGGAGTTGATTGAGTAGAAGAATCAAATGTGAGTTTCAGGAAAAATCACAGGAATGGACTGGAGTATGGAAAAATCTGAGGCAGGGAGAGAGATTAGGAGGCTGTTACCCTGCCCAGACAGGAGGTGATCAAGGTCTAAACTAGGGTGGTAACCATGTGACAAGAGAAAGGATTGGATTTCAGAGATGTGATGACAGATTTAGCAACTGTTTGGAATAAGAGGGTGAGGTGACAGAGTGAGAAGTCCTGGATAATGTCCACATTAATTTATGTGAGAAGTGAGGAAGATCCAAATGAATGTGGTAGCAATGGGAGTGGAGAGAGGGGGCTGAATAAGACATATATTGTGGCAGGAGAAAAGGCAAAATTTGGCAGCTCGTTGGCTACATGAGGTGAGAGAGCCTAGGATGGTAGGGATGAGGCCAAGGTTACATACCTGGCAAACTAGAACAATAAGGATTCCTTCCTTCAACAGATACAGGGAAGTCTGGAAGAATGAAGGGTTTGGAGGCAAAAAAGATGCATTCAGTTCTAAACAAGTTAAAATGAAGATGCCTTCTATTCAGTTTGAAATGTCCAAAAGGTAAATGTGACAGGATACTTAAGCTCAAGGCAAATACTAGGACTGGCTATTTGGATCAGATTGCCATTAAGCTCTGAAGATACAGAGATCTTCAAAGTTAAATTCATGAGAGCTAATGAGGTTTCCAAGAGAAAGAGTACAGAGGGAGAAGAGGACAGGGCCCCAAACAGAACATCAGAGAACAGGGAGGCAGCATGAGAGGGATGATGAGACAGCAAAGGAAACCAAGAAAGGAGAACTAGAAAGGTAGAAGAATCAGGAGACACTAATGTCATAAAAACCCAGGCAGGAGAAGGTGGGCAATCAAGTAGGTGAAGGAGGATTATGATGGGGGGGGGGGCGGGAAACCTCACATTTGGCAATTAAGAGATCACTGGTACATTTGGAAATACATAGTTCAGTTGAGTGATGAGGCTGGAAAGTGGACAGGGTGGCCAGGATATACTATCATCAGAAAGAAGCCAGGTTTCAGTGATAGCTAGGAGATGGAGATAAGTGAGAGGATGAGATCAAGGACAGCAGGAACCCACATTACACAGAGTGCAGCAGAAGGGCAGGCAGGGTTGGAGTAACAAGTGGATAGGGTTGAGTTAAGGAAGACGGGGATAACAGAATGAGAGACACTAACGCATTATGAATTCATCCCTATAACAGGGTAACATCTCTTGCCTTCTCAATGGGTAGAGAAAGGGATGAAGGAAAGGAGAGAATTTAGAACGGAAAATACAAATTAAATTTTAAGAAGAGAATAATACATTTGGTGTTTTGCGGACACATAAAAATGAGCTTAAAACAATTCTCTATTTTCCAACAGAGCTATTATGGCGGCATCTTCTCAGCAGAATGTTTCACAGATAAATTAGACATAGGAGGCACCCTACGTGCAGGTGTTACATACAAGCTGGGGCCAGAGTTTGGAGTAATGTCTTAGCTTCCTGATCCAGCTCACCATGGAAAGCTCCCCATTTCTCTCCACTGAGTCAAAGACATGTACATGTGACGACAGCCTTACACAGAATTCCTGCTCTCACAGGTATCATCATAACAGAGAGAGCAAATACTGCTCCAGGAACTCAAATCCAAGTAAACAAATTCTATAGCAGAAATTCTGATTTACACACAGTGCAGTCATGAGATCATAGGGGTTGGAAGAGACCTCAAAAGTTATCTAAACCAAATCCCTCGTGTAACAGATGAGAATACTGAGGCACAGGGAAGTTAAAGCAACTTCTTCAAGATTTGAAGTCTGGTGTTCTGGCTCCAGAGCCACTGATCTTTTCACTGAGACATGGTGCAGGTAAAGGACACCAGTTGTGGGAAGAGACCAGAGCTCACAACAACTCTCAAGAGTTACTTGCCAGGAAAAAACAAAGACAAGAACAGGGAGGCAGCATGAGAGGGATGATGAGACAGCAAAGGAAACCAAGAAAGGAGAACTAGAAAGGTAGAAGAAGCATTCCCTGAAGACTCATCTGTTTTAGTTCTTAAAAATATTATTATTTAAATAATAATATAATAATATAATAATTAATAATAATTATATAATTATATAATTAATATAATAATTATAATATTATTATTATTATTTAAATTATTATCTGTTTTAGTACTTAAAAATATTCCATTTCAATTGGTTTTGTGAACCCAATTTTTTTATCTTTCATTAAAAACAATGGTACTCAAAATTATTTTCATTGATATTCAACCTCTAAATGAAGTTCTCTATATTTGAGTGGGGCCTTACTGAGAATTTGCAAGTGAGGTACATATTTCTGCACATGTGATCTCACACAGACCAAACAATAAATGATTTTTTTGTTATTAACCTTTCAAGGTTGTCGATTAGAAAATGTTTTAACTGGCAAGGACATTTGAAAGTAAAAGGCAACTTTTATCACCAAACTATAGACTATTAACTGTAGTAATTTTGTGAAACATGACAACTCTTTTAAAAGACCACAAAAAATTAGAATATTACACTAATCCCACAAGCATCCTTGTAAGGTAAGACCTATTATCCTCTTTGTAGAGATAGGGCAAGTTCCTTAATCCAGTATGGCCCTGCTACATATACAGTGACAAACAGAGCTGGAAATAGAACCCGGGTCATCTGACTTCTAGGCCTGTGTCCTGCCCATTGCCTCTGATGCTTCACATTGTCCTAAAATGCTGTACAAGGTCACTTCTTCTCCAGAGGATCAGCTCAGACAGCAAGGTCTGATACAAAATTAGAAGAAAAAGGGATTTTTTAGGTTGTACATACAACAAACTAGTAGAATACTGCACAGAAATAACAAAGCAAAAGTAACATACCTGTCAGAAAAAAAACCCATTTATTAAGTATCTACTAAGTTCTATGCACTGTGCTAAGCACTGGGGATGAGATTCCCTGTCCTCAAGTAGGCTACAATCTAATGGGAGAAGAGAGCACATAAAAAGAAGCTGAAATGCACAAGGCTGGGGTGGAGGGCATGTGGCCACGAAGGTGGAAAATGACCTCAGATGTGAGTCACAGAGTTGAGTTTATCTCGCAGACTGTTAAGTCTCTGGAGATGACTGTTGTTCATCATTCGTTCTTTGAACAGAATCAGTGACAGCACAGGGTGATGTCTTGACTTGGGTTTGAATTGGCTGAAGTCATCAGCCTCACTCTTCCAGAGTAAAGTGTAGGAGATCAACTGGGCAGGAAATGATGAATTCCCTGGGTGCCCTCTTCAAACAGAGGGTCTCAGAGGAACATCCCGATGTCTACTCCCCAGCTTCTACAACTTGTAAGGCAGGGAGTGCTGAGGAGGTAGCAATTTCAGAGTTGATTTCATCTTGCAAAATATCATGAATTTCTAGAGATAGTGAAATCCAACAGATCAGCTGGGCAGGCAATGAACTTCAAAATACGGGAAAATACTCAGTAAGTCCAGTTACCTTTGGAATAATTATGTGAATATTATGTGAAGAGGTGTGGAAAAAATACACATGGATCTCTACCTCCTTTCTCATATAAAGTGATTAAGGGCAACTGGGTGACAGGCACAGTGGATAGAACGCTAGGCCTGGAGTCAGAAAGACTCTTCTTTCTGAGTACAAATCTGACCTTAGACACTTACTAGCCATGTGACTTTATGTCACATTACCCTGTTTGCCTCAGTTTCCTCATATGTAAAATGAGCTAGAGAAAGAAACAGCAAACCACTCCAGTATCTCTGCCAAGAAAAACCCAAATGGGGACATGAAGGGTTAGAAACAAATGAACTACTATCTTCTTGGCTTTTGAGTGAAGAGTTGATTCTACTCTGGTGTAACCCAAAGTCTCTTGGATCATGCATATCATAAGATACAGAAAAAATTTACCAAACTCAAATTCTAACCTATCTGTACTTTATTTCTATAAGGGCTCAGTCATCCTACATATGAAAGCGGCTATAAAGCAGCCAATTATTAAGAAGTGGAAGAGGAAAAGGATAATGGAAGGCAAAGAAGACAACAGAGTAAAAGAGGGAAAGGTGTTGGAAAACAACAGAAAGAAAACCTAGCAGAAAGAAATGCAAAAAGGTGTACAACCAAAAACGTAAGAGATGAAGTGAGTAGGAATGGGAAGGAACAATGAAATAACAGTTTCAGCATTCAAAAAAGATCTTGACAAGCTAGACTGCTAGGTTGAATTTAATAAGAACAAATTTAATAGAGATAAAAGTAGTTATATATATAGGTTCAAGAAACAAGTTTAAGTAAAATATTTGGGTTTACAAAGTGCTTCACATACACCAGCTCATTTGATCCACATAACAACCTAATGAGGAAGATTCTTGACTTGTGTGGGTCATAAAGCTAGCAAATGGAGGAGGTCAGATTCAAACTTATCCACGAGGCTAAGATGCCTCTCAGAAATGAGAAGATGGAAGAAGCCTGGCTAGAATGAATTTCATATGAAGAAGTTGTAGAAATGGTACAACTTCTTCAAGTCTCATCTGACCAGTGGAAAAAGAATGAAGGGCCTTCAAAACTGAAGAATTCATGACTTTTGGCAGAATTTCTGACTGTGGTAGGCAGAAGAGGAGAGAGATCTTTTGAGAACACAGGTGACTAGTGCACTCCTCTCAAATCACCTCTGCCTATTCCTAAGGCTAGCAGTGTCTCTACTGACATGGCCTAAGATATTCCACGACACTTCCAAGGAGCACAGTGGCACATAATAGCACAAACACACAAGGGGATACCAAGAGTTTCCTTGCAAATCTTCCTGCCTCTCCTGTCCTGCCTCCAATCCATCCTTCATACCAATGACAGATTCACATACTTTATACCCAACTATGATCACTTCAATGTTCAAAGTTTTCAGAATCTTCCTACTGTCTATGAAACAACATACAAATTCCTCAGCCTGACATCTGAGGCCCTCTGCAATCGCTTCTCTCAATGTACTCTATTTTACCTAAGATACATTTTGGTTGAACTAGACCATTTCCCAAACCAAGCAAAAGTCTGGCATTTTCCAATATCCTGGTCTTTTGTTCATGCTACTCTGTAAACAAGAAATGAACTTTCTTCACTGCTACCAGCCTTCAAAGCTTTCATCAGAGGTCAACAATTCTCTGATCATCAAATCAGAAGTGATATTTTCATTTTCTTAAGTCATACAACATATTT
This sequence comes from Notamacropus eugenii, assembly GCF_028372415.1. NCBI lineage: Eukaryota > Metazoa > Chordata > Mammalia > Diprotodontia > Macropodidae > Notamacropus > Notamacropus eugenii. The sequence continues at coordinate 89,188,116 of NC_092879.1, read as the reverse complement.
GTACTCCTCTCATACGCTTATATTTACGCTATTAGAAGCATTTATATGCAAGTCCTAAATACTTTACTAGACAACAAGCCCTTTCAAGGCAGGTCTATGTCTTATTTTAGTTAGAATAACCGCCATGATATTTTACATGTTGGCATTTTATTTTTATTCAGGAAACATTTACTTCTAGTTTTGACCAACATGGAATTAAAATGTCAATATCTCATCTCCTCTTTAGTTTTGCAAATAGTAAGCCTTTAATAAATGCTTTTCATTCATTTATTCCTACAGGCCACACATTTCCAGATTCTCCAATCACTTTATTGGAAGTGATCAAGTACTAAGGGAAGTCATGAGCAATTCCTAACAGATACCTAGGGGAATTTTGGCGGTAAGATACGGCACAGGAGTCATTAGAGTGATTAACTTTCAACACCAGAAATAGAGGAAACAATCCTTCCTGCCGGGTCTCTCAGGTACATCGGTAAATGAGTCATAGTTATGGTTCTAAATTAAGCAACACCTTCTATTGCCTCAAGGCCAGGGTTGAACTATTCCATTTTAAACCACCTCCAAAACAGCAATTTATCAAAATGACCAAGGACCAAAGAGAGCCAGAGGAAAACTGTTTGGGATGGCAAAAGTTATTATCTTAAAATGAAACCTCAGACATAACTTCCTACTTACTACAGATGAGCTAGCTGAAGTTCCCAATAGCCATGACTTTAGCATTTTGATTATTTAGATATTTTGAACTCAGTGTTATGCCTACCCAAGGCACAATGACAAATTCTCTAGCTCTTCTTATGTCCAATGATCTCCTGAATCTCAATCTTCCTTCACTTCTCACAATTTAAAATTATCCCATTGGAAGATTTCCTATGTCAACACTAAAAACTGTATTCAAAATTAATAACAGTGCATGTTACTTATTCTGCTTACCTTTACTTTGCTGTTACAAGAGAGGCAGGGGAGTCACTGGGAAGTGGCAACCATGTTAAAAAGCATCAGTTGGGAGAGGAGGAAAGAATGATAACGATAGTGTAAACTTTAGCCAATCCTGGTAACATACATTAAATCATAAAGTCTGAAAAAAGCACCATTATGTTGTATCAAAAGGAACAATTTGAATGACTACATACAGATTTTTACTGTCAGTAAAACCGAGAGGGAAAAGCTCTAAATCTTTGTTGTAAAGACAATACTGTTGTTTCAATCTTCTCTGTCATGACCTGAGTCAAACTTGATGGATGTACTCTTATTCAGAAGCCTAATTATTTTATTAGGAATTTTAGCTACACTATACTACTTTAAAATGCTCATTATTACTAAACTAGGTAGCTTTAAATATATAAAAACTCACTTAAAAGACTTGTTGCTTTTTCTTAGATCCTAGTAAGAGTTCTTTAATGCTAAAGAATTACACTAACTAGTGAAAGACCTTGTAAACAAGCAATACAAATGTGAACCCCAATGCTTCTGTATAGATACAGATGAGGCAAATGCAGGCAAATATCACCTACATTTATACAGCTCACTTTAGTCTTTTACAAAATGATGAATCTTTAAAAGCTTCCCAGCATCCATTTGACAAGTAAACATTATTACTAACATAATTAAAAATGACCAAGTCCAAACAGGTTTCATTGAAGGGCCATATAAGAGAATGAAGGCACTTCTCCATCTAGACAAGTCTCCCACTCTGGATTATCTAGCAGGGGTCAGGGTCTCCCTGATCTCCCTCTTTCCAGCTTTTCCATCTCCAATACATCCTTCATTTAAGTACTGAATGATGTCATTCAGTAAAATGAATCCTTGTGTGCATCTTCCCATCTTCAAACATTTCCCTGGCAATAAACTGAAGGGATTTTAAGTAGAGAGCAGGAGAGAACTGATCACACATATATGTGTGACTCCCTCTGTTGGTCAACACTGAAAGAAAGCTTTTGGTCTTGGTACCCATTTAATTGATTTCCAATCAATTTCACAGAAGTTACTGAGCATCTAGTATGCTAATCAAGTGACACAATGAATGGGGTTTGTGCAATGGGAGGAAGATTCCAATTATTTCATAAAAGTCATAACATTTTCTTGATAAGAATATAGTACCAGGAAAGGAGCACATTCTAAAGCTTTAGCATGTCAATGTAATTAAAAGACACCTTGCTTTTCCAGACATTTCAACAACCAAACAGGTACCACATGCTACCATAAACCAGATTTTTAGAAGCTTTCTGTAGCCTTTTTGACTCTGAAAAAGCTACTACAACAAGACTGTTCTTCCACTGGCCTAACTGATGGTTCTTCAGAATAACAATATGCAGGATCTGAACATTTCTGCTAATACACAAGCTCTCATTATTAGTTTTTGGAGAACTTAGTTTACCTTAGTTTGGCAATGAGATAACCAGATACTCAGGTTCAACAACACCCACAACTTCTACACTCAAAGAGCTTTCACCTCATCTTTTCATCGAATGCATTAGAAAGGCAATGTGTGAAGACACATATCTGCAACTTCTCTCTGCCAACACTGTAATAGATAGATATATTCATATCTTTTCTCACACATTGAATTATAAGTTCCTTGGGCACAATGGACAAGTCCCATATTTCTATGGTAAATGCCCCAGTACAGAGGGCACAGGGCAATGAAGGGAGGAGATGGGCAATTAATCCATGTTGAATGAAGAAAGGGGGGAAAAGAATAAAGAAATGAGGTGGGCAAAAATGTCAGCCGCCTAATTAGAGATGCATGGTGTTTTCCTCTTCAATTGACAAGAGAACGCTAACATTAGCAGTATATTAAGTTTCGGCACTTTTAACACAAAAAAAAGTCTAAGTATAAGATGAACTACCAACCACACATATAGCCAAGCATGCAGAGGTAGTGTAGTTTCAGGAGAAGATCCTGACAGAAAAGCTGAGTTCTAGTTGTAAATCCACTGCTAACACTTTATAGTTATGCCAATTGTGATATACGTTAGTGAAAATTGTGGTGTTTTTTTTTTAAAGATTTCCAGCACAAGGAAAAGAATCTAGTATTTGTTATTTTTTTAACAAGACATATAACAATGTCAAAGAATGTTAACAGATGAAACCAACAATGTCTCTTTTAGAAGACAATGGTAAAGTAAGATGATTGAGATGCTCAATCCCTTTGTCCCACCAATATCTTTAGAGTGCATTTATCATGGACCATATTTTAGCCATCTATGTCTACATGTGTGTGTATGTGAGTGAGTGTTGGCACATGTGTGTGTCTTTAAGAATCTTGCCACCTAATTCTCTTGTAATGCCTAGCTTACCCTTGGTAGGCAGCTGAGATAAGCCTAGCTACCCACCTAATTTCCATTACTGCCTCCCCTTCCCTTGGCTTTTCTCTGCCCTGTGGAAAATGGTCCAGTCATCCCTACCAACTGCCACCCATAAGGCAGGTAAGCAGGGAGATATGGGAAACAGCCTGTGCCAGGAAGGTGAAAACACTGCCATCATGGGAAGCACCACCTGTCCTCAGACAGTGAGGGAACTATTCCAGGACCCTGAACCCAAGAGTCTGGAGAAGAGCACAGTCATTTTAAGTAGAACAATCACAAGGGAGAAGGGGACTATTTTCCTCACCACCACCCCCAACTGCTGACTCACTGCATGCAATGAACATGGGAGGCCCACAAGCCCCAGCAGCAGCAATACCAACTCAGACCAATATTCCTGCTTCCAGACCAATCCTGCAGCCATTGTCAGAGAAAGCATTCACCGTGGATATATATGTACAGCTATTTCTGTGAATGCTATAACCTGTGCTTCTTAAGCCACCACAGCTGCTGAAGACCCAAAAAAGAAAGTCTCACTAGCAAAGTCCTTGATATTATCAGAAACACCACAAAAGGAGATGTATTACAACCTGCTCCATAGTAGCACTGTAAGACATAGGAGAGTTTTCTTCTTGGTCCACAGCAGTCTCCCCATCAATTCCTTGAGAGCAGGGACCATTTTACTTTTCCACCTGTATTCCCAGAGCTGAGTAGAGTGCTTTGTTCACAGTAAGTACCTAAAATAAATGCTTTTTCATTTATTCACGCATTTGTTCATTTATTCCCAGTTTCACTTTGGGTAAGTAAAGAAACTTGTTTAGATGCTTAGCTGCATCTACCTTCTTGTCTACACAGTAATCCTTTCATCACTGCAGATCACAAAGCCACCACAAATTCTCACGCAGATCCTTCTATAAATATTCCTAAAAGAATATACCCAACATACTACAGACCTTCCTCTGGTCCTTTCATTATTTTAAGGGAAGTAAAATAACAACTGTAATCTACTGTTTGCCACTCTCAGTACATAAAAGGGATCACCTTCCTTCCCAGGTATACGTGTCCTTGGCAGTACGTTTTATATTTGCAGCCATGCAAAATCTCTGAGAAACTGTCACAGTTTAAAAGTTGGGCAGTGTTCAATGAGCCTGGGATCACTGAAAGAATTGCACAGTTTTCCAAATATGCTCTACTCTGCTATCTTCCTCAAACAATTCTAGGTCCAGCTTTTATTATATATGGAATGTCAGTTCAAGATTCATGTGTGTATATGCATGTAGTCACACATTAAATCAGGATGTCTTTTCAGCTATGTTGGTTGGTTGGTTGGTTTTTGTCCTTTGTCTTCAAAGAGGACCACAATGACATCACTATTGTAAGTGAAATTTCAGTGTGTCCCTCTGTGGCTGATCAGACCAATACAAGCTTGGAATTTTCTACCACAAGCTGGGCACATACAGTCCATGTGAACATTTGGGGTGGATATTCCAAATTTGTGCATCTTGCATTTACTTTGTGCTGTCTCAATTCTGCTTTGCTCTAAGAGCACAGCACCTTTTCTTATGTGGGCATGCCATGCTGAGTGGTCCTGTGCCAGTGTCTCCCATGTTTCAAATCCAAAGTTCTTGAGAGAGACCTTGGGAATGTCCTTGTATCGTTTCTTCTGGCCCCCATGTGATCGCCTGCCCCATGCAAGTTCTCCATAAAATAGTCTTTTTGGCAAGTGTACATCTGGCATTCAAACAATGTGGCCAGCCCATCAGAGTTGCGTTCTCTGAAGTATAGTTTGAATACTTGGCAGTTCAGCTCGAGCAAGAACTTCAGTGTCTGGTACTTTATCCTGCCAGGTGATCCTCAGAATCTTCCTAAGACAGTTCAAATGGAAGTGATTCAGTTTCCTGGCATGGCGCTGTCCATGTTTCACAAGCATGTAACAATGAGGTCAGCACAATGGGTCTGTAGACCTTCAATTTGGTAGTCAGTCTAATATCTCTTCTCTCCCAAACCTTTCTTTGGAGCCTCCCAAACACTGAGCTAGCTCTGATAATGCATGCATCAACCACACTGTCAATGTGTACATCCCTGGAAAGTATACTACCAAGGTAAGTGAACTTATCCACATTATTCAAAACTTCTCCATTTGTTGTTATTGATGGTTCCACGTATGGATGGTGTGGTGGTGGCTGAAGGCCAAAATGAGCACAGGCAGCAGAGAATTGATCTATACTGTGTTGCATCTCAGCTTCAGAGGCTGCACTGAGTACACAATCATATGCAAACAGAAAATCATGCACCAATACTTCTTCCACTTTGGTCTTGGCTTGTAACCTTTTCAAATTGAAGAACTTACCATCACTACAGTTGTTGACCTTGATGCCATGTTCATCCTCATTGAAAGCATTGGTCAACATGGCTGAAAACATCATGCTAAGAAGCATGGGAGCAAGCACACAGCCCTGTTTCACTCCATTGGTGACTAGGAAGGCACAAGAGCTTTGTCCATTATCCAGAAACCCGGGCATACACGCCATCATGAAATTGATGTACAATATTGATGAACTTCTCTAGGCAACCAAATTTTGACATAATTCTCCATAAGCCCTCATGACTAGCAGTGTCAAAGGCCTTGGTCAGATCTACAAACATTGTGTACAGACCTCTGTTCTGCTCCTGACATTTCTCCTGGAGTCGTCAGGCAGCAAACACTATATCGACTGTTCCTTGGCCCTTTCTGAAACCACACTGGCTCTCAGGCCTATGACCATCTTCGAGGTGAATGATCAGACTACTAAGAAGGACCCTAGCAAGAATTTTGCCAGCAATGACTAAGAGAGAGATCCCCCTGTGATTGTCGTGGGACAATCTATTCCCTTTACCCTTACAAAGATGGACAATCAGCTATGTATCAATCTAATCAATATGCTTTTTTCATACACTTTGTTTTTCCAATGTGGGCAGGGTTAAATTAGCATCAATCAAATAATTATGAATGTCACAAAGAAAGCTATGTAACATCTTGGGGATCAAAGCAAAGTATTCCACTATTGTTTAGAAATTGGATCATTTGGAGAATATCAATAAAAAAGACTTCTGTTTGAACGCCAAGGACATTCTCCATGAAACTAGAAAATACCTCATGCTTTCCTCTTTATGCCTTTCCAATTATTAATATCCATCAAGCTTATTAAACAAAATTACTTCCATTTTTTATCTGCCATAAAAGCTTGAATTATTTAAAAATGTACATTGTGATAAAAATGTCTTTTTTTAAGTTCAAGTGTAGACATGGAAAGATCTTATATTCTATACATATGTCAACTGACTGTGTACCTACAAAGAAATGTCTTACTTTAAAATTAGTGTACATATCTCTCATGTCATCAGCAAGGATACCATTTCATGTATATATTGGCTATTCTCAAGATTTTATAAAGATAAAAATGTAAATATGTGGACTAGCATTTGCCAAAGTCTTCCTGAATGATATTTTTGGGGTAAAATGATGTGTGTAATGTTTTCCTCATTCCTTGGAATCTTACCTTAAATCTCTTGAAATTAAAACAATGAAAAATACCTTTAAAATGAAGTCACCTCCAGCATGCTATTGTACCAATCCTCTACTGGACTCAAGTATAGCTGTTTTTCTTTACATCATCTTGTTAAGTATCACTGCCATTTCTTTGCACAGCATTTCAAAAGACAGAGTTGCTCAGTTGTGTCCAACTCTTCATGACCCCATATGGAATTTTCTTGGAAAAGATACTGGAGTGGTTTGCCATTTCCTTCTCTGACTCATTTTCAGATGAGAAAACTGAGGCAAACACAATTTAGTAACTTGCCCAGAGTAACACAGCTAGTAAGTGTCTGAGGCTGAATTTAAACTCATGAAGATGAGTCTTCCTGACTCTACCCTAGCACTTTATCCACTGTGTCACCTAGCTACTACTCCCCAAGAAAGAGAAGCAGAATCTACATGTGGTGGCTTCATTCACATCATGTTCTCAATTACCTTTCCCTATCCTGTGAAACAATAAGGTTCATAATCTTCATCCTCCTGTTCCATAATGACTTACACTCAATTAGCAAGCCTTTATTAAGTGCCTACTATGTGCCAGGCACTGAAATATAAATCAATTTGTACAATAAGGCCATGTGATTGTGATGGCAAGGACATCAAGTATCTTCTGGCTTAAGCAGTGTTAGGCCCGTTTCAGCCTCCTTACTTCCCAGAACTGGTGATAGTGTTCATTTCTTTCTTGAGGTCCATTTCTCATTTGTCAGAGCCAACATGCCATTTAAGGAGGACATGACAGAAATGTTATAATGGGAAACACTATCTCAACTCTAACTTTTTATTTAATATGGTATTTACTTGGTCACTGCATTAATCAATAAATGTCTGCCTAAAGACAGAAAATGTATTCTAAAATTACTACTACATATGAACTACTCCTTGGTCTTTTTTAACCTTTTAGTTGCTAGGTAGAGCAGCTGATAGGTTGCCAGGTCTGGAGTCAGGAAGACTTATCTTCTTGAGCTTAAATCCAGCCTCAGACACACTAGCTGTGTGACCCTGAACAAGTCACTTAACCCTGTTTATCTCAGTTTCCCCACCTAGAAAATGAACTGGAGAAGGAAATGGCAAACCACTCCGGTATCTTTTCCAAGAAAATCCCAAATGGCATCACAAAGAGTTGGATACAACTGAAACAACAATAACTTATAGTTACTAGCCACTCAATTGTAACCAAGTATACAGAAATTGCAATATAACTGTTTTCTTGTACTCGTGCTTTATCAATACTGTTGTTAGTTTTAGTATGTTTCTTTAATTTTAATTAGTATAAAGCAGAAAACTGGGCAAGAATTTTTGCAAGTAGTGTCTGTGATAAAGGCATCATTTCTAAAATATACAGAAAACTGAGTCAAATGCACAAGCATATACATCATTTTCCAATTGATAAATGGTCAAAGCATACGAACAGGCAGTTTTCAGAGGAAGAAATTAAAGCTATCTATAGTCATATGAAAAAATGCTCTAAATTGCTATTGATTAGAGAGATGTAAATCAAAACAACTCTGAGGTACCACATCACACCTGTCAGATTAGCTAACATGACTAAACAGGAAGATGATAAATGTTGGAGAAGATGTGGGAGAGTTGGAGCACTATTTCATTGTTGGAGGATCTGATCTGATGTTGGTGCATCTGATGGTTGGAGCTGAAAGAACCATCCTGGAAAGTAATTTGGAACGATGCCCAATATGCATATCCTATTTATAGCAGCTCTTTGTGGTGGCCAAGAACTGGAAATTAAGGGGATGCCCATCAATTGGGAAATGGCTGAACAACTTGTGGAATATGAATGTAATGGGATACTACTGTGCCATAAGAAATGATGAACAGGAAGACTTCAGAGAGGCCTGGAAGGACTTATATGATCTGATGCTGAGTGAAAGGAGCAGAACCAGGAGAACATTATACACAGTAACAGCCACACTATGCGATGACTGCTTCTGGCAGACTTAGTACTTCATTGCAATGCAAGGACCTAAAACATTCCCAATGGACTCTTGAGGCAAAATGCCATCCACATCCAGAGAAAGAACTATGGAATTGGATCACAGAATTAAACAGATTATTTTCTCTTGTGTCACGTTTTCTTTTGTTTTGGTTTTTCTCATGGTTTCTCCCATTCATTTTAATTCTTCTAAGCAACATGACTAATGTAAAAATGTGTTGAACCCAAGTAAGATAGCATGCCGTCTCATGGAGTGAGGGGGGATGGAGGGGAAGGGAAGGGGGAAAAAAATCTAAGACTTATAGAAGTGACTGTAGAAAACTGAAAACAAATTAATAATAATTTTAAAAATTTAATTAGTGTAGAACATACATAATAAGGTTCAGGTGATTACTAATCCTCTATGAACACCTTTAATCCTAATGAAGAATAATTTTAAAAAATTATGTTCCTAAAATTATAATAAAGGATAAATATTACTCTACTGTTTCCAAATGAACAGAGCCTTTTGGCCATTTCTTAACTTCTGATACATTCAAACAGCACCAAGGACTGACAGTCATTCCCATCTGTCTGTACCACTGAAAGGAGGACCCATACCAGTGAAACCACAGATCTTAAGTAACTAAGTATTAAAGTGTCAGTAATGAAATGTCACACAAAGGAAAATTTGAGGTGCTTTCTCCTGTATATTTATTTACAAACCAAAACTATTTATAAAATTGTGAAAATGTGACTTTGCCAGATAGTTCCTTAAATATTTTCACACATCATACAAACTAATGACAACAGAAGGGAATCAGTGCTGATGTTACAATTCAAAACGTACCAAACTATATTAATCCCACAACTGTGTCTTCTTCGTGTCAGAAATGCCAAAATCAACATATGTATATGATATGAAACTACTGTCTCATCATTCAGTAAGATCATCTAAAGGTTTCTCCTCAAAATTATTTAGAATTCAGAAAATCATAAAAAATGGACATTTTAAAGACAGTTTATATCTAAAAATAGACATTAAATGGTCTAATATATTTTTAAAACACAAATTTATGAAATTAGAGCAATTTTACAATTTATGCTTATCTCTCTACTTTGTACATACACCAAGGAAGTTAAAAAAGAAAGTTCAAGATTCACCAATATATTCACAGCAGCACTTATTGTGACAACAAAAAAATAAAATAAGTGCAATCCATTATAGAATGGCTGACAAAATGGTGGTATTACAATGAAATGGAATACTAATACAAGTTAAAAAGAAAACAAGGAATTCTGAGCAACATGGGAATATGTGAAGTCATGCAAAATAGAGTAGGCAGGGGACTTCTGATTATGACAGCAACATGAAAGACAGTGGAAAAGACCAGCTCCCCTACAAAAATGCCAGCAAATATGGGAAACAAACTCCAGAAAGATCAATAATAAAGAAAAAAAGAAATAAAAAGTAAGCTCCCTCTATCAAGTGCAGAACTGCACAAAACAAGGGCCATAAGGTAGTGGAGGAAGAAAAAGGGGCTGCTATGGGGAAGCCAGTATGACTTCAGATCAAGCCAGACCCTGGAGGAGGCATGGACAAATGAGAAGGAAAAGTCCAAACCGGAAGCAAAGTAGAGGGTCTGAGTCATGCCAGGGAAGCCAGAGCCAGAAAAGCACTAAGGAAACTGAAGCCAATTACCAATACCTAAAAGGAAAAATTCACAACAAATGATGAAATAAAGGAAATTTTAAGAAATCATTTTGCCCAGGTATATGCTAAAAAAAGAGAAAACTAAAATGAAATGGAAGGATGCTTACACACATGCAAAAAAAAACCACACTCAGATTAACAAATTAAAGAGAATCAAGAAAACAACATACATGAGTACACCAACCAAGATAACAGCAAAAATCAGCTACATTCTTCTTACCTGAAGAACAGGTAAAAAGACACAGAAGTAGGGGACTACAGGGGAAATATACTAAAGATGTCAGATCCAGTTGATTGTTTGTTTGGGGCTTTTGGGGTCAGTTTTGCTTCTTTGCTTTTTTGTGGTTGTTGTCATCTGTAAAGTAAGACAATTTTCAAAAAGAGAAAAGCAAGCAATCAGTAGGCCCTTGAAAGAATGTTCCTCATTGCTAAAAAGAGAAACCAAAGTTTGAATAATCTCAAGACAGTCTTATTAGCAGATTACCAACGAAATAATTGGTAACTGCTAAGAGGACTATAAGAAGACGTATACGCAGTAAGCCCCTGTTGACAGAGGTGTGAAATAGTCTTACTCTTGTGGAAAACAATTCAGAATTATGAAAGCAAAGTTACTAAATTTTCCATGAAGTCTGCTTACTTCTAGGAAGAGATGACATAGAGGTCAAATACAGAAAGAAAGGTCTCACATATACAAAAATATTTACAGTAGAAATTTATATAATAGCAAAACTTTGAAAGAAATGAGTGCTCACAGATTAGAGAATGGACAAAAATGTGGAATATGATGAATACAAGAAGGATAGGAAAGGAAGGATGAAGTCTTTGGGAATTGGCAACCATGTTTTTTTGTTTTTGTAAAGAGCAAGAACCAAACATGAAACACACACACACACACACACACACACACACACACACACAGAGGTTCAATTGGATAGAGGAATATATTAAGAAACAGATGTAATATGAAAAACAAGAGGTATCAGAAAAACTATAAAAAAAGAATAAAAAAGAAAATCTCAGTCTAATAATGAAAGTATAAACTAACAAAGTGTCAATTATTCTGGGTATCCTAACCACCACCATACAATGTCAGAGTTCAAAGGGGCTTCAAAGGCCAAGTAATCTAGCCTATATTCATCATAACATACCAGACAATCATCCAGGCTCTACTTTAAGACTTCTGATGAGGTAGAAACCACTAACTCCCATGGCAGTCCACTGTACTTCAGGTCCCTGTTAGGCAACTTCCTTGAAAAAAATAAGAGGAGGCCTCAAATGGCCTCTTTGCAAACTTCCACTCCCTGCTCCTGGTTCTAGCCTCTGGGGTCAAACATAAAAAGTCTAATCACCCTTCCACGTGAGAGCCCTAAAAATAACTGGGGACAGTTACCACTTCTTTCATGTGTCTCTTCAGCTCCTCCTCTCCCTTCTGTCTTGCCCCCCTCTTCCTTCTCTCCAAAGGAAGGTAAATTTGGATGGCCAGAGGATGCCCAGTTAACTTGGGGTTTATTGGTGTGAGAGAGCTAAAGTTAAGTTTCCATAGAAGTCATTACTAGTTGATGAAGTCATTGAGACTAAGTAAGACAATAAGAATGCCAGCAGACTGCAGGTAGACTCAATCAATGAGAAGACAGACAGTGGCCTTCAGAAAATTACAAAGTTTTTGATAAAGGAACCAAATCTATAGCTAGCTGGAATTAGTCAGGGAAAATGACTTAGAGTTACCTGGAGAAGGCTTTTCTTCACTGTGCTTGCTTAATGAACCTCATGTATATAAGCAGACACATTCCGCATAAAATTATCCCTCCATTTTCTGATCATGGGTCCTATGTTAAAACATGTTTGGGGGGGTCATACCAGGGGTGGTTATGTAATGAGCATTTAGGGAAGATGGTGACCTAATGGAGAACAGACCAATCTGTCTCCTGATGGGAGGTTCTATCCTGAATGGACAGTATAAAGCCAATCTAGCTTCTGTATTAGACACTCTCTCTTCTTGAAAAGAGGGGTGAGGTCCACTTTGGCCAAAGGGTTCAATTCTTCTGAACTCTGCTGCAATAAATTTTCCTTAATACTTTTTTAGTATCAAGAGTGTTTCTAACACTGGCTAGAGTCCTTCCTTCCTTCGTTCCTTCATTCATCCCTTCGTTCGTTCATTCGTTCGTTCCTTCCTTCCTTTCTTCCTTGTCTTTTCCAAAACCGTAAACCTAGTGCACTGTGAAATCCATAGATTGGACAACAATAGGTCCCTGCCAAAACTTCACTTAATGGCTACTTTCTGGACCCTCTTGGCTAGAGTGATTTTCAATAGTAACTGTTGCTCTTTCCCTCCCAGCTTGATTTAATTATATTATTTTCTTTTTCTCATTAAAGGGGTCATTCCCTGACTACTTCTTAAAGAGGCCTATTCACTAAATGGGTATTACCTCACTCTAAATGAGTCCCTGAATAGGCCTTAGCTGAAAAAGGTCAAGGTCTTCCATTGCATCCTGGGTCATCTCCAGTCATCCTGATGAATATCTGGTCACTGGATTCAGATGGCTCTGGAGGAGAAGTGGGGCTGGTGACCTTGCACAGCCCTCCTTCACTCAAAACAAAGTCAACTGCAAGTGGTGTCATTTCTCAGATGGCATGGTCTTCTTTGAAAATGAAGGACAAACACAACAACACAATCTTCTCTAGACTAATTAAGCCCAATTCTTTCAACCAGTCCTCACATGGAATGAGCTCAAAACTCTCACCAACCTGATTGTTCTCTTCTGTGAGCTCTTTATCTTATTTGTCAACATTCTTAAACTATGGTACCCAGAACACAACACAGTCTTCCAGCTATGGTCTAACCAGAGCAAAGAACAGAAAGCTATACCTTTCCCTGCACGGTCCAAAACTCCATTCATTTTATTTTTTTAGCATTACATTGCTAACTCATATTGAGCTTAAAATCTACCAAAAGCTCCAGGTATTGATCTGAAAAATTTCTGTTTAACTATGTCCTCCTGAGCCTGTACTTGAGAAACTGATGTTTTGGAAGCCCAGTCTAAGACTTTACATTGATCCCTACTGAATATCACCTGAGACAATTTGGGCCCATGCTCCTTGCTGCCAAGGTCTCTTCTGATATCCACTGTGTTATAGCTATGTTAGCCAGCATGACATCGTCAGCAAATTTGATGAGCATACCTTCTGTACTTTTATCTGAATAACCAATCAAAGTGTTAAGTAGCATAGGGCAAAGCACAGATCACTGGGACCTTTCACTGGATGTTTCCTGCCAAATGAAGTCAAAAACTTTATCATTCTTTGTATCTCTACTATATCACACAGGGCTTTTCACACAGTAAGCCCTTAATTATAAAATATTGGCTGAATGAGGTCTCAATCAACCAGAATATTTAGAATCTTAAACATTTCACTTAATTTTCTCATTAACCGAAGGTCGGCACTTCACCACAACCCTTTTTATTCAAAACCATGTAGAAATTCCTTCATCAATATGGTATCAAGTCTGCTTTCTTCTTTTAATAAGTAGATAATTGAATCTTGCAGGGCCTGAGGGTCATCATTATGCACATTAATTATCAGCCTATCGGGCTACAGATGTAGAAAGATTAAGCCATACGTGTACTGACCTCTCACCATGGATTACTCATAATCTCAGATAATTTTGAGAATATGCATTGATTAAAATGGCCATTTCCACAGGTTTATAAACTACAATTTGTTAACACATAAGCAAAACACTCCTCAGTGATTTCATATACTGTGGGGCTCAAGAGAAAACATTGTAATTACTGTAAAATAAAAATCAGTGATGGGAAAAACCTGCTGCTTACTGCTTTTACGTACACCCATAATGGACAAAATGATGAAAATCACAAGTTTCTACTCTTTTCCATTTCCCTGCTTGACCCTTCCTGAAGGAAAGGCAATGAAATGCAAAAGGGCCAAGACATGGGAAAAGCAGAAGACACTAAGGGGACAAATAACGAATCAATTAAAAAATCCAATGTCTTGCCACTTTCCTACCAAATACACTGGCAGGATACACTGCAATGGGTACATGATCTTATATTTATGGAGACTTTATGCAGTAGTACACACTGTAAGCTGCCCCATCCACTTCTTGTTCATGTCTCCCCATAAAACCTTCTTCAATGGAACCAGTGAGCTCCCCAACAGTTCTCCCTCCCACTACATGACCAGCTCACCTTTTTCATTCAGATTACTTCTGTGATGATCCCCTTTACACCATTTCTGCTTAATTCTTCAACTGTAATAAGTTACAACCTACTCACACACACACACACACACACACACACACACACACACACATACAATGCAGACCCAAAACTAATACGTAACAAATATGAACTTAAATACTAAGTCAAATTGATGAAAATACATTAGAAACTTGATAAAGTACTATCTACCACAACAGGTAATTCAGCATAAGATAAAGCTCTCAAACCCTGATCAAAATTCTAGCTAGACAGGTTAACAGTTTCATGCTTAGCAAAGGCCTACTACAAAAAACGTTGGGACAACTTCACAGTAATTGTTGGAAGTGATAGAAAAAAGGAGAATGGTAAAAATGGCAATGATTTCAATATGATGGGAAAATTCTGTATGAATTTCTTTAGTTCTACATTAAAGACACAAGGAATGTTCAGTGAGTTAATAAGTATTTTAGTGAGCTGAGTGGTTTTCACATGCTTTAATAAATGTTTCTTGAATTGAAAAGTGGTGGTATCTATTGTGGCTGCTCCTTTGCTCACTTTCTGATTCTCAATCCCACTTCCCAAAGATGACTTGGCCATAGAGCAGAGTGTGAGACAAGTGAGATGTCAATAACTAAGTTCAGTAAATTTTCTTCAAAAAAAAAAGTCATTACTTTACATAGATATGCTACATACAGGCCAGTAAGTCTTCAATTTACAAAGAGGTTTCAAAAATTTATCTGCAAGTCTGTGGGAACTGAGAGCAGGTTGTTCTTATGGAAAATGGTATAAATGGTATGGAGGTTCCCAGTTGGTACACCAGAACCTTGTAAGCAGCAAGAACAACAGACGGCTCATTATTTTTCATTGTTTCTCTGGGATACGCTATATTCCAAATGCCAGGAACGCCTCTCCTGCTTCCTCTCTTCCTTCCTCTCCTCCTCCTCTCTCACTAAAACAGGTCTTTATACAGGAGCATCAGATACAGAAACAAGAAAGGATTGTTTCCGCATTTTAGGGACACTCCTTATATTAAAATATATCTTAAATAACTGTCAGCATCATTATGAACAAGTATTTATTAAGTACTCAGTATCAGGCACTGGGGATACAAAGAAAGGCAAACACAAACTCCTGCACCCAAGGAGGATGGCAATATATAAATAACTATGCCCATATAAGACAGATACAACAGGATAAGCTGGAGATAACCTCAGAGGGGAGACACAAGCAGTAAGGGGGATTAGCAAAGGCTTCTTGAAGAATCCTGGGAAACCAGAATGCAGAAATGAGGAGGAAGAACATTTCAAGCATGGGAGACAGCGAGCACAAAGGTTTGGAGTCAGGCCATCCAGGAAGGAGTTAGGAGCAACAAATGGCATTTGAATGGAAAGTATTCAGAGTGATGTCTAACAAGATTGGGAAGGTAGAAAGAGGACAGGTGGTAAAGAGTTTTAAAAGTCAAACGCAGTTTAATATGTGATCTCAGATGTAATAGGGAACCACTGGAGTTCGTTCAACTTGACATTTAAGACTTTGGCAGCTGAGCAAAGGATAGAATGAAGTCAAAAGCAACATGAGGCAGGGGGAACAACCAACAGGCTAAGAAATATAGGCCATGTGTGAGGTGATGAGGACCTGGACAAGAATGTGAGCTATGTAAGTGGAGAGGAGAGGTATTGTGAAGGTAGAAAAGACAAGGTTTGGCAATGAAATGGCTATGTAGAATGAAGGGAAAAGAGGAGTAGCATATGACACTGAGCTTGGGAGCCCAGGTGATCAGGAAGGTGATGGTGCCCTCAACAATAACAGGGACTATTGGAATTTCTCATATTATTGAAGTTCTATTAATTCCATGAGACTCGTCTCTTTAAACAGACACAATGCCTATACCATAGCTTTACATATTTAGCAGATCTCAGTAGCGGGCAATATCATATGAAATTATAATTTCAAACACACCTCAGACAATTCAAGCAGGAATAATTCATGAGCAAACAGTTAATGAGTAGTTACATTCTGCTTAAGTATAAAGACCAGGAGCTCTGTTTCCTAGGAACAACTCCTTCAAAGAAGTACTAAGAGTTGTGAACAACCACTCTGGAGCCCAAAGGACTATCAAACTGTGCATACCCAATACTAGGTCTGTATCCCAAAGAGATCAAAGGAAAAGGAATATGACCTATACAAGCAAAAATATAAATCACTGCTCTTTTTGTGGTAGCAAATATTTGAAAACTAAGAGTGATGTCCCTCAACTGATAAATGGCTAAAAACAAAAATGAAAAGGATCTATGTATATAAAAATATTTATAGTACCTCTATTAGTGGTAGCAATGTACTAGAAATTGAGGGGATGCATGTCAACTGGGGAATGATTAAACAAGTTGTGGTATATGATTGTGATGGAATACTATTGTGCTATAAGAAATAATTACCAGAATGTTTTCAGAAAAACCTGGGAAGGTTTCTATAAGTATGGATGCAAAGCAAAGTGAGCAGAACCAGGAGAACATTGCACACAATAAAAGAAATACTGTAACAATGATCAACTGTGAAAGACTTAACTACTCTGATCAATACAATGATTTAAAACATTTCCAAAGGACTCATGATGAAAAATGCTATTCACCTCCAGAGAGACAATTTATGAACTCTGAGTGTAAATGAAGAATATTTATTTTCACTTTATTTTTCTTGTTTTGTTTGTTTTTTGCAACATGGCTAATGTGGAAACAGTTTGCTTAATTTCTTATGTATAATGGTATCATACTTCTTGCCTTCTCAAGGGGGCAGGGAGGGATGAAAGAAGGAAGAGAATTTAGAACTGAAAATAAAAATTTTAATTTTTTTAAAAGAAGAGTTATCTAAAGAAAAACTGAGCCTCAAAGCTTGTCAGGATAGTCCTGCTGTCCCACCTCCTGACTGGGAGATGGCCAACTGTAGAGTCTCAAGAAAGTAGACATCAGAAAACCCATGTCAATTGTGCAGGGCAAAGGTCCCTGCTCTTTCTCAAAGAGCGCAGCAGCATGCCATAAAAGGAGACTTTAGCTGAGCCTAAAGTTAGAAGTGGTAGAAATTATCACTGCTTTGACTACCAGGAGAATTGGGATTGAGACTATGCTGCTGAAGGTTAATTTTGCCTTCAGAAACAATGGTAAATACAAGTTGGTTTTTTTTCCCCTAGATTTGGTATATTTATTGACTAAGCAGTTGGAAGAAGGCAATTAAGGGAGAGAGGGGGTACCCTTAAAGAAGAAAGAGAGATAGCTCTAACACTGAAGTGTTTTGCCTGAGCAGTGTCTCTGGCTGAGGGCTCAGAATAAAAAAAAAGAAAAATATAGGGCTAATTAGGGATTCTTTAACACTGCTTCCTAGAGCGGAGAAGGACCATTTACATGGCTAAACTCACCTTGGCAATGTGTCAGTAAGGAGGTTATGGAAGCTGGAAGACAAAGGAGTGGTTCAACAAACCTGCTCAAAACACCTCATCATCACTGCTCAAAATACATAAAATTAAAAGGATACTGAATGAACAAAATGAATGTAAATACAGCTATAAAATGAGGAAGGGATCTTCACATCAATATTCTCAATAGAAGCCTGAAATTGGACATAGATGAAGCAATGTCAAAAAAATACATAAGTAATAGTCATTCCCCGATAGCACCAGTCAAAAGTTGTGAACAAAGGTAGTTTTTATAAAATAAGTTTTATATTGAAGTTTTCTGTTTCTAATATCACCATGGCAATTCTCAGTGTTCTTTGTCCTCCTCCTCCAAGAAAGCCCCTCCCATATGATAAAAAAAGTATTTTTTAAAGTGGAAAGGGGGGCAGAGGCAAGACGGTGGAGTAGAAGGACAAACCTGTACAAGCTCTTCCCCATAGCCCATAAAATATCTGTAAACATGACTCTAAACAAATTCTAGAGCAGCAGAAGTCACAAAACAACAGAGTAAAACAGATTCCCAGCCCAAGGCAGCCTGGAAGGCTGACAGGAAAAGTCTACTGCACCAAGCACAGAGCACCTCAGGGGGCAGAATGCCTGGCAGTGGGTGCAGTTCCCAGATTGCTCAACCCACAAATGCCAAAGCTTCAAAGGTCAGTGAGAAAGGTTGTTCACCTGTGTGAGAAGGAAATGTGGTCTGACTCCACTGGTAGCAGAAATTGCAGTGGAAGTATTCATTTTTGGAGCCCTTGGCCAAAAGCCCCTAGGGAAATCACGCAGTTGATCTGGACCTCAGCCCGGAGTGGCCACTCTGAGGTGAGGAGGAGTACTGCCTGGCATGGTTGAGCTGGTGGAGGCTCTGCAGAGGGAATTATACTCGCAGATCCTGGGCAGAAGAGTGCTCATGGCTGCTCCCAAACCAGAGTGCAGGCCAGGAGAGGAGAAAACTCTTTTCCCTTGATTGTGCCACTTTGGAGGAACTGAGAACTTACAAGTCCCCAGAGTACACTCTCCTCTTTACAAAGGACTCAAAAGTCAAGTAACTGGCTGGGAAAATGCCCAAAAAAGGGGGAAAAATAAGACTACAGAAGGCTACTTTCTTCATGAACAGGTATTTTCTTCCATTCTTTCAGATGAGGAAGAACAATGCATACCATCAGAGGAAGACCTAAAAGTCAAGGATTCTGCGCTCAAAACCTTGAAAATAAATACACAATGGTCTCAGGCCATGGAAGGGTTCAAAAATAAAATTTTTTAAAATAAAGAAAGACAGGTGGTGGAAAAATTGGGAAGAGAAATGAGTGCAATGCAAGAAAATCATGAAAAGCAAGTCAACAGCTGGCTAAAAGAGACGCAAAAAATGCTGAAGAAAATAACACCTTTAAAAATAGGCTAACCTGATTGACAAAAGAGGTCCAAAAAGTCAATGAGAAGAAGAATGCTTTAAAAAGAGGAATTAGCCAAATGGAAAAGGAGATTCAAAAGCTCAATGAAGAAAATAGTTCTTTAAAAATTAGAATGGAACAGATGGAAGCTAATGACTTTATGAGAAACCAAGAAATTACAAAACAAAACCAAAAGAATTAAAAATTGAAGACAATGTGAAATATCTCATTGGAAAAGCAATTGACCTGGAAAATAGATCCAGGACAATTTAAAAATTATGGGACTACCTGAAAGCCATGATCAAAAAAAGAGCCTAGACATCATCTTAAAAGAAATTATCAAGAAAAACAGCCCTGATATTCTAGAACCAGAGGGTAAAACCAATATTGAAAAAATCCACCAATCACCTCCCGAAAGAGATTTGAAAAGAGAAACTCCTAGAAATATTGCAGCCAAATTCCAGAGTTCCCAGGTCAAGGAGAAAACATTGCAAACAGCTAGAAAGAAAACAATTCAAGTATTGTGGAAATACAATCAGGAGAACACAAGACCTAGCAGCTTCTACATTAAGGGATAGAAGGGCTTAGAATATGACATTTCAGAAGTCAAAGGAACTAGGATTAAAACCAAGAATCACCTACCCAGCAAAACTGAGTATAATACTTCAGGAGAAAAAATGGTCATTCAGTGAAAGAGGACTTTGAAGCATTTTTGATGAAAAGACCAAAGCTGAAAAGAAAATTTGAGTTTCATATATAGGAATCAAGAGAAGCATAAAAAGGTAAACAGGAAAGAGAAATCCCAAGGGACTTATTAAAGTTGAACTGTTTACATTCTTACATAGAAAGATAATATTTATAACTCTTGAAACCTTTCTCAGTATTTGGGTAGCTGGAGGGATTATGCACACACACACACACACACACACACACACACACAGAGACAGAGACAGAGACAGAGACAGAGAGAGGAGAGAGACAGAGAACATGAGATGAGTTGAACAGGAAGGGATGATATCTAAAAAAATAAAATTAAGGGGTGAGAGAGGAATATATTGGGAGGAGAAAGGGAGAAATGGAATGGGGCAAATTACCTCTCATAAAAGAGGCAAGAAAAAGCTTTTTCAATGAAGGAGAAAAAGGGGATGGTGAGAGGGAAAAGTGAAGCTTACTCCTATCACATTTGGCTTAAGGAGGGAACAACATGCACAGTCAATTTGGTATGAAAGTCTATTTTACACTACAGGAAAGTAGGGGAGAAGGGGATAAGTGGGGTGTCTGGGATGATAGAAGGGAGGGCAAATGGGAGAAGGGAGTAATTAGAAGTAAACACTTGGGAATGGATAAGGTCAAAACAGAGAACAGAATAAAGGAGGGCAGGATAGGATGGAGGGAATATAGTCTTACACAACATGACTATTATGGAAGTCTTTTGCAAAACTACACATATATTGCCTATATTGAATTGCTTGCCTTCTCAGTGGGGATGGGTGGGGAGGGAGGAAGGGAGAGAAGTTAGAACTTAAAGTTTTAAGAATGAACTTTGAAAATTGTTTTTGCATGCAACTGGAAATAAGAAATACAGGTAATGGGGTAAAGAAATCTATCTTGCCCTACAAGAAAAGAGAGAAGATGGAGATAAGGGAAGGGAGGGGTGTGATAGAAGGGAGGGCCAATTGGAGGAAGGGGTAATCAGAATGCACAGCGTTTTGGGGTGGGGGAGGGAGGGGAGAGATGGGGAGAAAATTTGGAACTCAAAATTTTGTGAAAATGAATTTTGAAAACTAAAAATAAACATTTAAAAATTGAAGGAAAAAATAAAAAGTCTTTTTTCTATTGAAAAATAAAGTAGAAAAAAATCATTAGAACTGACTGATACATTGAAAAAGTACAAAAACATATGTAGTGTGTAACACTGGCGGACCTCCCATGTCCATGAAGGCATAGGATGGAAGTGTTTTCTCATATCTCTTCATTTGAGTCCTGCTTGATCTATCTTTATTATTTTTATTACATCCACTTTTGATCTTTTGGTATGTAATTTTTCTTTCCCTTTACATTTTTGTAGCCACTGTGTATATTGTTTTCTTGGCATTGTTTACTTAACTCTGCATCAGTTCATATAGGTCTTTCCATGCTTCTCTGTATTTACCACATATCATTTCTTACAGTGGAGTAATTGTCCATTATATTCATGTTCCATTATTTCTTTAGCCATTCCCCATTCAACAAGCATCTATTTTGTTTCCAATTGTTTGGTATCACAAAAAGTGCTGACATACATATTTTGGTGTATGTGGTAATTTTCTTCTTATTGATGGTTTCCTTGGGATATAAGCCCAACAATGGAGTCTCTGGTTCATAGGGCATAGACATTTTAGTCACTTTATTTGCTTAATTCTAAATTGCCTTTCAAAACGGTTGTACCACTTTACAGCTCTGCCAGTAATGTTAAGTGTGCCTATTGTTCCACAATTCCTCCAATAATGACTGCTGCCATCTTTGACATCTTTTACAATTTTCAGGGTCTATAAACAATATGGGGGGGGATAGAATTGCAAATTATTGGTCACAATCAAATTACTAATAATAAAAATATAAATTAAATCTGTTTTGAGGTTTCATCTCTTATCATACTGACAATGATGATAGAGAAAAATTAAAATAATCAGTATTTCAGTTAGGGGAAGATCGAGAGAAATGCTAGCGGCTCCTCTAAATAAGATCACAATTTCTTAATTAGCCTTTACTAAAAAGAAAAGGCTAACACTTCCACTTATTTTTAAATACATAGATATGGCTTCATCAGGAAATAAACCTAGATACTTAAAGAAGCATACTAAGTTGAATTTGCTGATCTTGTTCTTTTCACTCAGTTAATCTTTGTTTTTGGACTAAGACGAATGGTGCCACATTCATGGATGCTTTTTCTAACGTCCACATGAAAAAGTGTGTGTGTGTGTGTGTGTGTGTGTGTATGTGTGTGTGTGTGTACATAAGGAATTATGGTGCAATGGAATGAACATTGCCCTTGGTGTCAAAGAACCTGGATTCCAAAGAACTTGGATTCCTCAGTACCGCTACTGCTCTTTGCCTTTTCTGTGCCCTTGGAGAGAGTCACTTAACATTCCTAGCCTTCAGTTTCTACATTTATGAAAGGAGAGGATTGGACTAGGCAACATCTGGAGTACCACTCTAAAACTGAGACTGTGTGTGTGTGTGTGTGTGTGTGTGTGTGTGTGTGTGTAATGCAAAGTTATTAGTCAGAATAAAATATGTCACTTTGAACCAAAGACACTTTTAGGTAGCTATCATTTAAACATGGCAGAAAATAAACAATGCTACCTCTTGAAATATTTACTGGGTTTTCCCACTTCTAAAACTTGTTGGGGGGACATAATTGATGACAGAAAGACAAAAATCTTTTTATAAAATGGGCTGCTGACATTAAAAATGTTTAACGATTATCTGTCTCTAGGATCAGTGGGTTAAGCCATATATAAGGTAAGATTAATGAAAGGCTAAGGAAAAACAGACTTTTCCTTTCCAACCTGTTTTTTAATAGATCTCTTAAACACTGTTTTTTCTAAATATTTTATATATAAATAACATAAATGCTGGGGTTGGAAGCTCAATTCCATGTGGACAGTCTCAGGCGGGTAAAGGTGGGAACTTCTAAATCTTAGAGTTCTCACGAGGCCCCCCAGGAAACGACTGGGAATCGAGGTGAACCGAGCTATCTCGTGTATTTCCGCCTCTTCCCGTGAGAAACGTGATGGGAGAGAGCTCTCCCCACCCTCGAGACTGTCCCGGATCTGGGCACACCCATTGTTACCTAACAGGCACGGTATTCAGATGCAAACTATGCGGCTGGAGAGTTTTAATTGGAGTCAGGAAAGCCTGAAAGCTCTCTTGGGCGGAGGGGCCACGTGTGAGGACAGAAGGCTCTGCTTTTCCTCTCTCCGCTCTTCCCTCCCCCTCTCTCCCCACTTACACTTCTACTTCCAATCTCTTATTGTAAGATCTTTGCCTCCTTGGGAGATTCTTCGCTCCCTCCTAAGGAAGAATTCCCCTGCACTTGTAACCAGAACCCTGAATAAAGCTCAACCCTTGTTCGACTCTGGAATGTCCTTTCTCTCATACGAGCATCCGGCTTGGCCAGCCAAAGACCTCGAGAGGTGAGGTAAGAAGACTCGGGTAGCCCACAGGCCTCTAGGCCTGGCACATAAATAACTAAAATAGAATGTTAAAAGTAAGGAACAAAGGCATGTTCATTACCCCAAGGAGATAAGGTTTCAAAGATGGGCAAAGAGTAGGTATAATTATCTGAGCATCATTTCTTCTCCTATGTACACTAAACATCCCTCATAAATAAACATGTCATCATATCTTTCTTAGAGACATTGCTATTTGCTGTTATCCACTTAGTGAAAATGAGCTAAATCTTACAACACATAAGACTGCATTAAGAAATGTGATTGACAAAAATGTATGAAATTTAGTAGGTCTTTTACATTTATAAAAAAATGAAAACCTTGCAAGTTAAATAATAAGCAAATATATTTTTATTATTTCCTTCAGACTTATGTTGAATAAAAGGGTCAACTGAGCTTTTCCTTTTGGGGTATAAAACTGATGTGTCTGAGGTTTCCTTAGTATAGCTTTCAAAAGAAGATACAGGAAGTACTGCCTTTTATTCAGGGGTGGAGTTTGGAAATTTTCTATATGGAAACACAGTCCATTTCACACAGGCAAATGCTACCTTATGCAAATGAAGCAAATCCTAGGGATAAAATTTTAAACAGAGATTATAATTCTGATCACTGTAGAGATTTTTTTTCCTTAGGCTTGTTTCATAGAATGTCATTAATTTGTAATATGTGAATATACTGAAAGGAGCCAGGTGGAAGTTCTTTTTAACACCTAAAAGAGAAAAGGTCAGGATAGCTGCAAATGGAGACAGGGACTAGATGGGAGATTTCTGAGGTATAGGACATGACAAAGGAGGGGTTCCCTCTACCAAAGCAGGTCACGACCTTCTCTGCAACTGAAGGGTCTTAGAGTTGCCTGGAGCACTAGCAGATTAAGTGACTTGCTCAGTGTCACAAAGTAAGGATATATCAGAAGGAACACTTGAACCCAGGTCCTCAAGGCTATGAGGACACACTCTACCTACTATATCACACAGCCTCTTATCAAGCAGCTAGTAATACAAAAAAAGTTACAAAATGATTAAAAGAAAAACTCCTCAAGGTTTATCTAAGACTATTACAAATCATTCTTAACCATTCATTAAAATGGTTTCTTAAGGACTTCTACTAAGAAAGTTGTCAGCCTAATTCCAATCTCAGCATCTCAAGAGTAATAAAGCTGAATTTCTTTCTGTCTAGGCTTTATTCCCAAGCTCATCCCCAAAAACTTTAGTCACTTTTTATTTATTTGCATATACATACATATATATATATATATATATATATATATATATATATATATACACACACACACACATATATGTACTGAAAAATTTCAGCTCATCCAAAAATTTGGTATTGTCAAATAGAGAAAATGTAAACATAAACCAACCAAGCATCAACCATAGGACTATATTAAAACATATTAGAGCGTCGAGCTAAAGTATTCAAGGAGGCCAACAGGTCACTGAGCATGAAGTTGCAGCCCTGGCTACCACACACGGGTAAGAACAAGGAAACACCTTCTCTCCGCTCCCTTGCTCTCCAACTTTCCCAAGCAGCTCCCAAACTGCTGCTATTCATTCTGACCTGCACTCCAAAAATTCAACATCTATTGTCCAAAATACCTCCAAAATGGGAGTGTAGTCAAACTGGGCTTCTAATGCTATCCTAGCCATTGACTAGCTCCATAATCTGGGGTGAGTGACCTAACTTATCAGGCTCAAAATTTTGTTGTCTATAAAATGCAGGGGGAAGAGAGAAGGAAGATGCCATGCTAAGAGGCCAACAGAGCTGGATAAACTGTTATATTTAGAATCAAGAAGATGTGAGTTCAAAGTCTGCTTCAAAACCTAGGCAAGTCACTTCCCCTCCCTCAGTCTCAGTTTCCTCATGTGTAAAATGAGAGAACGTATGTAAAAACACTTTGCAAACAGAAATTCTATCTGTTATTCTGGTAGAATAAGTCTAACTCTGATAAGTAAGTGCCAACAGACAGTCACATGGAATCCTAAGTTTTGCCTGCCTTCATCCTGGTTCTTGTACAGGCTGACTAAAGACTAAAGACAGTGGCTATTGCCTCCAATATGCCCCAGGGTAACAGACTAGCAGGTTACAAAGTCTCAGTCTTCCCTTCCCTGAAACACAGCAAATTGTCCCAAAAAAACCAAATGACAGCTTATAATGACTAGGTGATTTCTACATATTCTAAGTGTTTATGGAAAATGGCTGCTAAGTAGAGGCCCACTAGGCCCACAGAGATACCTAAAGTGTCAACTGTTACTTCTCCTTGCCATGGCTTATAAAAAACTACACACTGCGTTATATTCTAAATTGTACTGAAGTATGTTTCCTTGCCAGGACATCTCCATTTGTTCTTTTTAGCTCTAATAGCTCATTCTGGGTGCTGTCTATAAGCATTTAAAGGGCTATAAAATGGAAAAGGGTTTAGATCTGCGCTTTGTCCCAAAGAACAAAAGAAGGACCAATAGGGCTAAATTCCACAGAGGAAAATACCTGTTACAATGTCAGTGTATGAAAGGGAGTCAGACAGCCTCTGGAGGTTAGGGTTCCCTCCTCAACGCAAATGAAGGCTAGAGAGCCAATTCTCAAGGAGGTACAAGGGATTATTTTTCAGACAGGAGTTGAGCTAGATGGTCACCAATGCCAACTTCCAAATGAAGATGAACTGAAAAACATTAACTTACTATGTGCAAGATATAGCAAATGCACATATAAAGAAGAGACAGTTCCTGCACTCAAAAAGCTTATATTTCAACTTAGAGAATACAATGCACAAAAAATACATATTTTCAGAACAGACAAGGGTGTTTTGATTAGATTACTATGAGAGGAGAATACATACACAACAGAAAGACACATGGCTAGGGAAGGGCAGCAATATATAGTGAGCAAGGTGAGTTTGCATCCAATCATTCACCCATTAAGACAGAATTTACAATTTCCACCCTTGAAAATCTATAATTATGTAATTTTTTGATATTATATTTTGCCAGAACATGCAATATATGGAAAGAGGACAATATTATATGAATATTTCTATTTTACTCATTTCTGAAAAATATCACAAACAAAAGTGAATACCCAAAATTTAAAATACAGCAATAACTTTTTCCTTTTTATTTTTTACTTATTTAAAAAAACATTATAAATTTAAATAGAAAATAATAAAAGAAAAAACATGTCATGTGCACAGCAGAACATAGAAGAGGAATCAGAATATATAAAAATAACTTATTTAAAGAAAACCTATATATTAAATACTGTGCATTATGTTAAAAACTGTTCACTATTGCTTCCTTGTAGGTTTTCTTTTGTTCTCTGCAGTACATTTTTTGCTTTGCTCTTTTTCCCCCTTCCTCCCCCTACCTATCACCCAAAGGCTACAATTGAGCATGGATATATTTATATATAGGTAGTGATATACACATACATGTATACATATATATATATATACACATACATACATACGTATATACATATACTTTTCCTAAAAGAATCTACTCCTAATACTGTTTTTATGTTTCTGCACATCTAGTGTTTCCTGTCTCTCTTAAGTCTTCTACTTCACTTCCACCTTCCACCTGGCCCTCCTATTACTTAATCTACCCCCACTCCATCAATCCATCCTTTATCCTCCCACTGCCCTAAATCTAAATACCCTTTTATATCCATCTGATCTATTCTGCCCTTCTCCTCTCTAAAACTCTCTTCCCCAACTGATAAATAGCCAAGGGATAGGAACAGGCAGTTTTCAGAGGAAGAAATTAAAGCTATCTATAGTCATATGAAAAAATGCTCTAAATTGCTATTGATTAGAGAGATGTAAATCAAAACAACTCTGAGGTACCACATCACACCTATCAGATTGGCTAACATGACTAAACAGGAAGATGATAAATGTTGGAGAAGATGTGGGAGAGTTGTAGCACTATTTCATTGTTGGTGGATCTGATCTGATGTTGGTGCATCTGATGGTTGGAGCTGATAGAACCATCCTGGAAAGCAATTTGGAATGATGCCCAATATGCATATCCTATTTATAGCAGCTCTTTGTGGTGGCCAAGAACTGGAAATTAAGGGGATGCCCATCAATTGGGAAATGGCTGAACAACTTGTGGAATATGAATGTAATGGGATACTACTGTGCCATAAGAAATGATGAACAGGAAGACTTCAGAGAGTCCTGGAAGGACTTATATGATCTGACGCTGAGTGAAAGGAGCAGAACTAGGAGCACACCATACACAGTAACAGCCACAGGATGCGAGGACTGCTTCTGGTAGACTTAGCCCTCCACAGCAATGCAAGGACTTAAAACATTCCCAATGGACTCTTGAGGCAAAATGCTATCCACATCCAGAGAAAGAACTATGGAACTGGATCACAGAATTAAACACACTATTTTCTCTTGTGTTATGTTTTCTTTTGTTTTGGTTTTTCTCATGGTTTTCTCCCATTCATTTTAATTCTTCTAAGCAACATGACTAATGTAAAAATGTGTCGAACCCATATAAGATTGCCCGCCATCTCATGGAATGATGGGGGATGGAGCAAAATATTTTCTCTTGTGTTAAGGTTTCTTTTCGTTTGGTTTTTCTCATGGTTTCTCCCATTCATTTTAATTCTTCTATGCAACATGACTAATGTGAAAATGTGTTTTACATTTTCACATATGTGTAGAACTCATATAAGTTCCCAAGCTGTCTTGGGGAGGGAGGGGGAGATAATTTAAGACTTACAGAAGTGATTGTAGAAAACTAAAAACAAATAAATTAATAAAAACTCCCCCCCTTCTCCTCCCATTCCCCTAAAGACCATTCTATATCCTCCTTTTAACCTATTCCCTTACTCTCCCCTCCAAAGATCCCTACTTTATCCTCTCGCTCCTCCCTATCCCCTTAGAGTTTTATTCCTTTATATATTCAGAAGACTTTCATATTCTTCTAGATGTATATGTATTTTCTCCTTTTAAACCTATTCCTGATGAAAAGTAAGCTTCCAGAACTAGCAGCCACCCTCCTCCAATTCCTCTGTATCAGTTCTTCCTCTTGTATCTCATTTGTAGAACATAATTACTCTTTTAGCTGTTCTTGAATGGTTTTACTTTTTGAAGTCATATCATACTCAAGTCTATCCCAATCTTTCTTATAAGATACCTAATAACTAGCAACAATCTTAGACACAGATAAGTTTTACATTTTCCATACATAAAAACTAAACATTCTATCCCTATTAAGTCCCTTGTAATTGAGCATTGGTATGAACCTTATATTTCTCTTGGCTCTTATATGACAAATCTTCTACTGAGTTCAGGATTCTGTTTTTTTGCTTTTTGGGTTTCTTTTTTTTTTGACAGAGTCCAGACAGTCTGACAGCTGATCAAATGTCCAATTTTTTGCATTCAGAATTATGCTGAGCTCTGCTGAGTATGATCCTTTTGGCCTGGAGGCCTAGTTCTTTCCCTCTTCAATATATAGTATTCCAAGACCTGAATTCTTTTAGTATTGCCAATGCTAGGTCTTGTGTGATTCTAACTGTGGTACCACCACGTATCAATAATGTTTTCTTGTTGATCATAATATTTTGTTCTTAATCTTGGGGTTCCAGAATTCAACTATAATATTTCTCTGAGTTTCCTTTGAAACATCTCTTTTAGGTGGTGATCAGTGGATATTTTCCAATTCTATGTTCTCCTCTTCTTTAAATGCTTCAGGGTAATTTTCTTTAATTATTTCTTGTATTATTGTATCAAGATTCTTTTTTTGATCAGAAACTGCAGACATTACAAGTATTCTTATGTTTTCTCTTCTTGATCCATTCCCTAGATCTGTGGTTTTTCTTAGGAAATGTTTTACAATCTCTTCTATTTTTTCATTCTTTATATTTTTTTATTTCTTCACCTTTTATAAGTGTGCTGGCTTCCCTGTGCCCAATTCTGATTTTCAAATTCTCCTTTTCTAATTGGTTGATTTTCTTGTCATAATCATTTTAGAAGTCCTACACCCAGAAGACAAAATAATCATCGAAAGAATCCACTGTGCACCTCCCAAAAGGGATCCTAAACTAAAAACACCAAGGAATATCATTGTCAAATTCCAGAACTATCAAGTGAAGGAGAAAATACTACAGGCAGCCAGAAAGAAACCATTCAAATATCAAGGAGCTACAGTCAGGATCACACAGGACCTTGCAGCTTCTACATTAAAAGACTAAAGGAATTGGAGTATGATATTCCATAAGGCAAAGGAGCTGGGGCTACAACCAAGGATCAATTACTCAGCAAAGTTGAGCATAATATTTTCAGGCAAGGAGATGAACAGTCAATGAAATAAGGGATTTCAACACCTTCCTGATAAAAGTCCAGAATTCAACAGAAAATTAGATCTTCAAACACAGGTCTCGAGAGGCATAAAAAGATAAACAGGGGAAAAGAAAAACTTATTACTCAATATGGGCAAACTGTTTACATCCCTATAAGGGAAGATGATACTTATTCATCTTGAGAATTATATATTTACTATGAAATATAAAAGGGATATACATAGACAAAAGGAATGGGTATAAAGTAAATGAGGTGATGCTAAAAATGTGACTTAAGGGTGCAAAGGCACTGTAGCAAAAGAAGTGAAAAGGAGCAGGCAGAAAATGGTAAACTACATCACAAGAAGAGGTACAAAATTATGTTACAACAGAGGGAAAGAGGTGAGGGAGAGGAGCATTGTTTTGGTTCAAGGAGGGAACAACAAATTTAATTAAGTATATAAATCTAACTACATCTACAGGCAGTAGGAGAGGAAGACAGAAAAAATGAGGAAAGGAGGTTAAAAGAGAGGGAAGAAGCAGTAAGGGTAAAGGGGAATAAAAGAGAGGGGGGCTGAAAGAAGGAACAGAAGACTGTGGGAATTGGTGGTCAAAAATTAAGACTCTATAGTGCAGGGGAAGGGAGAAGGGAGAATTAAAAGCACAAATGGTGGGAAACAGGATGGAGGGAAAGACACAGACAGTAATCATAACTGTGCATGTGAATGGGATGAACTCTCCCATAAAACAGAGATGGACAGCAGAATGGATTAAAAACAACAATCTAACAATATGTTGTTTACAATAAACACATTTGAAATGGGGGGATACACACAGGGTAAAAGTAAAAGGTTGGAGCAGAATATATTGTGCTTCATATGATGTAAAAAAAATCAGGAGTAGCAATCCTAATCTCAGACAAAGCAAAAACAGAAATAGATCTAACCAAAAGAGATAAGGAAGGAAACTATATCCTGTTAACAGGTACCATACACAACGAAGCAATATCATTACTAAACATAAATGGCCCAGGTGGTATAGCATCCAAATTCTTAGAGGAGAAGTTAAAGGAGTTATAAGAAGAAATAGACAGCAAAACTATACTAGTGAGGGACTTCAACCTTCCCCTCTCTGAACTTGATAAGTCTAACCTCAAAATGAATAAGAAGTTAAGGAGATGAATAAAACTCTGGAGAAGGTAGATATGATAGATCTCTACAGAAAACTGAAAGCTGAAAGCCCTGAGGCTGGGAAGGAGCATTTGAATCTCAGACCCCAAGCACTACCTGGGTGGAACTGGAGATGAGGTGGGTGTGGAGAGGAAACTTAGAAGTCAAGTAACTGGCTGGGAAAATGACCAGAAAAGGGAAAAAAATAAGACCATAGAAGGTTACTTTCTTGGTGAACAGATATCTCTTCGCATCCTTTCTGATGAGGAAGAAATATGCTTACCATCAGGGAAAGACATAGAAGTCAAGGCGTCTGTATCCCAAACATCCAAAAGAAATATTCAATGGGCTCAGGCCATGGAAGAGCTCAAAAAGGATTTTGAAAATCAAGTTAGAGAGGTGGAGGAAAAACTGGGAAGAGAAATGAGAGAGATGAAAGAAAAGCATGAAAAGCAGGTCAACACCTTGCTAAAGGAGATCCAAAAAAATGCTGAAGAAAATAACACCTTGAAAAATAGGCTAACTCAATTGGCAAAAGAGGTTCAAAAAGCCAATGAGGAGAAGAATGCTTTCAAAAGCAGAATTAGCCAAATGGAAAAGGAGGTTCAAAAGCTCACTGAAGAAAATAGTTCTTTCAAAATTAGAATGGAACAGATGGAGGCTAATGACTTTTTGAGAAACCAAGAAATCACAAAACAAAACCAAAAGAATGAAAAAATGGAAGATAATGTGAAGTATCTCATTGGAAAAACAGCTGACCTGGAGAATGGATCCGGGAGAGACAATCTGAAAATTGTGGGACTACCCGAAAGCCATAATCAGAAAAGGAGCCTGGACATAACCTTTCTTGGAATTGTCAGGGAAAGCTGCCCTGAAATTCTAGAACCAGAGGGCAAAATAAGTATTCAAAGAATCCACAGATCACCGCCTGAAAGAGATCCAAAAAGAGAAACTCCTGGGAACGCTGTAGCCGAATTCCAGAGTTCCCTGGTCAAGGAGAAAATATTGCAAGCAGCTAGAAAGAAACAATTCAAGTGTTGCGGAAATACAGTCAGGATAGCACAAGATCTAGCAGCTTCTACACTGAGGGATCAAAGGGCATGGAATGTGATGTTCCAGAGGTCAAAGGAACTGGGACTGGAACCAGGAATCACCTACCCAGCAAAACTGAGTATAATACTTCAGGGGAAAAAATGGTCTTTCAATGAACTAGAGGACATTCAAGCATTCTTGATGAAAAGACCAGAGCTAAAAAGAAAATCTGACTTTCAAACACAAGAATGAAGAGAAGCATGAAAAGGTCAAAAGCAGAGAGAAGTCATAAGGGACTTACTAAAGTTGAACTGTTTACATTCCTACACGGAAAGACAATATTTGTAACTCTTGAAACTTTTCAGTATCTGAGTAGTTGGTGGGATTACACACACATACACACAGAGAGAGACAGAGAGCACATAGTGAATTGAATAGGATGGGATAATATCTTTAAAAAATGAAATTAAGCAGTGAGAGAGAAATATATTGGGAGGAGAATGGGAGAAATGGAATGGGGCAAATTATCTCTCATAAAAGAGGCAAGCAAAAGACTTTGCAGTGGAGGGAAAAAGAGGCGAGGTGAGAGGAAAACATGAAGCTTATTCTCATCACATTCCACGAAAGGAAGGAATAAAATGCACACTCATTTTGGTATGGAAACCTATCTTACCATACAGGAAAGTGGGGGATAAGGGGATAAGCAGGGTTGGGGGGAGGATGGAAGGGAGGGCATGGGGAGGAGGGAGCAATTTGAAGTCAACACTCTTGGGGAGGGACAGGATCAAAAGAGAGAATAGAAGTAATGGGGGGCAGGATAGGATGGAGGGAAATACAGTTAGTCTTACACAACACAATTATTATGGAAGTCATTTGCAAAACTACACAGATATGGCCTATATTGAATTGTTTGCCTTCCCAAAGGGAATGGGTGGGGAGGGAGGGAGGAAGAGACGTTGGAACTCAAAGTTTTAGGAACAACTGTCGAGTACTGTTCTTGCTACTAGGAAATAGGAAATACAGGTAATGGGGTATAGAAATCAGGCCCTACAGGACAAAGGAGAAGATGGGGACAAGGGAAGGGAGGGATGATAAAAGAGAGGGCAGACTGGTGATAGGGGCAATTGGAAGGCTCGGTGTTTTTGGGTGGGTGAGGGGACAAATGGGGAGAAAATTTGGAACCCAAAATTTTGTGAAAATGAATGTTAAAAGTTAAATAAATTAATTTAAAAAAAAACAAATTCAGGGACTATATGAACACAATTACAATACACTTTCTGCACAAATAAAGTCACATCAACATAAGTGTTAAACATCAATTGCTTGTGGGCAGGCCAAGCTAATATAACAAAAATGACAATTCTACCCATATTAATTTATTATTCACTGCCATAACCAATCAAACTATCAGACAATTATTTTCTAGAGATACAAGAAATAATATCAAAATTCATCTGGAAGAACAAAAGGTTCAGAATATCAGGGGAACTAATGAAAAGAAATGCTAGGGAAGGTGGCATAGCTCTACCAGATCTCAAATTGTATCATAAAGCAGCAATTATCAAAACCACTTGGTACTGGCTAAGAAACAGAAAGGTAGAGCAGTGGAATAGTTTAGGTACTCAAGACATATTAGTCAATAAATACAGCAATCTATTCTTTTATAAACACAAGGACCCCAGCCTCTGGGATAAGAACTTACTGTTCAACAAAAATTGCTGAGAAAACTGGATAACAGTGTGGCAGAAACCAGGCATAGACCAATGCCTAACACCATACACAAGAATAAAGTCCAAATGGATATATGATCTAGATATAAAGATTGATATTATAAACAATTTAGAGGAGCAAGGAATAGTGTATTTGTCAGATTTATGGAGAAGTGAAGAATTTTTGACTAAACAAGAGAAAGAAAGCACTATGAAGTACAAAAGTGATAATTCTGATTACATTAAACTGAAAAGTTTCTACACAACCAAACCAAATGCAACCAAGATTAAGAGAGAAGCAGAAAACTGGGAAATCATTTTTGCAACTAGTATCTGTGATAAAGGCCTCATTTCTAAATATACAGAGAATTGAGTCAAATGTACAAGAATACAAGTAATTCCCCAATTGATACATGGCCAAAGGATATCAACAGGCAATTTTCAGAGGAAGAAATTAAAGCTATCTATAGTCAGATGAAAAAAATGCTCTAATTGCTATTGATTAGAGAGATGCAAATCAAAACAATTCTGAGGTACCACATCACACCTATCAGATTGGCTAACATGACAAAACAAGAAGATGATAAATGTAGGAGAAGATGTGGGAGAGTTGGAACACTAATTCGTTGCTGGTGAAGCTGTGAGCTGATCCAACCATTCTGGAAAGCAATTTGGAACTATGTCCAAAGGGCTACAAAAAAGTGCATACCCTTTGACTTAGCAATACCACTTCTAGGACTGTATCCCCCAGGAGATCATAAAAATGGAAAAGGGTCCCACATGTACAAAAATATTTATAGCAACACTCTTTGTGGTGGCCAAAAACTAGAAATCAAGGGGATGCCCATCAACTGGGGAATGGCTGTGGTATATGAGTATCGTGGAATACTATTGTGCTATAAGAAATGATGAACAGGAAGACTTCAGAGAGACCTGGAAAGACTTACATGAACTGATGTTGAGCAAAGGGAGCAAAACCAGGAGAACTTTGTACACAGCAACAACCACAGTGAGCCAGAATTTTTTTCTGGTAGACTTAGAACTTCATTGCAATGCAAGGAGTTAAAAAATTCCCGATAGAGTGCAGCCCAGGAAGCGCAGAGTGCAGCCTGATGTGGCAGGGACAGGACCCTGAATAGACTTCAGGGAGCCACAGGCAGCACCAGTTCCCAGACTGCTCAACCCACAAACAGCTTCAAAGGTCAGTGGGAGGGCTCCTTCACCCAGGAGAGGAGAGCTCAGTCTGGCCCCCGGCAGCAGCAGCTTCCATTTTTGGAGCCCTCTGCCTAGAGACCCTGGGGCAATTGAGCAGCTGTTCAGAATCTCAGCCCTGAGTGGTGGCTCTGGGAGACCTCTGCCTAAAGCCCCTGGAGGAACTGAGTAGCTGATCTGAATCTCAGCCCTGAGTGGTAGCCCTAGGAAACCTAAGCCTAAAACACATGGGGTAATTGAGCCACTGATCTGAATCTCAGCCCTGACAAAGAACTCAAAAGTCAAGTAACTGGTTGGGAAAATGCCCCCAAAAAAGGGAAAAAGAATAAGACAAAAGAAGGTTACTTTCTTAGTGAGCAGGTGTTTTCTTCCATCCTTTTGAATGAAGAGGAGCAATGCATGCCATCAGAGGAAGGCCTAAAAGTCAAGGCTTCTGCAGGCAAAATCTCCAGAATAAATATGAAACGGTCTCAGGCCATGGAAGAGCTCAAAAAGGATTCTGAAAATTAAGTAAGAGAGGTGTAGGAAAAATTGGGAAGAGAAATGAGAGCAATGCCAGGAAACCATGAAAAGTAAGTAAACACCTTGCTAAAGGAGACCCAAAAGAATGCTGAAGAAATTAACACCTTAAAAAACAGACTAACTCAAATGGCAAAAGATGCCCAAAAAGCCAAAGAGGATAATGCTTTAAAGAGCAGAATTATCCAAATGGAAAAGGAGGCTCAAAAACTCACTGAAGAAAAAAGTTCTTTAAAAATTAGAAGGGAACAGATGGAAGCTAATGATTTTATGAGAAACCAAGAAATTATACAAAAAAAAAATAAAAGAATGAAAAAACAGAAGATAATGTGAAATATCTCATTGGAAAAACAACTGACCTGGAAAATAGATCCAGGAGAGACAATTTAAAAATAATGGGACTACCTGAAAGCCATGATCAAAAAAAGAGCCAAGACATCATCTTTCATGAAATTATCAAGAAAACTGTCCTGATATTCTAGAATCAGTAAAAGACATATTGAAAGAATCCACTGATCACCTCCTAAAAGAGATCCAAAAAGAGAAACTCCTAGGAATATTGTAGCCAAATTCCAGAGTTCCCAGGTCAAAAAGAAAATATTGCAAGCAGCTAGAAAGAAACAATTTGAGTATTGAGGAAATAAAATCAGGATAACACAGGATCTGGCAGCTTCTACATTAAGGGATCAAAGAGCTTGGAGTATGATATTCCAGAAGTCAAAGGAACTAGAATTAAAACCAAGAAATCACTTACCCAGCTAAATAGAGTATAATACTGCAAGAGAAAATGATTAATTTAATTTAATGATATAGAGGACTTTCAAGCACTATTCATTAAAAGACCAGACCTAAAAAGAAAATCTAAGTTTCAAGCACAAGAATCAAGAGAAGCATGAAAAGGTAAACAGGAAAGAAAAATCATAAAGGATTTTCTAAACTTGAACTATTTACATTCCTACATGGAAAGATAATATTTGTGACTCCTGAGACTTTTCTCAGTATTTGGGTAGTTGGAGGAATCACACACACACACACACACACACATGCATATATATAGACAGAGAGCACAGGGTGAGTTGATTAAGAAGGGATGATATCTAAAAAAATGAAATTAAGGGGTGAGAGAGGAATATATTGGGAGCAGAAAGGGAGAAATGGAATGGGGTAAATTATCTCTCATAAAAGAGGCAAGAATAAGCTTATTCAATGGAGGAGAAAATGGAGGATGTGAGAGGGAAAAAGTGAAGCTTAGTCTCTTCATATTTGCCTTAAGGAGGGAATAACATGCTCACTCAATTTGGTATGAAAATCTATATTATACTACAGGAAAGTAGCGGAGAAGGGGGCAAGTAGAGTGAAAGGGCTGATAGAAGGGAGGGCAAATGGGAGAAGGGAGCAGTTAGAAGTAAACACTTATGGGGAGGGACAAGGTCAAAAGAGAGAATAGAATAAATGGGGGGGCAGGATAGGATGGAGGGAAATATAGTTAGTCTTACACAACATGACTATTATGGAAGTCTTTTGCAAAACTACACATATATAGCCTATATTGAATTGCTTGCCTTCTCAGTGGAGATGGGTGGGGAGGGAGGGGGGAAAGGAGAGAAGTTGCAGTTCAAAGTATTAGGAATGAATGTTGAGAAATGATTTTGCATACAAATGAGAAATGAGAAATAAGAAATACAGATAATGGGGCATAGAAATCTATCTTGCCCTACAAGAAAAGAGAGAAGATGGGTATAAGGAAAGGGAAGGGTATGATAGAACAGAGGGCATATTGAGGGAAGGGGTAATCAGAATGCAAGACATTATGGGGTGGGGGAGGGGAGAGATGGGGAGAAAATTTGGAACTCAGAATTTTGTGGAAATTAATGTTGAAAACTAAAAATTAATAAATAAACATTAAAAATTTTTTTTAAATCTCTATATTCACAATAAAAAAAGAAAACAAATAAAAAATTCCCAACAGTCTCTTAAGGCAAAATGCCTTCCATATCCAGAGAAAGAACTATGGAATTCCATTGCAGAATGTAGCAGATCATTTTCTTTTGTATTACGTTTTGGTTTGTTTTATGATTTCTCCCATTCATTTTAACTCTTCTATGCAATATGACTAAGGTGAAAATGTATTTAATAGGAATGTATGAGTGAAACCGATATAAAATTATATGCTGTCTTAGGGAGGAAGGGTGGAAGTAGGGAAGAAGGAGGGAGAGGGAGAGGAAAAAATATCTAAGTGATATGGAAGCGACTGTAGAACACTGAAAACAAACAAAATAATAATAATAATAAATGAAAACAATAAAGAAAAAAGAGGAAAAAAATCATCAAAACAAATCAATGCCTCAAAAAATTATCTATATATATTATCTCTCTCTGTATATATATATATATATATATATATATATATATATATATATATATATATATATATATACACATAATTTTCTTCAATGATGGATTCCCTACCTCTGCAAAGAGTAAGCCAAGCTTATTCTCTATAATTCTGCAACATTCATTTTCAACTTTTTTGTGGTTACAATGCTTTTAATTTACATTGGTGTAGTCATTTATATTGTTTTCGTGGCTCTGTTCACTTTACATAAGTTCATGTTAACGCCTCTTTGTATCCATCAAATTTGCAAACTTTTTATGTACAATAATATCTTATTACATTCATGTACAATAATATTTTATTATATTCATGTTACATAAAAAATTCTTTAATGAATTCTTTTTGGGCAGGTGACCATTTGACATTACTATTTGGAATAGAAGGTTTCTTTCCTTCAGCATTCTATGAAGACAAGCCCTGGTCTTCTCTATTCCCATAGTAACTCTCTATGGTTGGATTCTTTCTCCTTTGCCTGTACATATTATTTCGTAATAATTCAGTTTTTATAATCACCTCTAGTCCTGGGATGCGGGGGACAGTGGCTCTGGCTTCTGATCCTCTTCAGTTCTCCTCTCTGACCTGAAACTCAAACCAAGACCTCCAGCCTCCTGTAAGTGGCCACAGTCTCACTGGATGTGTGCTGATTCCATCCTCCATAGCTCAGCTGAGTATGGTGTTTCTTGTCAGTAGAGGTTCCCTCAATCTTCCCTGGCTCAGACATCCAACTTCCATCATTGTCACAGGGTAAAAGTTCCTGTGGCTGGATCCAAGGCAGCGTCTCAAACCAACTAACCCTAGGGTTTTTCGCTAGTTGTTAAAGGGGACCCTAGCCTAGAAGTGCTTACCCTTCACAGAAAGGAAATCTCCTCCTGGGACTTTTGTTCAGGTCTTCTCCAAAGAGGTTCCTAGAGAACCCCTGTTGTGCCCCTACTCTCATTTGTTTTCACAGCTCTATGTTCCCCGAAAGGCTCTATTTTATTTCTTTTGTGGAGGAACATCTTGAGAGCTTTCTGACCTACTCAGCCATCTTCCCCCACAGCAATAAATTTATTCAACATCATGCTATCAAAATATTCACAATATAGTATAACCACCAACATCAATTTCTAGTAAATGAAAACTCAACCTTTAAGCAATCTAAGAGTAACAATTTAAAAAGAAAAGGCAAGAATTAAAATATTCTTTTACTGTCAAACTATGACATTAATATTTGGCATAATTTGACAGAATGAAATATCTGTCTGGGTGGCAGCTCACTGTATTTGGAAAAAGTTATAAGTAGATCAGAGTGAACAATACTGAGTAGGCTGAGATGCTCTCGGAGATATTTACTTTCTAGAATAGTGAGGGTGATGATGATGATCCATCATCAAAATCACAACAGCTAACATTTACATGGTACTTTAGGGTTTAGAATGTGCTTTACATTTCATTTCATTAAAATGTGAGTTCCTTGAGAACAGGAACTGGTTTTTGTTGGGGGTTTTTTAGAGGGTGCCTGTTTTGTATCCCCAGTACTTAACACACTCTCTGGCACATAATAGGTACTTCATATATGGTGTTTGCTCAAATAAACAGTTTAATTTTCATGATTTGGATTTTTGTACCAGAGTCAGGATCTGCCTTCTGCACATGTTAGATGTGACAGTTAAGGCCCAAATTCAGTCTCCTGCTGTGGTCTCAGATTAGCATAAAGTATGGACAGGATGAGATCCTGGCACATCTATCATTCAGAAGCTACTATCTTATATTCCCTGGCTGAGAGGCTACTTGCTACTAAGCCTTTCCTTCATCCATGATTCTGATCTGGGACAGGAATTCTGAAGTAGGGCCCTGGGTTACACACTGCACTAGTACCAAGCCCTGCCCATTGCCAGAGTTTGCAACTTTGATCTCTCTTCTGGGGCTTCACTGATATTTGGATGAAGCTTGTCCCTTTCTTTGTGCAGTACCTTGGCAGAGATCTGTGGTTTCAGGCCTTCAAGGCAAACTGCTGTTCTAACGGATTTCAGAGTAGAATCTGAGGTAATCCTGAGACTCCCAGTCACCAGGATCTTGGCTTGTTTTTGCCTTGTGTAGCCACTTACTGGGAGGCTTTGAACCTATAATGCATATTGAATAAGGTTCCATTTTCTTAAATCATCCTTTCTGGAACGGAGGAACTCAGCAATGTTTTCCTTTGGTTATGTTTCATATAACACTCATCCTCATGGTTAAGAAGGTTTTGTTAAGACGGAGCCAAGATAGCAGAGTAACAGCACACACTTTCTAGAGAACTGCCCCCAAGCCCAGCCAAATACCCATAAAAATGGCTCTAAATAAATTTTAGAGCTGCAGATCCCACAGAATGAAGGAGTGAAGCAAATCACCAGGCCAAGACAGCCTGGAAGGTCGCTGGGAAGTGTCTACTGGGCCACCATAGGAGCAGAGGGCAGTTCAGGGGAGTGGGGGCGGGCTGCGCTGGCACACAGGGGACCTGAGCCTTAGGGAGATGGAATCTCTCCCACCTGTGGCAGTTTCCAGCATTCAGGACCCCAAAATGCCAAAGACAAATTGGAAGGTCAGTGGAAAAAGCCTGTGGGACCAATACAGGAGAGTGGAGTGGTATGGCCCCAGCCTCAGGGTGGTGGAGCAGGGAGGGGACAAAGGAACTCTTAGCAGCCACAGCTGCAGCTGCAGCAGTAGCATCTGCAGCCATTGTTTCTGGAGCTCTAGGCCCACAGATTGTGGGGGGATCGAGTAGCTGACAGTAGGTCCCCCCACCCCCACTGCAAGCAGAGAACTACCTTGACAAAGAGCTCAAAGGTCAAGTAAATGGTTGGGGAAATGAGCAAAAACTGGAAAAAGAAGTAGACTATAGAATCTTACTTTGGTGATAAAGATGACCAAAGCATGCAAACAGAAGAAAACAAAGTCAAAGTTCCATGAAAAGCCTCCAAGAAATATATATGAATTAGTCTCAGGCCATGGGAAGAGCTCAAAAAGGATTTTGAAAATCATGTAAGAGAAGGAGAGCAAAAATTGGGAATAAAAATGAAAATGATGCAAGAAAATCA
Source organism: Notamacropus eugenii (assembly GCF_028372415.1). NCBI lineage: Eukaryota > Metazoa > Chordata > Mammalia > Diprotodontia > Macropodidae > Notamacropus > Notamacropus eugenii. The sequence goes on along the minus strand of NC_092879.1, from coordinate 89,146,943 downwards.
TGAAAAATGAGTCACCTGCTTGCTAAAGGAGGCCCAAAAAATGCTGAAGAAAATAACACTTTAAAAAATACACTAACACAAATGGCAAAAGAGATCCAAAAAGCCAATGAGGAGAAGAAAGCCTTAAAAAGCAGAACTGGCCAGATGGAAAAGGAGGTCCAAAAGCTCACTGAAGAAAATAATTCCTTAAAGATTAGAATGGATCAGATGAAAGCTAATGATTTTATGAAAAATCAAAAAATTAGAAAACAAAAGCAAAGGAATGAAAAAAACAGCAGACTATGTGAAATGCCTCATTGCAAAAACAACTGACCTGGAAATGGATCCAGGAGAGAGAATTTAAAAATTATGGGACTACCTGAAAGCCATGACCAAAAAAAAGAGCCTAAACATCATCTTTCATGACATTATCAAGGAAAACTGCCTTGATATTCTAGAACCAAAGGGTAAAATAGATATTGAAAGAATCTACCAATCACCTCCTGAAAGAGATCCAAAAAGAGAAACTCCTAGGAATATTGCAGCCAAATTCCAGAGCTCCCAGATCAAAGAGAAAATATTGCAAGCAGCCAGAAAGAAACAATTTGAGTATTGTGGAAATATGATCAGATAACACAAGAACTGGCAGCTTCTACATTAAGGGATCAAAGAGCTTAGAATATGATATTCCAGAAGTCAAAGAAGCTAGGATTAAAACCAAGAATCACCTACCTAGAAAAACTGAGTTTAATACTTCCGGGGGAAAAATGATCATTCAATAAAATAGAGGATTCTCAAGCACTCTTGATGAAAAGACCAGACCTGAAAAGAAAATTTGACTCTCAAACACAATAATCAAGAGAAGCATGAAAAGGTAAACAGGAAAGAGAAATCATAAGGGACTTTCTAAAGTTGAACTGTTTATATTCCTACATGGAAAGATAATATTTGTAACCCTTGAGACTTGTCTCAGTATTTGGGAAGTTGGAAGGATTATATACATATATACAGACAGAGGGCACAGGATGAATTGAATTGGAAGGGATGATATCTAAAAAAAAACTTAAGGGGTGAGAGAGGAATATATTGGGAAGAGAAAGGGAGAAATGGAATGGGGCAAATTATCTCCCATAAGGGATACAAGAAAAAGCTTTTTCAATGGAAGGGAAAAGGGGGGAGGTGAGAAGGTAAAAGTGAAGTTTACTCTCATTACATTTGGCTTAAGGAAGGAATAACATGCTCACTCAATTTGGTATGAAAATCTATCTTACACTACAGGAAAGTAGGGGAGGAGGGGATAAGTGGGGTGTGGGGGGATGACAGAATAGAAGGCAAATGGGAGGAAAGGGTAATTAGAATTAACTATTTTTGGGGAGGGACAAGGTCAAAAGAGAGAACAGAATAAATGGGGGTGCAGAACAGGAGGAAGGAAATACAGTTAGTCTTTCACAACATGACTTTTATGGAAGTCTTTTGCATAACTACACATTATAACCTATATTGAATTGCTTGCCTTCTCAGAGGGGATAGGTGGGGATGGAGGAAGGGAGAGAAGTTGGAACTCAAAGTTTTAAAAAGGAATGTTAAAAATTATTTTTACATGCAACTGGGAAATAAGAAATACAGGTAATAGGGTATAGAAATCTATCTTGCCCTACAAGAAAATAGAGGAGATGGGGATAAGGGAAGGAAGTGGACTGACAGAAGGGAGGGCAGATTGGGAGAAGGGGTAATCAGAAAGCACAATGTCTTGGGGTGGGGGATGGTAGAGATGGAGGAAAATTTCAAACTCAAACTCTTGTGGAAACTAAAAATAAATAAATAAATTTTAAAAATTAAAAAAAAGATTTGCGAAACACTTTTTAAAAAGTGTTTGCTAACTGCTAATTAGTTTGTTAATTGTTAACTCTAAATTTAATTGTTAATAATTCCTCAAGGGAATTAGGATTGCCCAGACAGGGGTGGGGAACCTGTGACCTTAAGGCCACATGTGGCCTTCTATGTCCTTGAGTACAGCCTTTTGACTGACTCCAAGTTTTACATGACAAATCCTTTTATTGAGGGGATTTGTGATGTGAAGTTTGGATTCAGTCAAAGGACTACACTTGAGGACATAGAGGGTCCCATGTGGCCTCAAGGCTGCAGGTTCCCCACCCCCTGCCTAAAACTTTTTATACTGCCTTCTTAACCAGAAGACTCTCTTGCCTTTACATGTGTCTAGAAGTCCCTAGATCTTGAAGAATTTTTCCCTCATACTCAAATTTCTTAAAATGCATGATATGTACCTACAGCATGGCATGTCTTCATCACACAGCATGGAGATGTGTTTGCTAAGATATACTAACTGATACATTAAATACATATATATGGATATATGCATGTACACACACATATAAACATACCCTACACACACACACATATATCCATTCAGATAGCTCTACCAGTACATCTTATAAAATCTGTGTGTATCTATCTATCTAGATAGATAGACAGATATAAAATTAGATGTGCACAGAAACATCTTTTTTATTGTTTATCATTTAAAATTATATGTACTATGAAGAATTAAATATATGGTTAAAATTGTGAAAACATACATTACAATCCCAATTCAATGGCAGTAAAAATGGCTTCTTCAACAGTAAACTGAAATACTGACTTAGGGAAATTCATTACAATGCTGCATAGACTTAGTGCCAATATTAGCAACATGCCTGGAGGCTCATTTGTTGAAAAATTTCTTATTCAGCATCTAGGCTACACTGGTTTTTCCACACAGAAATGAGCAGGTAAAAATGGTTAGTGCTTCATAATGAGTCAACATTAACATAATTACTTTCCATTTCATCTATTATAGCACACTGTTTGACTCTCTCAATTCTTTTCATTTCAATCATTCCTTTAGAACACCCACAAGGCCCTGTTAAAGAAATGAGACTTCAGAGGCTATACTATAGAATTGGAGGTAAGCTAAATAGTTTTGCAATTTTCCGTAGGAAATGATCAAATATTCTACATTAACATGTACTGTACAGTTATGTACACCAACACAGTATTTCTTCTACATATTTCAAAACAATATATACAATGAAATAATAGCATGAAAATGGGTGAATGTCATCTACTTTGGCAATAAAAGGTGTGATGTATGATAAGCAGAATATAAGTACATGTTTATATATATATGTGCATAGATAATCATAACTAGGTTAATGATTTGAGAAGCAACATGGTGTGTTCTGAATAAAATATTAAACTTAAGAGTCAGGAAGCCCACAGGTCAAATGACACCTCAGTTAGTTGCAAGCTATGTAACCCAAGGCAAGTCACTTACCACACCTATGTTTCAGGTAACTCCCTTTAATTAAATTCAGAAAATATTTATTAAGGGCCTATAATGGGCATGGTGCAAGGGTTGCCAAGCTGAAAAAATGGCACAATCATTTCCCTTGAAGAGCTTTTATGTATATACATGCATATATGCATGCATACATGCATACACATACACACACATCATGTACACGGAGAAGTATGAAATCAAGATAAAACAGGGTGAAGGGAAAGATCCCCTTCAGCTGAGGGGGAGAGAAGGGAAAGTAGAAAAGAGGTTATCAAGTGGGACAAGGTGAGTACAGCAGGTTCTTGATGGCATTCACTTATTGTTATTGTGTTTGTCCTTCATCTTTGAAGAAGACCATGACATCAGAGAAATGATGACATGACTTGCACTTGACTTTGTTTTGAGTGAGGGAGGGCTGTGCAAGGTCACCAACCTCTCACTTTCTCCTCCTGAGCCATCTGGGTCCAGTGACCAGATATTCATCAGGTTGACAGGAGGTGGCCCAGGACACAACGGGAGACCTTGGTCTTTTTAGGCTGGTCGTTTCAGGTACTCACTTAGAGGGAGGTAACAACCACTGAGTGAATAGGCTTCTTTAAGAAGTAGTCAGGAAACAGCCCTTTTAATGAACAAGTGAAAAAAAATAACTAAAAAGCTGGGAGGGAAAGTGAAACTGTTATTACTGATAATCACTCTAAGATAGCCATTAAGTGGAGCTTGGGCAGGGACCTATTGCTGTCGAAGCTATGGGCTTCAGAGGGCACTGGTTGTAAAGTTTTGGAAAAAGGAAGGGAGGGAGTGAGAGAGGGAAGACAGAAAGGTGGGGAAACACAGAGAGGCAGATGGAGGGATTTACAGACAGATACAGGACACACAGACAGATACATGGGGACACAGGGACACATGGGGACATTTGGACAGATGGGGAATCACAGACAGAAACAGGAGGACACACAGACTGATAGGGACACACAGAGACATGGAGACACATGGACAGAAGAGGACACATGGACAGACACAGGGGGACACACGGACAGATAGGAGACACATGAACAAATGGGACCACACGGACAGACACATGGGGGACACCGATAGACAAGGACGCATGGACAGACAGATGGGGACACACAGACAAAAACATGGGGACATACACACAGATGGAGACACACGGACAGAGACCAGGGGACAGACAGACACATGGAGACATGGGGACAGATGGAGACACACAGAAACATGGGGACACACAGACATATGGGGACACATGGACAGACAAATGGGGACACATAGATGAGGACACACAGACAGAAACATGGGGACAAACAGAAAGATGGGGACACATGGACAGATGGGGACACAGATACAGACTGACAGGGACATATGGACAGACAGGGAGACACGGAAAGACACATGGGCACACATGGGCAGACAGGAGACACAGACAGCTGAGAACAGACTGACAAACAAGGAACACAGACAGATGGGGACACATGGACAGATGCAGGCATAGACAGATGGGGATGCACAGACAGAAACATGGGGACGCACAAACAGATGGGGCTACATGGCAAAAGGGGACACATGGACACAGAGTGACACGCGGACATATAGAAGAAGCATGGATAGATGGGACACACAGACTGACAGATGGGGACACACAGACAGAAACATGGGGACGTACAGAAAGATGGGGCCATAAAGCAGAAGGGGACACATGGACAAACAAGGAGACACGCAGACATACAGGAGACACACAGATAGATGGGACACACAGACTGATAGATTGGGACACACAGGCACATAGGAGACATACGGAGAGACAGGAGACACACAGACAGATGGGGACACACAGATGGGATGGAGACACATGGACAGACATATTGGGATACACGGAATAGCCAAGGAGCTCTGATGAGGGAACCCCATTGAAACTGATCTGGGGACATTCTGGGTACTGGTAAAATCCTCCTGGAGAAGGAGGTGCACCAGCAGTCGGGCAAATTCCCTGCTAAGTATGCCATAGAACGAAAGAGGTTGAATCTGAAGCAAAGACCCTAACTTGGAGCACAAAGGCACGACCCTTCCATGAACCACAGAACAGATTCCCTTAAATCTGTCAAAAGAAAGTCCTGTGACCTTCAATATCCCCTCAGTCGTGACTGACAATAAGATCTCAAACGGAATATGGCATTCAGTAAGTAATTGTCATAAATATTTTTGTACCAACGTGGCCTTTTCCACTTTTTGATGTCTTTGGGACAGTGAGTAGTTGTCAATTCTCTCTTGAATCTTCTTCTCCTCTACATAGTAAGTATTCAACCTTCACTAACCAATTACGGTCAATTTATATTTTACATTTAATTTTCATATTTTAGTACTTAGCACATAGAGAACATTTTAAAATATTTTTATTCACTCATTCATTCTGTCTAAGTATGATTACAAAAAATGAAAAAGTTCAACAAATAACATGTTCTTTTTTCTAATATAACAATGTTATATTTTTTCTAATATAACACTGTTAAGAATAGCAATTGGCTCACATATATATTAAAATTATTAACCATCTGTACGGCTGTATCCTGTGTGACTCTAAAGTGCTTTATTAAGCATTTACCACTTACCAGGTACTACATTAAGAAAAGGCAAAGAATGTTACTTTGTATTGGGAATACTGTATCTGGTCATTTTCTTGAGCTTATTAAGCAAGCCAAAGACGTGGTGGAAGCGTGAGCAAGGTACAAATTATAGTCATTTGCATGTTCTCATCGTATACAGAAATAAAAGAAAAAAGATCTTAATAGTTACCAACTCATGCCTACTTTATCATCTCTGCAAAATCTCTAGGGTCATTAAAAGTAGAGAGAAATTTCACAGAGAATAACTTAGACCTGTCCAGAGCATACCCACAAATGGACTTCCTGATCTCCCAAATTTCATCATTCTGCAAGATAAGTCCTATTCTGTAACTCTCATGTCTCACCAGCAACAGGCTGAGGCCCCTCCATGAGAGCAGTCACTGCCTTATGCCCTTCTTTGTATCCCCAGGACTTAGCACAGTGCCTGGCACATAAGCACTTTAATCAATGTTCACTGACTCTACTTTTGACTTTACAAGAAACCTGCAAGCAGACCACATCTCAGTATTCATACAATTGACCAAGATGCCGAGAACAAGAACTCTGACTTGTGATTATAGTTTGTTGACAGCACGCTCACCATAGGCATCAAGGATGGCCACTGCAGACTTCTAATCTAAGATACGTTCACTATGGATAGTATGGTCACCAGATGCTCCATTCTGTGAGGGATATTGTGGTGTTTACATCAAGCATCAGAATGTTGCAAAGCCTCCAAAATGGGAGACATAATAACTCAAGGGGAGGTTATAATACCCAAGGGGCAAACGGAATGGCGATCAAAGTAAAAACAAAGAAAAGGGTAAGGGAGTTGCTTGGCGCAGGAAGAAACAGAAAGATAAAAGATTATGATAAGGTAAAGGAATTTTAGAAATCATGAACATGGAAGTGGAACACAAGATCAAGGCTACGACCATCTGTGTGTGGAGTTGAGTAATAGGCCATGGGATCCAAGGACATCGAAGAGTTAGGAAGTTAGATTATCTGAGGGAGGATCAATATAGATTTGAAGTCCCCTTAAATAAGAGCATACACTGTGGTGAAGGAGACTATATACAGGCAATGAGCTCATTTGGAAACGAAAGACTAAGTCTTGGTTAGGGTAAGGAATAATGACCACCAAAATGCAGACGGAGTAATAGGTTCCTAAGTGACAGTAATAGATTTGAGAATCAGGAATGGCAATGGGCCACAAGGAGTATTCTAACTTGGACAGGTGAGTAGCATAGTGGACAGAGTGCTGGGCCTAGAGTCAGGAAAACCTGAGTTCCAATCCAGCTTCACACACTTACTAGATGTGTAACCTTGGACAAAACACTTAACCTCTCTGTCGCAGTTTCCTCAACTGTAAAATGAGGATAATAATAGCACCTACCTCCCAGGGTTATTGTGAGGATTCAATAACACAATATCCGCAATGTATTTAGAACACCATTCAACATAAAGTAGGGACTATATCAATTCTTATTCCCCTCCATGCTTCACTAGGACCAATGAGTCAGGGAGTATGAGGAAAAAGTATAGCAAATATAAGAAAGGATGGAACATCAAGGACTATGATTAAGAGCCAAATAAAATTGTTTCACTGTCTTTGATGGAGAAAACATTTTACAATAGAGGTTTTTTCTTTTATTTCCCTCAAATCTTCTTTTAGAATGAAATTCAATAGGGAGAGATTTATGGCAAGAAGACCAATTAGGAGGCTGCTGTAATAACCTGGGACAGAGGTGATGAGGCCCTGAATTAAGATAGTGGTAATGTGACCATAGGATAGTGAAACAGGAGATGGAAAGTTGAAATATTAACATCTTGGGTGTCAGTGAACTTAAGTAGACAGGAAGGGCGAATTTAATTCAGGTGATCATTATTCATTGGAAAAGATGTTAGGGAAAGACTGAAGGCAAAAGGATATGCGGACAGCAGAGGATGAGGTAAATAGACAGTGCCATGGAAGTGACGAAAATGAGCTTGGACAGACTTTGAGAGAGAATGGAGGACAGAAGGGCCTGACATGCCATGGTCCATGGGGTCACAAAGAGCTGAGCACAATGAATGACTGAACAATAACAAAAATAAAATTTAATAATAATGCTGGTTTATAAAACATTTGCATACCATACCCATACAATGCTAGACTTTCTCACTATGTTGGTTAGTTTTACGAGGCATTTTTCCTTTTTTTTATTCTTTATTATGGGGGGTGGCTCTCTAAGAGAGGGTAGAAGGATATACAAGAAAATACAGGCTATATTTAAAAAAACAATAATCTTTTAAAAACTATACATATATGTCTCAATCATTTAAATCCAGGTACATTCCAAAAGTACTGAATCCTTTATTTTTTCTCCAAGTAATATGACAATTCTATAGGTCCCTAAAGCATTTTCTCTCATGTAAGATTTCACAAAAGCACATTAAGAAAGGCATAATTTGAAGGCTGAGAGTAAATCCAGGGCCATTAGACTAAACCTTGACAATATAACTTGATTAGCAACTATTCCTGTGAATTACTATTGTAAAATAATTGGCACTCAATAAGCGTAAATGGGATAAATATCTGCCTCAACACTTTGGTACCTAAATATAGCCACTGATAGACACAAACAACAAGCTTTACATAAAGACTTCATAAGTGGGGGGGGGGGGTTCAATGTAGAGAAAAACAAATTAAGATGTTTCTTAAGATTCCACTGAAACTCTTTTTTCCTCACTCATTTATTCCTCTTTGTACCCTAGAACCTTCTTCTAAATTGCTCTTTGATTTTCAATAAAGCCTCACCAATAAGCAAACCAATCAATGATATCAGAAAAGTCGAAGTGCTGGCACAAAGCAATTTTCAATGGTTTTTCTGTGCTGGTTTTACTTCTATGAATAAAACAGTGTCCAGTCTTAGAATTCAACAACAGAATTAGCTGGTGATGCACATTAGATGTTGGCATCTAATTAAACTACAATATTCATTTTCAGAAAAAAGTTAATAAGATGACTCAGCTCAAGACAAACAAGGAGGAAAATGCTTTTCTATAATATGCCTTTCTTATACTGGAGATTTTACTGAGGAAGGATACAAATTTCAATTAGGGAAAGGAAGTTTGGAGAGAAAACGATTTCTTTCACTCTCAGGGCAGACATTTTCTACCATTTTATTTTGCACTCAAGGTGACTAAAGAACCCTTTGATTTTTGTTTTGAGTTCTATGACATAGTGCTATAAGGTCAAAGCAGCATTCTGCTACATCCAGAAACAAATTCATTTTTAAATGACATAAATGCAGGGGTATCTGGGGAACTGAAAAATTTAACTCATGAGAGTACATCACAAAAGGTATGGTTTTCCAGGTTCTTCTCTCAAAATTCCCCCCCACCCCCATCTTGTACTAGGAATGGCCTTCACTTCGCGGAGTAATGCAAATCTAGACTCTCCTCACAGACTCGCTGATTCACACTTTCTGGGGAGAAAAGAGATGAGTATTTTGGATGACAAGGTTTCCTCTTCCTGCTGAGCTAGAATAAGAACAACTGCATTTGTCAAATTCATTGAGTCAAGTAGGTAGCCATGACATAAGAAATTCACGAACAATGCAGTGCAAGCCTCAAACTGAATAATCCTCCAGAGGAATGGGAGCAGAAACAGGTATTAAATCCAAGCATGCCCAAAGAGTCCATAAACCTCTAAAGAATAGATTAAGACAAGATGCTATTTATTAGGAATTACTTTTGAGTAAAAACTCCTGGCATTTCAGTTCTCCAAGAGTTTACAAGAGAACCATCTCCAGGAGACAAAAGATTCCAAACAAAGGAAATCTGCCTAAGAAAACAGACTAGTCCAAGCCTCCACTTGCCTTGATTTCTCTGTTCTACATTGTTTCTGACTTGATATTTCAAATGCATTTTTCCCTCAGCTCCCGACAGGGCAGGACTATGATCAGCTCCACTATGGGTTGCTGTGCTAGTGTCATTCCTTTGTTGAATAAATGGCTTAATAAAAATGTTTAGAGTAGGAAACCACTCATGTTGAAAATGGGAAATGTCTCCTTTAATGGACAATTAAGCATTACCACATCGATGTGCACTGCATACATATTTCAATGGACATTTTTAAGCAAGATTTAAACCAGCCTTGCAGATATATGGGGGGAGAAAAAGTCCACCAAAGTTTTGCCTCCAGCATGTTTATGAGGTCCTTTCAAACTTTACTGTTCAGTTAACGATCCAATAGTGAGTTCTCTATCATTGAAGTTACTCAAGCAGCTGCTGGAAGGCCACTTGTCAAGGATGTTGTAGAAGGGACGATTCCTCTGGTACATGTTAGATGTTCAACTCGGAGGTGCTAGGATCCATTTTTGAAGTGGTCGGGAATAGTCTTAAGTGGTGTAGACACAAATTCATTTCAATAAGCATTGACAAGTCTACAAAGTCTACAAAGTCTATAATGTGAGAGTCTATAATGTGCCAGGCACTGTGTAGGTATTAGACTTTGTAGAAAGAATTTTCTAGTTTAAGTTACATTATTATACCCAAAATCTAGTATTGCTGGGACAGCTAGGTGGCACAGTGGATAGAGTGCCATGTCTCAAGTCAGAAAGACTCATGTTCCTGAGTTCAAATCTGGCCTCAGAAACTTGCTAGCTTTGTGACCCTGGGAAAGTCACTTAACCCTGTCTGCCTCTGTTCCTCATCTGGGAAATGAGCTGGAGAAGGAAATGGTAAGCCATTCCAGTATCTTTGCCAAGAAAACCCCAAAAGGAGTCACAAGGAGTGGGACATAGCTGAAACAACTGAACAAAACTTGTTTTTGAGTTTGGGGTTTGGATATGTGTGTGATTTTCTTCCCCAAGATCCATCAGGAGATTCAAAACAAGTAGCTGGCTTGAGTCATTTTTCCTTACATTTCTCAGGATTCTGTTAGGAAAGCACTTAAACCCATAAAAGGCTATATCCTTCTCTCATTAGCCACATCTCTATATCACTAACTCTGAGACCTCATCCACAATCTTTTCATCCTGTGTGATTTCTGTACAGGCATTCCAAGGAGTTCTTCAATCTGATGAAAGCCTTTCTTCTAGGTCTTCTGATATTACACAGGTAACTTATCAGTCTGAAAGTCATTCCTCTTCTTATTATATTGTTTCTTTACTATTTTAGTGAGTCAGCAATTTTCAAAAAGAAATGAAGTTTTGATCATGCCATTAGAGCGGATGGATCGCTGAATTTGGTGCCCAAAGACTTGTGCTCAAGCTAGAGTCCTGTCATTAATTCTAGACACACGGTGGGTATGAACAAGCGATCACATTTCAACTCAATTTCAGTGTTTCTGAAGGAAGGAAGGTTGTATTTCTCAAACATTTATGAAGTGTCAATTACATGTCCAGGTACTATGCTAAGTACGTAATAAATATTATCTCAAATGATTCTCACAATGACCCTTATAGGTAAGTGCTATTATTATCCCCATTTTATAGCTGAGGAAACTGAGGCAAAGAGATTAAGTGACTTGCCCAGAGTCACACAAACCAAATCTAAACTTAGCTCTTCCTGATTCCATGCTCAGTGCTCCAGTCACTCTGCCACCTAGCTGCCTCTAAATCAGGAAAGATCACCAACTCAGGAAGGGCAAGCACCATATGGCTGGTTGTCTGGTAACTTAGAATGGGAAGGCAGGTTGAAAAATAAAGCAGAGGTTGAGGGAAGGCAAACAGTTCACATAATAATTCTACCAAGGCTCAATCATACCTACTATACCAGAAGAGCCAACTAGGAACTCAATTCCATGTTCTCCTGTTTGCTGCTGGAACATTAAGGATGCAGAACAGCAGTTAATTTCCTCATTTTCAATGAGTTTAAGGATTTCCACATTTGTTAGTGACAATCTGATAAATAATAGTATCTTATCAACATTTTAAAACTAGTTCATGTACTTTTAGAGAAGATATAATGAGCTCAGTGGAAAAACAAGTTTTTTCTTAGTATTCAGGAGCAATTACTCTTTCAAGAAGACAGTTATCACCTATTTATGATGGAAAGCTTCTATATAAAAATGTGGTATATGTTACTATCCATTTCTTCAAATCTATAAAGAACTGAGTTATGATCATTTCTCCCTCAATTAGTATAATCTGACATTGCTTTAGCATCAATTTCTTATAATTAACTAATTCCCTCAAATTAAAGGATCATCATTTTTATATTCCATGATCAAATATTCAAATGAACAGTAATTTCATATTAGTTACTATGTAGCTACAATTTACTTTCCTAATAAGTTTTCTAGAACTCCTTATGTTGTCCCCTCGTATTCAAGCAACAAGAGGAACCATCCTATCCATGACCATTTTCTCAAAACTTAACAAAACACTTCATCTAACACTCTGGGAGAGGAGCAATTACGATGACACAATTTTACCGACAAGCGAACAATTGCTCTGCTGGTTCCATGCAATACAGAAAATTCTTGTAAACTTCAGACAGTATGGGCCCTTGTTGTATGCTTCACTGCTTATTTCCTACATGCTCAAAGTGTGTGTTCATTGCCTAATATAAGAATGAATGTTGGAGGATTGTTCTCAAAAGGCAGAATATAATCATGTTTGGAAAAAAGAGAAACAAAAGGTGATCCAATATGATCCACTGATTCTATACCATGAATTCTATATGGTAGCAAGCAAAGAGGAGTATGACAAAATGTGGGCATTGGAAGAAAAATTGAAAAGTAGCCTCTAAAAAGGCAATTATCTACAAGAAAGCTGAAGACCTTTCCAAAGGCCTTTCCTGGAAGCCTGTGAAAGAGTGTACCAAGGAAAAATTGCCCACATGTGAGAATTAGGAAAGTCAAATACTGCAGGTTAGAGCCTGAAGTAGAAATAAGCAGAAACTTGTAAGGGAATCCAAAAACAAAAACCAAAAAAGAAAGAACTTTAAATATAGTCAAGGAAAAAGCTAGCTAAAAAATCAGTGGGACTCAATACTTTTTAGACAAAAGAATCAAGAGGATATTAAATTTAATAAGCTTTTCTTAAGTAACTGCTATGCAGCCAGCACTGGGCTGAGGACAGTGGAAACAAAGGCTTAGAAATCTGTGGGAAGCTCATCTGACAGCAAGTTCATTTCGAAGAACAGAGAGAAATGGAGAGGGATGAGGGGAAGGGGGAGGCCTGGGAGGGATCTGAAAGCCAGGGCAATCATAAGATTTAGAAATAGAAGAGATGAAGCAATCAATCAGCAAGCGTTTCTTAAAGTTCTGAGGACACAAATATCAAAGTTAAACAGTCCCTACCATCAAGGAGCATTTCTTTAAATGGGGGAGAGCCCATGTATGAAACATCTACAAGGTCATTCAGGATGGGGAAAGGCATTGACGGTGGAGATGTTCCAGAGAAGGTCTACTGCAGAAGGCGGTTCAAGCCGAGTCTTAAAGAAAATCAGGGGATTCCAAGAGGTAGAAGTGAGAGGGGAGTATATTCCAGACATGAATGACAGCCAGTTCAAAACCATGGAGGTGGGAGATGAAGGTCAAGTGAAAAGAACAAGAAGGGAATATTGTATTATGAGGCTGGAATGGTAGGATCTTGGAGATCTCCTTTAGAGAAGGCAGAAATTAGAATTCCAGCTTATTCCACCCTCCATCTGATATTCAGCCTGGTTTAAACTCCACAGAACAAAATATCCCTCCCAGAATAAGCAGATTACATCCAATCTCCCCATCATGCTACTTACTCAAGTGTTGGATACCACCTCCCTCAGCTTCCTCTTCCCTCTGATTGGAAGGCCAGAGGGTGCAGTACCAAACTTCTCCCTAGGGCCTTTCTTCCCAGATGGCAGAAACTGAACTTGCAGCTCACTCCATTCTCCATCTACAGCTTGGCCTGTTTCACCTCCAGAAAACAACATACCTCAGAGCTATCTGCTCCTAGGTCTGCCCTGGTACCTCTCCTCTCTCCCCTCTCCAGCTTCCTTTGGCATTGGCTCCTTGAGAGCAGAAAGTGGTTTTTTCTCATTTGCATCCCCAGCACTTAGCACCACACTGGGCACATAGGAGACACTTCATAAACGTTTATTGAAATGAACTGAAATTAAAAGAAAATCTTCTCACTTTATGTCTAAGGAAACTAAGGTGAAATGACTTGATGGTAACAAACATGGGTGACGGGTAACATAGTGGTGCCCTTTTCAGTTTTTAATGTTTTGAGTTTGTGATGTCAGTGGAATATCCAGGTGGAGACGACATCCATCAGACAGCTGAAAATGGGGGAGGATTTCAGGAGAAATCAAGAATGTAAATAGAGATAAGGGAGCCATCAAAAAATAAGCTCTTGGATGGAAGTTTCATTTCTGTCTAGGTAACCAAAGCACTTAGCAGAGTGCCCAGCATGCAGCATTATCCCTATACATAGGGATATACATATTAGGTGGTTAATGATTCAACAGATTGTGATGTTAATAATGATAATGCCAGCAGCATTCATGTAGCACTTACTGTATGCCAAGCACTGCACTAAATATTTTACCACAGATCATTGTGTTCAGTCCTCACAACAGCCTTGAGAGGTAGGTGCTCTTTTTATCCTCATTTTACACAAAAGGAAGCTGAGGCAAAAGAGGTTAAGTCACTTCCCTGGAACACAGAGCTTTCATGTCTCTGAATTAAGAGCTTCCTGACTCTAGGCCTGGTGCTCTATCCACTTAGCCACCCAGTTTTCCCTTGAAGAAAACCAAAAAAAAAAAGGCAGACAATCAGAAGGAGAATCAAGAGAACATCACAGCACAGATTCTAAGGGAGGAAAGCATATCCAGGAGGGACAGAGGGTTAACAGCATGAAAAGCTACTGAAAGGTAGGAAGGATAAAGTCTGTGCAAACACCATACAATTCAGAGACTAGTAGCAACTTTATGGAAAGTGATTTGTATAAAGAGATAAGATTTGAGACAAGATCAAACTACTCCCTTAGAAAGACTGAACTGGCCACAGTACGCCAGTACAGTTGGATGGAAGACAAAATGGAGAGAGGAAGACCAGTTAGAAAGCTACCAAAGTTAGCAGTTATAATTTAGATGAAGGATGAGTCCACTAAGTTTTGAAGGAAAAATCAACTCGAAAAGGGATTTAGTGAGTGATAGACCAGAGGAAAAAGATAAAGAAGAATGAAAACATGACTCCAATCTAGAAGATTAAAATGAATGGTGAGGCCATGGACAAACAATGGAGAAGAGGATGTCAATCAGTTATTTTGTGGGGTTTGGGGGGAAAGCGCTATTGTGGAGGGAGAGGAAATAAAGCTTTACTTTGGATATGTTAAGATAAAGGAGGTAACCAGGAGAGGGATAAAATACAATAAAGTTGAGATGATATATAACAGAGAGGTTCATAGCCTGGGGGCAGATTTCAGGGAGGAGCAGATCTGTAAAACTGGATGGGAGAAAATTTCATATTTATTTTCACCAACCTTTGGTGCCTTCTGTATGTATTTAAAAGCATCATTTTGAGAAAGAGTCCATAGGCTTTATTAGATTGCCAGAGGTCTGAACAGACAAAAAGTTAAAAATCCTTGTCCTACGTAGGGAGTGAAAGGTCACAGCTAGCAAAATAAATAGGAGTGTCTTCTGCAAAAAAAAGCGAGAGCAGGAATCATGCAAATGGATGAGCTCAGCCAGAGAATGGAGACTAAGAACAAGAGTCTGAAAGCAGAACCTGGGGAGGCACCCGCAGCTGGGAGGTAGAAGGAAAATAGGTCAGACAGAGAAACCAATGAAGAAAACCAAGAGTGAAGGACACTTTAAAGATGTAACAGGTGATCAATAATATCAAATGTGGCAGAAAAACTGAGGAAGATTAATAAAGAAGAGGCCATTCTAGGAGACACTCTACTTCCAGCAGAGCTGAATTCAATTCACTAAAATGTAAGCACCAGCTAAGTAGAAGACATTGTGCTGGATTCTGCAGACGGCAAAACACCACCACAAAACCAGTCTGTACCCTCAGAGAATGTCAGAACTGTTGAAAGAATCCCAAATGAATTATATAGAATCCTACAAATAAATTTCCAGAGGGGAAAAGTATAAATAACTGAGGTTGAGGGTAATCAGGCAAGGACTCCAGGCCACTGAGTGCATGCTGGGTAGAAACTCTAAGAAACAAGTGAACAAAAGCATCTTCATTCTAACACCTTCCTGCTTTGGATTCTTTCCCCTTGATTCCATTTGGAGTCGGTTTGTACATAGTCGTTCGCGTGTCATCTCTCCCATCAGATTGCAAGGTCTCCAAGGGTAGACACCATCTTTGGCCTTTCTCTGAATCCCCAGCACCGAGCTCAGGGTCTGGCACATGGTAAATGATTAAGTAAAGTTTAATGACTGATTAATTTTTAGGAATAATAAATGCTCCCATTTATACGGAGCTTTAAGCTTTGCAAACTGCTTTACATGTTGTCTCGTGTGATACAACAATCTCGGTGAGGCAGGCACTAGTATTATTATTCCCATTTTGCAGTTGAGGAAACTGAGGCAGATGGCGGTGAAGTGACTTGCCTAGGGTCACACAGCCAGTAAGTGTCTGAGGTCACATTTGAACACAGCTCTTCCTGACTCCAGGTCCAGTTCTCAACCCACTGTGCCACCTAAATACCTGAATACCAATTTGGCAGCTGCATGAAGAGCAGACTGGAGAAAAAAGAGATTCTGGCAAAGAGCCCAATTGCGAGGTTTCTACACAGCCTGGGAAAGACATAATGACAGCTCAGACTAAAGTGATGAGGCTGCCAAACCACAATGTAATCCTAAGGGCCCTGTGGCTCCAAAGCCACCATATCTTGTGAATATATAAGTGAATATACGTGTATATGTATATATTAAATGAAGCACACACATATGTGTGTGTGTGTACGTGCTTCACTTAAGAGAGAGAATTAATGCCTATTTCAGAGACTGTGTTGTATTAGGTTTTTATGACACAGTACTACTGGCTTCCAGGGAATATAATCTGACCTAGGGCACCATGAAGCCAATTTAGGATTCTGAAGTCTTATGTCTTAAACAGCAGAGCCTGCCATTATGAGTGTTGGAATGACAATCAGAAATGAGAAATGTGTGATTTTAAAGTATCTAAATGTTCTAATCCAACAATCTGAAATACATTTCCCACCGATTTCTTTACAGTTGATGTCAAAGTTGTATAATCATGCTAACATTTTGCCTACATTCCCTTAAACGTTATCTTAATTCATTTTGTCAGATCATCTTCATCCACATTTTTAGTAATCCTGTACATTAAAATGATGGTCTGAACTGTCCCCTTAAGCTAATTCATCTCCTTCACAATGAGATAAAGGACTTCAGGAACTGAAAGTGACAATAAAAAAAATGGTGCTGGCATCTACCAATTGTTGCTTAAAGTAAAGATTTACTAAAGAAATCTTTCTGCATGATTTAATGATTGCTTGCTCCAGCAGCACCGTTCTTTTGTCTGGTCTCTAATACAGCTCCCTAGAGTGCCACAAAACAATGATGTAGGGTTTTGACAAAGAGTCTATCTCCCTATTGAGGTAGCATTACAGGATAATAGCTGTCTAAGCTATATAATTCAATGAGATATATTTTAGTATTAAAATATCTGTTAATCAGGGTTTTTTTTAAAGCTGCAGTGTTCACAACTCAGAACAATATGTAAAACATTCCTTCACCAAAGGGAATGACTAATCTGCTATACAGCTTTGATAAGTTACAAGAAATAGGTTTATCTCAGAAGACTGGTTATGATTAATATGCAGTTTCTAAAGCTCCTTAGCTCTGTATGGTTTCTCTCTAACTGAATCTAATAAAGATAGGTCACGCATTTTTCATATTCCTTTTTCACCCATGACAGATCTCTAATAGGATTTATATGCATTTGATATTAATTGTATCGGGGACTGTACCAACTGCAATAATCCTTCACTTCTTGGCCCTTTTTAAACCATACATAAATTGCAAAGTTCCTATTTTTTGTCTGACTGCAGAGTTCACTAAGGAGCAACCATGTTTGCTATTAATGATGGAGAAGTAGAGAGAAGATGAACAATTACTGACCATCTAACTTAACTCCCTGGAGCACCTGGAGGGTCCCCAATGCTCAAACGCTCTGGTGGAGAGCTGCTTTGGAGCTTCCTCCCTTGTGTCCAAACAGCCAAAGTAGATGAAATGATCCGCACTCAGAATGGAAGAGCAAAAAGCAAGTTTGCAATAATCACCTCACAGAAGGATGCTGGCAGTAGCCCATAGTTTGAATGAAGAGTTGTTTTTCTAACCATCTACAGAGATGACAGAAGAAATGTAAAAACGAGATAGTGTTACCTAGACTCTGTCTAAAATGGTCCTTCATTTTGGCTCAGAGCTCCAAACAGGTTTCACTTATTATATAGGAGAAAAGAGATGCTTCTTATGAGACCATCCCAATTATAACTGTAGTTAATAGAAGTGGACAATTATATTTTCATATCCTATATTCTGCACTGACACATATGTAGTAAAAAAAAATTAATTCTGCAAAAGAGTATAGCAAGGGATTTGAGAAACTAATAAAATGTTGCTCCACACTCCATCAAAACACTTGGTTATTCGTGAACAAAATCGAAAGGAATAAAAGTAGGTCACAGTTTTAATGGTTTGCTTTTGGTTGAGACACTACATACAAATTCAGCATGTAAATGTCTCTCACACATAAAGGAAAAAGAAAAAAAGCCATCTAAAATCTATGTGAGTGATTCAACTTTAGGGCAGGCAGTAAGTCATATGGATATGCAGGCGATTTTCCTTGACTCAACACTGACTAGTATAGAGAGAGGAGAAAGATACGGCAAAAGAGAGGGCAAAACACCTCACATGTCCAAAATGACACATTCCCTTTTACTCATAAACTGCCCAAAGTATCAGAGCTTTAAGGGTGGATAAGGAAACAGATCATCTAACACCCACCAGGAGCATCCCAAAAGACATGGCTATCAACTCCAGCTTCAAAAACTGAGTGTTAAAATATTTAATCAGTCACTCAGACCTTGCATTTGTCTCAGAGTGCCTTAGACTTAGAGCAGGGTCACCCAGTCAGTCAACAAGCACCTTATTAAGTGCTTATTATGGGCTGGGTACTGGGCTAAGCACTGAAGACACAAAGAAAGTAAAGAAACATGGCCCTCTGCCCTGAAAGAGCTCACATTCTACTGACGTATAGAAAAGATAGACAGAGTGGGTGGAGGGTAATCTTTGAGGAGAAGGAAGTGAGGGGAAAGGAAAAGGCCAAATCTGGAAGAAAGTGAGGAGAGCTCAGATGCCCATAAGAAAAGATGACTGATGGCAGAAAGCTCAGGCATGATCAGACATCTGAGCAACTCAAGATGAGCCCTCATTTGAAGAAGTTGTGGGCAGTGAATTAAGAGGAAGCCAGTCTGTGCATACTCTCCTAACACCAGCATTGGCCAATTCCCAGGCAGCCACAATTTAACTGCAGCACCTTTTCTAAGAGTAAATTAAACTGAAAAGGTCAATATATTTGTGAAAGATGAGTTCATCCAAAGTGGTCATTGTTTTCCAGAACACAATCTACAACTTACACTTCTTGTCCATCCTGCTCATTCTGCCCTTCCTCCCCAGTCTCTCTGCTCCCCAAGCACCTTCACCTCTCTAAAGCATCAATGATTTCAGGGATGTTCTCTCATAGCTGGCTGTGCCTATGCATGCTCTCTGCATTGCAGCCCAACATGCTTTTCAAAGACCTGCCCCCAAAGTCATTCCCTTCCTATTTGAACATGCTCAAATCTTTCCCCCTCCACTAGTTTCTTTCTGCTTTTCACCATGGAAGGCCTGGTCAATAGCTTTTCTTTCCCCTTTGTTTTAGACTGAACTCCATCTGACTGATGAATTTTGTCAAGGTCCACACCAACCAATCAATGGATGGCAGTATTAATGGGCTGTGCAAAGCATTGGGACATCCATTCTGTTCTCCACTTGAACTTCACTTGAATCTTGGGAGTCACATAGGGAAGACAGAAAAAGACAGATAGAATTCTCTTTACCAATAAGAAACAAACATGTTCAGTGACTTGCTTAGAGTCATACAGCTAACGGATGGCAGAGCCAGGATGACATCCAGGTCTTCAGACACTGCTAGCACAGCATTCTTTCAAGTATACAACACCACCTGCCCTCACATGACCTCCTTCTCATCCCTTAGATTTCTGCACTTGGGATAACATTGCTTTCTATAAGCCTTGCCTGTTCTAGACATACATTTCTTCTCCCAAAGACTGTAACTGCTAGGACTCGGAGCCCTACTTATTTTCTGGCACGTGTACAGTGCCCAGGACGTTGCTTTGTACACACATGGCTACATTCATCTTAACCAACCAAATCATTTCTCATCTGAAAGATGTCCGTAGAATTACTTTTCCATTGGGGGTGATGGGTTTTGCTTTGAACCATCTTCAGGGAGGCTCCTAGAGAGCTCCTCTTGTAATCAAGGATGTGCATGTAATAAAGACAAAGTAAGGAAAACAATCTTTATTAATAGAACAGAACTAACCACAGCAAGAAGTATGTAAAGGCTAGATCCTATGGCATCTTAAATGGTCTAAACTATCTAATGAATGCACCTAAATTCCATCCTTAATTGGAGGAACAAGAAAGTAAGTCCTAAGAGAAAGAACGCTCTCTTGTCAAGCCATCTTCCAGTCAGATGCTATACATGGACCCTACTTTCCATATTTGGATCCACAGCCAAATCAATACCGTCATTATTTCTGGAAAAGCTGCGGCAAACTACTCCTCTCTGGCTCCATTCAGCATCCCTCCAAATTTTATACCAAAATACTCTCCCCATCCCCCTTCTTTATCTGTATTCTGTTACAGGAGACCACATAAACTCCTTGAGGGCAGAAATTGTCTTCCCTTTTGGTTTTGTTTCCTCTTCCTTTAGCATAGTGCTGGGGACATACTGAGTGCTTAATAAAAGTTTTTGATTCATTCACAGAAAATCAGATAAGCATGTCCTCTAGGCCTATATCCAAGTCAAAGATAAAAATGTTAAACAGCACAGGACTAAAGGCAGATCCCTGAGGCAGGTCACTGGAGACCTCCTACTGTACTGGCATGGAACTACAGATGAGTCGAGCAATCAAAAATGTACATTCCTTTGGCAGAGCACCAGCAGGTTTCAGCAGATTTCAGAGATTTCTTTCTTAAGGCCCTCCAAGATTGATTTTTTTTAACTAGGTAGAAGAGGCCATTCTTTGCCTCATTTCTTACTTAACATTAATCACTGAATGGGCATTGCCTTAGTCAAACTGAGACCAGGTAAAGACCTTAGCTTAAAAAGACCAAGGTCTCCCACTGTATCCAGGGCCATCTCCAGTAGTCTTGATCTGTATTTATGACCCTGGACAGAATTCATCAGATTCATCAAACCCAGATGGCTTCAGAGGAGAAAGTGATGCTGGAGACTTTGCACAGTCTTCCCTAATTTAAATCCAATTCACTTGCAAGTCAAAGCATCACCTTCCTGATGCCAAGATCCTCTTGGAGATCGAAGGACAAACAACAATAACTAATGGGTCCAGCACTGAACTAGTTCCATAACTATCTAATTATACTATCCATCACTCAATAATTAACAAGTATTGATTAAGCATCTACAATGATCCAGGCACTGGGGAGAAAGTACAAGGAATAAAAAAATCTACTCACAAAAAGCTTCCATTCTAATCAGGGAGACAACAAGTATGCAGAAGAACAGAGTACATAAATATAAACTGAATGAATGAGTACAAATTTACACAAAGTAGTTCAATCCAAGGTAGTCTGAGAGAGAAACAGGGAAGGGAAACAGAAAAGGTTTCATGCAGAACATGGTGCCTGAGCTGCATATTAAAAAGAGAAGAACCCTATGAAGGGGAAGGAAGAAGGAAATATATTCCAGGTATGGGAGACAGCCAGTTCAAAGGCATGGCAAGGGGAGAGATGGAATGCCATATGTGAGGAACAGAGAAAAGCTCAATCCGACTGGATTCCAAAGTATGAGAAGGGAAATAGCATTCAATGAGGGTAGAAGGATAGGTTGAGATAGGCTACATAGTTTATACTTTACCTTAGAGACATCAAGATACCACTGGTTTCAGTGACTAAGTTGGGGAGTCACACAAGCAGATTCATGTTTAGGGATAACTATTGTGGCAGCCAACTGTTGGACAGACCAGAGTGATGAAAGATTTAAGGCAGGGAGACAAATTTGGAAACTGCTGTAATAATCTAGGTAAGAGGTGAGGAGGGCCTAAATGAAGGGGACAGCTTGTGTGAGGAGAGAAGGGGTCAGATGCCAAGTGAGAAGGAGGCAGAAAAAGTGGCAAGATCTGGCCACAGATTGAACATATGGGATGAGGAGAAAGTGAGGAGTTAAGGACAATGCTGAGGCTCTGAACATAGGAGACTAGAAGGATAAGGGGACCTTCAAAAGAAAGAAGTTTGGCAGACAGGAGGGTTTCAAGGGAAAAAATCAGTTCAGGTCTGGACAGGTCAATGTGCAGATGTCTGCAGAATGTCCAGTTTGAAACACCCAAGAGGCGATTAGTGATGCAGAAGGAAAGCTTCAGGGAGACAAGAGGAGAAATCTGCAGAGATGAGAGCTGAACCTATGGGAACTGATGAGATCACCAAGACCAAGAGTGGAGAGAGGGAGAGGAAGAAGGCTGTGGACAGAAACAAGTGGAACGCCCACAGCTCAGAAGCATGATATGGCTGATGAACCAACAAAGGAGACTGAGAAAGAAGAGAAGGGAGCTTCACAAAAAGCCAGAGAGGAGAAGGTGGTCAACAATGGCAAAAGCAGCAAAAGCATCAAGAAAGATTAGGACTAAAAAAAATGGCATAAGACATGACAATGAAGAGATGATTGATAACATTGGGGTGAGTAGTTTCAGTCGACTGATAAGGTCTGAAGCCAGACTGCAAAAGAATTAAAAGAAAGAGGGAGAGGAAAGAGGAAGTGGAGGTAGAAGAGGCAGGCAGCTTTTTCAAGGAGTTGAGCTAAACAAGGGAAGAGAAATATAGGGCAATAGATTTGAGGGGATGGTAGAGTCTACATGAAGGTTTTTTGATAATGGAGGAGACTGCAGACATGTTTGAAGGCAATAGGGAAGGATAGGTTGATAGGGAGAGGTCAAAAATGGGGTGTTTAGGGAAGGAGGTGATATAATCCAACAGAGCAGACAGGAGGGGATGGGATCAAGGGAACATGGAGAGGGGCCAGCTGTGGCAAGCAGAAGGGCCACCGAGTTGAAGAGAATGGGAGAAGAAGGTGCTCACATCAAGTGATCTCAATGTCCTTAATTAAGAAAAGACAGTTTGGTTGAGAGTACAGGAGGTTTAAAGAGGACAGAAAAGGTTTGGAATAACTTTTATGTGGAGTGAGATAGGGAAGCAATCATGAAGGAAAAGAAGCCTGGCTCCAGTGAGGGCCCAGTATCCCAGGCTATCTCCTATCTTCCCCAACTATCCAGAATGAATTTGCATTTATGGTTAAGTCTAGCTCTAGCCCTGCCATGAAAAAAAAACATCTAGAGTCAAAGCACCCTCAAGTACAGTTAGACTATGGGAGGCTTGGCCCCATACAACAGAATTCAAGCTCTAAAAGGCCCAAGGATGGACATACATTTTTTGAAGCATGTGAATTCACTGCTAATTATTTAACTAATACTTCCTAGGAGCCTATTTTTTAAATGTAACTTTCATTTCAAAATGTAATGTGACTGTCTTGATATAATAATCAACATTATGAGACACACAAATCTATTTAAAATATCTAAAATTTAAATAAATGAAAATTCAAACATATTAACCAGCACCAGGTCTCTGAAGTGACATTAAATTTACATATTATCAAAATAATGCTTTTATATCAATTCAAGTGTTCAACTGTTAACATATGTTCTTACCATAGGATTAACATAAGCAAGAATATTCAAAACAGTGTGAAAAAATTATCACTGGGCTTATATATGTAAGATACACTGGCAAGTCCCCAATTCAGTTATGCTGAATTTTCCAAACCTCATTTCTAAGTCAGTTGCTTGGACCATGAAACACATCTTCCTTTAGAAACCATGTGATAAATTGTGGTAGGTTCCCAGGATAGGCCACAAAAATCTATATAACATTTACTGGGGTAGGACTACATTAATAATATGCCTAAACCATATGGCTCTCTCATGCCGGATGGGCTTCAAGTTTTCCCGTTAGGGAAAAATCTCCTGATTATCACAGCTAAATACATCTGAGAGGAAACAGGGTAGTAGCAGTAGTAGTAGTTCCTTAGCACAAATCCTAGGGCAGAGGTGGATGCCACAGACACTGTACCATCAAAAAGAGCCTCTACTTCCCTACCACTACCCCATCCCATAAGAAGGCAAAGTGACAGCTTGCTAAAGCTCTCATTCCTAAGGAGTTTGCAAAACTAAAATGTTGCTGCAGACAAGACTGTTTTCTTCGAGACCTGACAGATGGGATGACTTCTTTGTCCCACTGGGAAGGAGATCCCTTTGACAACAAGCTCCACATCTTGTTTCTGTATCCCCCTACTATGCATCTCTGAAATGTTAATGCAAGTCAAATGGAAACTTGGACTTAACTTCTGCCTTGCCTTAGGTCTCTCATTTTGCCTATATTCAATATTTTTTGTCAGATGCTGTTGTCCTTTCTAACCCACATTTAGATATCTTATTAGCTCCTGACCATGAACTCTGAACACCAGAGTCTCATCTACTTCAGTGCAAAAACTGATCAAAAAATGTCCCTTCAAACCCTTTCTTGAGAACCCAGACCATCTAACATATAATCCTCAGCCTTCACAGCAGAGGAGGAATAAAACTTGACCAGAAGAATATAATCCAACTTTGTCCTTCACCACCTTGATGACATAAGACATGTCATTTAACCTCTGGAAAGAAGGAAATTTCATTAGCTGATCTATCAAGTCCCTTTTAACTTTACAGTTTTCCCAAAGAAGATCTTGAGGCTTCTCTTGTGGGCTGGCTTGCCTCAGAGAAGGGCTCTTATCTGTTACCATTAAGTCTTGGTAGTCCTCTTGCCTTGGGGCTGCTGCTTTTGTCATCAATCAATGCTGAAGTCACTGACAGTTTAACCTCAGGTTGAAGTCAAACCCTCTCTAGCCAAGCTTCCAACTGAAGAAGAGGCTTTGAAGGCCATTAGGCTCTTCTTGTGTAGCAAAGTATCTGGTGCTAATTCTATTCCAGCTGAGAATTACAAAGCAGGGGATTCATTGCTCACACAAAAGCTGAATGGAGTCTCCCAGGTTATATGGCAGAGGAGGTTATCCTCCAGGAGTTCAAGGATGCCTCCACTGTTCATCTCTATGAAGGTAAAGGAAATAGGTTGCCCTGTGACAATCCCAGAGGTGTCTCTCTTAAGTCATTGCTGGCAAGATTCTTGCCAGAATCCTGATCCTTCCCTTGAAAGATGGTCATCTACCTGAGAGCCCGTGTGGCTTCAGAGAAGACTGCGGAACAGTCAATATGGTATTTGTTACCCAACAACTCCAGGAGCAGAACAGAGGTCTGTGCACAATGCTTGCAGATCTGACCTAGGCCTTTGAAACTGTCAGTTGCGAGGGCTTATGGAAAATTATGGCAAAATCTGGGAACCTAGAGAAGTTCATCAGTATTGTGTGCCAGGTTTCATGACAACATGCTAGCCCCGGTTCTGGATAATGGACAGTGCTCTTGCACTTTCCCAGTCACCAACAGAGTGAAGCAGAGCTATGTGCTTGCTCCCATGTTTTTAAGCATGATGTTTTCAGCAATATTGTTAGACATCTTCAAGGAGGAGGAAAGTAGCATCAAGATCAGCTCCCTCACTGACAGTAAATTATTTAACTTGAAAAGGCTACAAGCCAAGACTAAAGTAGAGAGAGTTGGTGCACGATGTTTTGTTCAAAGATGATTGTGCAATTAATGCAGCCTCTGAAGCTGAGATTTAACAAAGTATGGATCAATTCTCTGATGCTTGTGCTAATTTTAGCCTAACAATTAACACCAAGAAAACAGAGGTTCTCCATCAGCCAGCACTGCACCATTCATATATGTAACTGTTGGTTACAGTAAATGGAGACACTGAATGCTGTGGATAAGTTCACTTATCTTGGCAGTTTACTTTTAGGGATCTACAAATACATGATAAAGTTGACACATGCATTGCCAAAGCCAGCTCAGTGTTTGGGAGGTACTGAAGTAAAGTGTGAGAGAGAAGATGTATTAGATTGCCTACCAAACTGAAGGCCTACAGAGATATTCCAGAAAAAAAAACAATTATAACAGTGTGGCTAGACTATAGACTAAAGAAGAGAGAGTCGAGTATAAGACTAGAAAGTTAGAAGGAAGACAAGTTATAAAAGGTTTCCAAAGCACACCAGGAGACTTTACATTTGCTCCTGGAGGTGCTAGGGAGTCAGTATTGTTTGAAGGAACCAGGTCACATGGTCAAACCAGTGCTTCACGAAGATCACTTTTGCACCTGAGTGAAAGATGGACTAAAATAAGGCAGAAATGGACTAAAATGAGGCAGAAAGATCAAGCACCCAGCAAACTACTGTCATAGTCTGGGAGGAAGTGATACGAGACTGAAGAGGGTGGCAGGTGGGTAAGTAGAGAGAAGGGGATCTATTTGAGATAAATTGTGACAGAAGAAAAGCCAAGATTTGCATATGTGGCAATAAGGGTAAGGGAGGAGTTGAGGGTGATACAGACCCGTTGTCATCCTGGGTGAATGGATGAGAGCAATGCCCTTGAATAGTGAGGGGGTCTAATGACTTCAGTGGCTACCCCAACCAATCCCATTAAACCAAGGTCCAAGGGAAGTTCATGTCTCCTCAGGCAACCTGTCAAAGTGACGCCTACAATAACAGCCTAAGAGGCTGAAAGTCTGAATGTTAACTCACTGCCAAAACTCTGGGAGTTCAGTTCTGTTGCCACTGCAGCTTCCCACTCCTCTTCCCCAAAGTGTGGTCTTATAAAAACCTTATATAAACCCACAAACTGTACAGATTTATGTGCCCTCTTACACCAAGTCCCAGAGGATGTGACCTATTTCCATCCTCCCAGCTTGCCCCCTTCTAATTGTCAGTACTTCCCCTAAAAAAACTGAATTGCTTTACTTTCTCTTTTCTGACACTGTTTTGTTATATTCCATTTTTCCTTATAGTAAACCTTAAAATCCTGAACTTTACTCAATGCATATGAAGGTAAAGGAAAGTTGGGAAGAATGGAGGATTTTTTGGGGGGAGGAAAATAATGAGCTCTGTTTTGAACATGCTGAGTTTGATATGTCAACACTGGAAATCCAGGTCAAGATGCCCAAGAAGTAGCTAAAAGTTCAAGAGTATACAAGACAATTGGGGAAAGGGGAGAGTAAAAAAAATGAGGAGGATCAGGAAAGGCTTTCTAAGAGGTGGCACCTGATAGGAATATTGCTGAAAAGTGAGTGTGAGTACGTTCCTGACACTTGGGAGCAGTAAGCAAAGACAGAGAGGCATGCCATGTTTAGAGAACACTCATGAGGCCAGTTGGGCTACAACACAGAGTTGATAAAGAGTAAGAATATTAAATAAGCCTGGAAAGGTAGCCTCAAGCCAGAATGTGAAGGGCTTGAAATGTCAAGCTGACGAGCGAGTTTGGATTTTATCACTGAAGCAATAGGCAGTTACTGAAGATTTTAAGTACGGGAGAGACATGGTCACATCTGTGCTTCAGAAAGATTATTTGGCCCAGCAATGTGGAAAATGCATTGGTTCATAAGATGAGAGATTTAGGGCTAGAAGGGCCCACTTCAGAAGCCAGCTAATCCAAATATCTTGATTTACAGATGAAGAACTGAGGCACAGAGACTTTAAGTAACTTGCCCAAAGTCCATGATGATAATATGTGACTTCCTTATCCAGAACCCAACTAGCAGGTTTGCTTTATTACTAGTGAGGACAGAGAATGTAGGTATGGCACTTTCATAGAATTCTGTGCCCACACTGTGGATCTGAAACCTGCAGGATTTAAAAATGCAAAGGATGTGAATTGTCAAATTCATCTTGTAGCAAATTCACTTGAAACACAAATAGAAACAATAAAAAATTGCCTGATTATATCAATAGATTTAGGAAAAGCTTTAGACAAAATTCAAAACTCCTTTTTGTTTAAAAAGTAAAAACCTGGAAACCATTGACAGCACAGGAATTATTAAGGACCATACCTTAATATGATAAATAGTATCAATCTCCAAACAAGAGACAGCATTATCTGTAATGGAGAACTGCTAGTGGCCTTTTCAGTAAAATCAAGGGTGAAGCAAGGATACCCACTGGCACCAGCATTACTTGACAGAGTTCTAGAAACATAATCCTATAGCAATAAAAAAATCAACCAAACAAAAACAGCTAAGGGGGTATACAGAGGTAAAGAAGAAAACAAAATTCATACCTAAAAATAAAACTTTTTGCAGATGACAATTTTTATTTACTTAGAAAACACAAAAACCAACTAAAATTAGGAAAAGAGAATGGATCTGGGATTATTAGAAACAGTAACTTCAGCAAAGTAGTAAGATTTGTTAAATGAGAGGGTTGGCCTAAAGACCTCTGGGTTCACTACCTGCTCTAGGATCTATGATGCTATAATATAAACCAAACCCATAAAAACCGTCCTTTCCTTTCTATTCTTAAGAGAGAAGGGAGGGGAGAGGGGGAGGGAGGAAGGGGGAGAGGGAGAGAGAGAGAGAGCTGAGAAGAAACACTAGAAAAAGAAATTCCTTTTGTCAAGATCCAAGACCACCTCTCTTTTTAGACCGCTTGTTTTCCAGAGCTAAGGCCCAGGAAGCAAGCTGTGCCCCCAGCTTGGCCTAACAACTATCCTTTGCTCTTTGGATGAACTTTGTTGCAATCAAATCACAGAAGTGATGGTCCCTGCACTTGGGCAAACACCAACAGGCCCAGACATGAAGTTCTGCTATGAATGGACTTTTGGTCATCAGACAATCCTGCCTCACTGCTGCTGTTGTGCTTCACCGCTGTTGCTACACTACACTGTTTGATTCTTTATCTAGCCATAAATGTAGACAAGGTTTAGCCTCACTGTCTCGGTCTCCTACTAGAGGAGGCCTGAACACTTGTGTCTAATTTCTCTCCCCCAATGGAATGAAGAAAGCTTTTTGCCTTTAAACTGTGTGGACTCTCTGGTATTTTTGGAGTATTTTTGGCATTTGTTACTGTAGTTGCTACTTTCATAGGATCACAGATCTAGACCTAGAAGAGATCTTGAAGGCTACGTAGTCTAACCCTTTCAATTTATATATGAAACTCAGGCATGGGCTGGTTAAGTCATTTGTGCATGGTCACACAGATAGAAAGCATCAAAGGCAGAATTTGAACCCAGGTCCTCTGACTCCAAAGGCAGTGCCTTTTTCACAATACTAAACTGCCTCTCATACATCAGGAAATATAATTTTTTTTAATTAAGGTTTAAAAAAAAAGACAGCGAAGAAGGCCTCCAGCATTTTTTGAGAATCCCTTGTAGCAAACTTTTGAAAGGATTTGAACAAGTCACACAGGATAGGTAGGCACAAATGGATTACTATCTGCATTGCTGGAGGGAATACTCACTTTAATGAGATCACTAATTAGCTAAGTATCTAGTAAGTCCTTAATAAAAGTCTGTCCATTGGTTAACTGATCATCTCAGTCAAGATGAGAAAGGTCCATCATCAGAAAGCTGGCCAAACCACGTTAGCACTTCTCTGTTCCCAACCACAGCAACTCATTAAGATCTACTAAGGCACAGAGGGGTGCTAGGACCATCCCTAGACAGGGTACCCTCTCCGAAGAACCCTAAATCCCTGCCATACCAAATCAACGATACTGGCACTGATTATCAGAGAGAGGAAAGAAAGCAGCACTGCTAATTGGTCAACTCTTTTAGGAACCTTCCTTCCAAATACATATGTGTATATACATACACATATGCACACATATACACATATGTATATATGCGTACACATATATACTTGTATACATGTGTGTACATATACATATATTCATCTTTCACCCCTCACTTTTTATTCTGCTTATCTTATTTATTCTGTTTATTATTATTATTCTCTTTTTAAAATGTTTTGCATATGTCCTTTATTAATTATATACTAACAGCCGCTTAAGAATATGTTAAAGGACCCTTATGTTCTCTAGGGTCAAGACGAGTTTATCTTTCTATATGTAGGAGAATGGATGTCTTTTATCAATCACTGCAACTTGACTTTTCCCCTAGTATGAATTTTTATAGAAATCACAGATTCTTCAAACCCTCTCCAAGGTTACTGAAGATCAATACAGGACTATAAATGAGAACTCAAGTTTTCATCTGAGTTTAAATGCAAAGAGATTTTTGTCAAGATAGCAGTTCATTTGATGCAAAAGCTTAAAACCGTAAGAGTGATTCGTGCTGTGCTAATCAACCATGCAATAATTGAATAAGTTATAAACTCACGTTGCATGTAGGTGTGCCAAACCAAATTGAGGATTACTATTCCATTAGAAAAAGCTGATAAAGTTTGAGACTAGGCAGTACTCAGGAAAACTCTAGCCTAATTTTTGACAAGGAAAAAATTTTGATAAAAGAGGTTGGGGAGTAGAATAAATCTTAAAATCATTTTTAATCATTTCATTAAATTTAAAGCTTTTATATTAAAAAATCATCAGCTTCCCAACACAGAATATTACAATTCTCATGAAAAAATGCTATCTTTGAAGGCTTCAAAAATATATTAGTTCCAAATCCATTTCTTGGTTCCCACTGAGATTTAAATTACCTGAGACTAATAGCCTCACCACGAGAGTTCTCTCTCCTGGCTGGTAAGTTGAATTCACCAGCATGACAGCTATGTTCTATATATGTAAATTCCACAGGTTTACTGTAAATTCATGACATCGACAGCAGTGGTTTCCTAAAAGATTGGTACTGCAACTGAAACAAATACAGAAAATGAGACAGGAAGTACCTATAATTTTTCCTCCTTGCCTATTTTATTGCAGTAATCATGAAAAAAATGGAGATAGTCTAGAGCATACAAACTACGACAGCAGCCAAAGGCAATATAAACTAGAAGAAAAAGAAACATTCTACTATAAATCAAGGTAAGCAATAAGGTTTACATCATGGTGCATAATATAAAATTATTTTATTACACAAGTCACAGCTTGCATACTAGCTTCAATTATTACATTTTCTAGAATTTGGCATAGGCAATATTAAAAGAAAATTTACTAGCAATAACATATCCAGTACTGACAAGAGATCTTTCCTCCATTTCAGCTCCCTGTATGGTGACTGAGGAAGACTCCAGATATAATATCAAAACAAAAATACTTTGAGAAGAATCAATGCAAGTCATCAATAAGATGGAACTTAATACAGATAAATGTAAAGTGTTATACTTCGGTTCAAAAAGTCAGCTTGACAAACACTAGACAGCTAGTCAGCAACTGATGTGAAAAAGATCTGGAGGTTTTAAACTACCGCAAGGTCAGCATGACTCAATAGCGACATGGCAGCCAAAAAGCTAACATAAGCACAAGCTATGAGGAGAGGCATAATATCCAAGCCCAGATAAGGCAACAGTCCTGATGTACTCTGCCTAGTCTAACCACTTCTGGAGTGCTGTATTCAGGTCTAGGCTGCACATCTGAGGGTAGGCATAGATAAGTGGAGAGTATATACAGAGGAGAGTGACAAAGACAGTGAAGAGTTTTGAAAGCACACCTCTGGGGACCAGGTTGAAGCACCTGGAGATGTTCAGCTGGAAGAAAAGAAGATCTGAATATGTGATAGCTTTCTGAAGTATTTGAAGGGCTGTCATATGAAAGATCGCTTGACCTCATAAAGGTGAGGCAGGAATAGAGGGTAGGAGTTGCCAAAAGGTCATGAATTTAGGCTTGATAAACAGAAAATTTTCACCACCATGAGAACTATTCAAAAGGGGAAGGAGCAATATTAGGAGACTGTGTTCCCCTTCACTAGAGATCTTCAGTCAAGGCTGGACGATCGCTAATTGGGAATGCTATAAAAAATATTCTTGGTCAGGTATGATGTGGAATATAGGGCCTCTGAGATGCCTTTCTATCTGATCAATGTCTTGTAAATGAAAACAAGATGGGACAAAATAAAAGAGTTCAGCAGATCACATGTTTCAGAAGCTGGAAATCTCATCTACTTTATTTTTCCTGATCTTTGAAATCTTCTGCTAAATAACTATGCTAACAATATTGCCAGCAATGTTCTAACTAGAATGAGGATGGCTTCTTAAACCAACAATAGAAATAGACTTTCATGTTACTCAAGCTTTCCATTGTAAAATTTACGTGTTGCACATTTTACTACTAAGATGGATGTCTAATTTCACTGATGATTTTATTATCAAATCAACAAGATTTGGCAATCACTTGCTATGTGAGGAAGGATGAATAACTGAAGATGAAAATGAGGTTGTGAAACTGAGTGATTAAAATGGTGGTGCCCTCAAAAGAAATAGGGAAATCTGGAAGAGGGACGAGTTGGAGGTAACAACAATAAAATGAGATCTGTGATCAGATTACAACCTATTCATGCCTGCTTATCTTGCTTGAATGACTCTCTCTGATCCACACAAAATGAAAAAGAGAAAGACTCTCATTTATCAGCATGAATGGTCCCTCAACCATAGTCACAAGCTGAGAGGGGGAGAAAATGGTGGGTAGCTGAAGAAGGTGGGGAATTTTCTCAGTAGTACCTCCAAAGCTCTTGCTACGGATACCCAGGTGATGGTCAGGCTATAACTGTCCTATGAGGCTGCTGAGAGGTGGGGAAGTTGGAAGCTTGTACAATGAGTGGAGGGGACAAAATGGGGGAGTGTTGAGAGATAAAGGTAGATGTA
Source organism: Notamacropus eugenii (assembly GCF_028372415.1). Classification (NCBI taxonomy): domain Eukaryota; kingdom Metazoa; phylum Chordata; class Mammalia; order Diprotodontia; family Macropodidae; genus Notamacropus; species Notamacropus eugenii. Next base: position 89,114,018 of record NC_092879.1, on the reverse strand, counting down.
ATTAAGAGATGAGCCCCATGATTGTCTGTCATAGGAGGGGTGAGATGTGACCAAGCTTCCCATTCTCCATTGGTTGACTTCATGAACCACTGTACTAAAAGTAAAAAGCACATAGGTAATGCATATATTGTTCTGATAATCAACTATTTCAGTGACACATATTTTCACAGGTATATGGTATTATTTTATTTTTGAGAAATGAAAGCCATTTATCAGTCTACTGGATCTAACAGAAATCTAAAAAAACACTCAAAATTTTCATAACGTTAGAGATCAAAATGAGTGTAGTATACAGGGAAGGACAAAGCCATTTTAACTGAAATGAAAGTGACATAGTAAGATGATGCACATTAGACATGATCTAGAAATGGGTTTTAATATACAGCATATTTATAAGGGCTATGTAGCAGAAAGCCTAACTAAATTCCAGATGTAACAATTGCAATGAATGGAAGCATCATGTCAGACATACCATTACTTTAAATTCTACTACACCTGCCTAATGTTTGCTTCTGCAAAAACTACTCCTGGATAAAAGCCAGTGAACTGGTATGGGCATAATTACTTCATAAAAGTACAAACAAAACAGATGTCAATTGTTTAATTTCTTTATTTTATTTGTTACTTTCAGTAAGCAAGAGGAATGCTTTTCCAGATTCTCTACCAACTAGATTTGGCAGTGACTATCTTAATATGAGAACAAAGAGTAAGGTCAAAATGAGTGGCTGTATAATAAACAGTTTATTGACTTTTAATAAAAGCATTATCAACCAAGCTTCCTATATTGTTTTAATGCAGTTTCAATCCTTAATTTATTATGTACATGAACTTATATAGTGTCAGCTGATTTTAATCAGCCTCCTGAAATTCAATAACTCAAAAATAAAATTAAAATTATATCACTGTATACTCACATACAATCTGAAGTGACATATTATAATTGGACATTAAAAACAAAAGCATGAAATTGTTTTAGCAGCTATTTCAGCCTAATCATCTGTTTAATATAGAGTGGTATTGTCCAAATGAAGATCTTGGCTCACTAGCTGCAGTAATTCAGCAGCACCTTCAAAATGGGAATGAAAAGTAAAAAAAAAAACAATTTAATTCTTATTAACATAATCCTTTTAAACAAAGACCCATCTCAGTCTTCTGGATTTTGACAACATATCCTTATTCTATAACTAAGAGAATTAGCTCACATGTGTCAAATTTGCAAATATAATAAAGGATGTAAAATTCAATATTGGTAGAAATGCAGGAAAACAAGCAAACTGGTCAAGTTTTGAATTGCTCTAACCTTTTTGGAAAACAATTGGAAATTATGCAAGCAAAGTTACAAAATCATTCATACTACTGTGTTTAGGGAATCTCACTATTGGCTCTATACCTCAAAGAGGTTATAAACAACAAATCTGTCTAACAATATTCACAGCAGCATTATTTGAAATCAAAGACATACTATATGCCCAATGACTGCAGAATGGCAGACCCAACTGTGATATGGAAATGTATGGATTACTGCAATACCATAAGGAACAACGAAGATGAAGAAATCAAACAAATATGGGGAGAACTGTTAGGAAGTGATGCTAAGGAAACAAAATAGAACTCAAAAAATAGATAATTACTATGATCATGTATACTGAATTTAAAGACCAACAAAAAGATCAAAAAATATTCGACAATACTGATGCTAACTCATAAAGCATATATGCATGAGTAAAACAACTCAAGACTGCAAAAACTGTCACTCACCAATAACTCTTTCCAGATGTTCTCCTTAACTACTGGGGAAGCGGCAGTTGCACCTAAGGGAGATGCAACTGGGAATATAATGAAAGTTTGCATCAACAAAATGCTCTCAATAAAACTTTTTAGCTAAATAACTTTACGCCATCCTAATTTCCTATCATTAATCTTAGAACACTCAAATATTCTTTTTAAAAACTTTATTCATACAACTCCTGAAAGGAAATCTTCCTCCATTTGTCCAGCTAGAAGTGCTCCTTCCCTCTTTGAACCACTCATACCACACTATTTGATCTAACCAACATATTTATCATATGCTAACACACATACACACACATCTTATACACTACCACCACCATCACCTCACAACATATAATTTTAAGTTCTGTAGGGGAAGAGAGTTTCATTCACATTTGGTCATTTCAGTGCCAAAAGGCACTAGGGCTCCATATGAACTGAATTATAAAACTAAAGTGTCAATTACTTGTTATTAGAATACTACTTGGTATCTAAATAAGTATCCCACCTAAAGTTTGTCATGAAATTTACCTTGTTTTACAGAACAGAGGTGTTCCTAAAAAGACAGCTCTTAAGTAAATATTAAAGTCTATTTTTGTCTTTTTTTCTCCCTTCCTCATTGTAAAATGTACATATATGTGAAGACAAACACACACATATTATAACAACATAGGTCTAATGCTGCTGCATTCCTTCTGCATGTTTTATACCTTTAGAGTTCTCTATAAAGGAATGCAGCAATACTGAATTTGAAGAGTAATAAAAGACAGTCCTGTTAAAGACTTATTTATCCCATGCTGATTAGTGACATCTGCCAAGCCCTTTTCTGGTGACAAGGATGGGTACCTCCTAAGGCAAGATGACCAAATGCAATGAAACCAACCAAAAAAAGCAAGAATAAGGCACCCTTGTTGGAACCCGAAAAGAGCTGATACTGTACATGGCAGTAGTAGAGCATAAGCCACTCAAATTTCTATCTCAGACACGATCTCATTTTCCAAAGGGAATATTGCACACAGACAGATAAATCTCCTTTTCCATAAAATAATACCTGAAACAACACTACTACCTTTGAAAGTAATTCAGAGCTTTAAAATACTGGCAAACATCCAGGTCTAAGTCTTCACTGTGTTCCCCCTATTCTCTTTAGCGATCACCTTATATACTGGGTGCCTTTTTACTTTTCCAGTGTGTCCAAAAAGGAGCAGAAACTTCAATACAACAGATATTTCCTTGGGCTATGATTATAAAAGATCATTTCCAGGTAAAAGGTCATATGATACAAATTAGAAGAGAAAAAAATCTTACAGAATCACAGATGAGGGAAAATTCATAACCAAACAAGGGATAGATGATCTCAGAAAGACAAAATAAATGATCTTCATTATATAATATCAAAAAGCAACTGCATAAACAAAATCAATGCAAGCAGAATAAAAAATGCTGAATGGGGAGAGGTCTTCTCTTCAAATATTCAAATTTGATAAAATTTGAATGTCTTAAAAAAAAGGAACCTAGATAATATAATTTAAATGACAATACTACCTAAATTAATTTTTAGATTCAGTGCCATACTAAACTACCAAGGACTGCCTTATAGAACTAGACACAATAACAAAATTCATCTGGAGTAACAAAAAAAAGGTTAATAATCTCAAAGGAAATACTGAAAAAGAAAAGAGGAGAGAGAGCTAGATGTATCAAATCTCAAATTATACTAGAGTAGTAATCATAAAACAATTGGGTACCGGTCAAAAAAACAGAAATGATGATCAATGAAACATATTAGATATTCAAAACACAGAAGCAATCTAAGAGTAACACAGTGTTCAACAAACCCACAGACAGCAACTACTGGGGCAAGGGCTCACTATTAATTTCTGGGAAAGTTGAAAAGTAGTATCTGGAAATAAGACTTTGGTGAACATTTCACACTATATATAGGAAGGAAACAAGTATTTATTAAATGCCTACTATGTGCCAGACATTACACTAAACACTTTACAAATATTATCTCATTTGAGCCTTATAACAACTTGGGGAGATAAGTGCTATTATTATCTTCATTTTACAGCTGAGGAAACTGAGGCAGAATGTGGATGAGTGACTTGTCCAGGATTATACACAGGATTTATAGAAAGTAAATGTGTGAGGTCAGAACTGAATCAGGCAGGTCTCCCTGATTCCAAGCCTGGTATATTATTATGTACTATATTATATGCATATTATTATATAGTATATTTATATATTATATGTTATATACCATACCTACTATATTAATATATAATATATTATTTACCATATTGTATATTATGATGCTTTAATATGCTCTAAATGATTTGCCATTCAAACAAAATAAGTGTAATTGGGATTAAAAGGGAAATCCTGAACTGAAAAAAAAAATCTGTGCAAGAAACTTCACTGATATGGTCTATTTAATAATATATTTAGGGAAATGATATAAATATATAAGGATAAGAGCTATTCCTCAATAGATAAACAGAGGATATGGACAAATGGCAGAAATGCAAGCCTTATGAGAAACTGCTCCAAATTACTATTATGAGAAATGTAAATTAAAGCAACTTTGAAGTTCCATTTCATAACCCTCAGATTGGCAAAGATGACACTGGTGAAGCTGTGAATTGGTCCAGCCATTCTGGAAGGCAATTTGGAGCTATGCCTAAGAAGTCACTAAACTGTGCACACCCTCTGAAGCCAGGCCCTTTGATTCCAAATTCACCATTGTTTTAAGCTGTACAACACTCAAGCAAGATGCTGTGAAGGATCTGAACTAGGGTGAAGACTGAGAGAATAATAAGAAGCAGAGGGTGGGAGAGATGCTGCAGAAAATTAGAATCAATGATATTTGGCAACTGATTAAACATGAGAGGCTGAGAGAAGGGAAAAATCAAGGATTCTCCAAGGTTGAAACCTGAATAACTAGAATGATGCTGGTACCCTCAACAGAAATAAGGAATTTTGGAAGAGAGTTGGATTTGTCAGAGGTGGGGTGGGGAAAATTTTGAACTCATCAACTTTGAGATGCCTACAAGATATCTAGGTACAGATGTCCAGCAGAGAGATGGTAAGATAGGAGTGGAGTTCAGGGGGGAAAAAAGATTAGAACTGAGTCTTTCAACTGGACATTTCACTCTAGGTATATGAGAATTGTGTGTTAGCTTTGTATAAGGACTAATTTAAACAGTGACCTGGACATACTGGACATACTATCCGATACAGCTATTACATTTAAATTCCCCAAATAAAAGTCAATTCTAACCAATCAACACTAACTACCTCCCCGCACCCAGTAGAATGTAAGCTTCCCAAAGTCAGGGACTATTCTTTATAATTTCCAGCACCAAGTACAAAGCCCTGCACATAGGAAGAGCTTTGTGTTTGTTTGTATTGTTTGTTGGATTACATTAGATTGAACATCATGAACAATAAAAGCTGATTGCAGACCCACTGTGTGTGTGACACTCCTCTCTGTGCATGGTAAGAACACCCAGATAACAGCAGCTGACTCTTATTCACAAAGTTTATTTTGAAGATTAGAACCACATGGCAACTAACAAATATAAAGAAATAGATCTAAATCTCCAGTTTTAAAAACCACACACACACCGATCTTTTTACCTTATATAATTGATTTAAACTATTAAGTTTACTTTTTTTATTTGTTTCTAGAAACTTAGTTGTTTCAAATGCAATGTTACATGTAATTTCTATAGTAATAATTGTAGTTAGTTATTACAGTAAGTCTGTAATCATTTATGAACAGGATTTATATTGTTTTAGAAACAGTCCAATAAAGCAATACTTTATTCCTGCAAAAATTTCTATAGCCTTGAACATCTGCAAAGTGTTTCACATATGTTGTCCCATTTGATCCTCACAACTATTTTTATCTCCATTTCACAGATAAGGAAACTGAGACTGAGAGAAGTTAAAGAAAACCAGGGGTGAGAAGTTAACTTCATCCAAGTGACTGCACAGATTTAAGAAATGCTGGACAGACAAAAGCCTTAATGGGATTATTTGGACCTGCTAGACTGGACAAAACATAAAATGAATATACAGTGTCTCAAAAATCTTAGTGCAGTTTAAGCCAGTTACGTATATATTTTCTCTCTATTGCTCTTGTACTTGTGTCTTTATGTTGGTAAGTGATTTAAGTTAACAAAGGCTTTAAGACCTTGCATGCCCAATCTGGAAAGACTTACATGAACTGGTGCTGAGTGAGGGGAACAGAACCAGAAGAAGATTGTACACGGTAATAGCAACATTGTGCAACGATCAACTATGACAGACTTCGATCTTCTAAGCAATATAATGATCTAAGAGCACTTCAAAAGACTCATGATGGAAAATGCCACCCACATCCAGAGAAAGAACCATGGAGTCTGAATGCAGACTGAAGAATACAATTTTCACATTTTTAAAATTTTTTCTTTTTTGTGATTTTTCCCTTTTGTTCTGAGTCTTCTTTCATACTATGACTAATGTGGAAATATGTTAAACATGACTGTACATGTGTAGCCTAGATCAGATTTCTTGCTCCCATGGGGAAGGGGAAAAAAAAGGGAGTGAGAAAAATTTGGAAGTCAAAATTTTACAAAATAAATGTTGAGAACTATCTTCACATATAATTGAGGAAAAATAAAATATTATTAAGGAAAAAAATTCACTGCATGCCAAAAATGAAATGTGTCCTGGTTAATGGTCATGGAACCAGTAAAGTCAAGTAAGCTATACCAATACAGACCTAGTCAGTGGTATAAGGCCAAAGTTTCTCTATCCTAACAGATAAGAGAACAGTATGACATACAAAAATGAGGGTCAGGAATCTGTCTTCTGTAAAAAAGGAAGTTAAAAAGTAGTTAGAAGGCTGTGCCCCCGCAAAGGGTCAGGAAGGCTTATCAGAATGTGAGAAATAATATGAACCTATTCAAGGATTAGGGTGCACAGATGCTTCAGTGAAGGCATCTTATGCTTTATTTATAAAATACATTACACAGACATCACCAGGAAATTCAGAACACTGACACCACAAAATCTACACAGATCTTTTCCACTGTTCTTCTATTTGATGTCTTTCCAATTTCCCCCTCCTTAAAAATGCCCTTAGGATGACTTGTCCTATTCTTTCTCTTCCTATGACTTCTACCCTCTAGTTCAGGTTTTTTCAGTCCCTTTCTGGGCATTGTGTAGCAGAAGGAAATTGAATTTGGAATCAGAGAATCTGGCTTCAAAGGATATGTACAATTTTGTGCCTTCCTGGCATAGCTCCAAATTGCTTTCTAGAATGTTCGGCCCAATTTGCAGCTGCACCAATGTGCTCTATCAGGGTGCTTGTCCTCCCACAACCCCATCAACAATTTATCATTTTCTTTTTTGTCACCTCTGCCAATCTGGTAAGTTTGAGGTAGAACTTCAAAGCAAACTATATGTAATAGACATTTATGTTTTCACGTATAATCCTTGTTTTCTGTTTTACCTTGAATAAAAAAATGTTTTACTTCTCATGTTCAGAATGGAAATTTAAAAACAAAAAAATCCTAGAGAATGAGCAAAGAAAATAATTGAAACAATAACTTCAAAAAAAGTAGCAGGAGACAAAAAAATCAAAATGTATATATATGCACACACACATTATACAAATATTATACATACTATAAATATTTTGTGCATGTAACATATGCATATTACATATACATATTTTACATGCATGCATGTATACATATATGTATTGTGTGTATACATATATATATATATATATATATATATATATATATATATATATATATCTAGGAAGACATAATATAAAGGGGTAACCCCATTCAAAATTAGCTCCAAAATGCTTAAACTAACTGGGAATAGATCTACCAAGCAATGTTCAAGACCTGTACTGATACAATAACAAAACTTTCTTGTCCTGTCCCTACTCCTCTCCTCTTCTCAGACCCAGATCCCTTGATCATACTATTACATTTTTATTCTTTCCTTGCCTACCTCAGATTAAAAGGTGTCAGGGCAGAAATAGGATTAGATTCTGCAAGAAAGACAAAGTCACAGGTAATTTTAAAGAGCTCTATAATAGGATGTGATGGAGGAAAAAGTTAATTATAGCCTTCAATGTTAACTGGATAAATACCATAAATCAAGAGAACTGCAAAACAGATTAGAAAACAAAACCTAAATAAATTTCTGAATGAAAAATACACACAAAACATAAAGCATTACAGTGAAACACTAGAATAAAATTCATTATGCTTCAACTAATCCCAAAAGCAGGAATTGCAATTATGTTTTCAGATAAGGCTATAACAATAAGATTAGATACTGGCAAGATAAAAAATGAGAAAAATAAGTCAAGCTTAAAGGCCCTATAATAAAACAATAGTAATAACTGTATGGGGCTGATATCCCTCTTTTAGAACTAGTCAAATTTAACAAACAAGAAAGCAATTAAGAATCTCAATCAAACATGGGCAAAGTACCTTTGATCAATCTATATGCAATTATTAAATGGGAATCTAAAAGAGTATTCTTACTTTTCAGCATTGCACAAAACCTTTACAAAAAAAGATCATATGCTGTAGCATAAGGAACTCAAATAAATGCAAGAAAGCAAGGATATTTAAATATAACCTTTACAAAAGTTACCACAATAAAAACTAGAATGAGTATGGAAAATTTTGCATAAGATGAAAATGAAGACTAAGTAATGATAGCCAAAATAATGAATGGATCAAAGAAGAAATCACTGAAATAATAACTGCCTTAAAAAGAATTTTTAAAAATATTAAAAAATTTATGAAATGCAACTAAAGCAATCCATAAAGAAAAATTTCTCTCACTCAGCACTTAAGTACAGAGGCTTGGCACATAGTAAATTCTGTGGAGAAGCTATGGGGGGGAAATGCTTGGAGAATACTAAGTTGGTATCTGTATGCAAGATGAATTCAAGAGGGCAAAAAAACTGGAGGCAGAAAGACAAATTAGGAGGCTATTGCAGTCTAGGTGGGAGGTAATACGGACCTGAATAAGGAACCAATGGGAGAGAAGTTATGACAGCAGAATCAACATGACTTGTCAAAACTAGATATGAGTAAAAGTACAAGTGAACAGTCAAGTATGGCTCCTAGGTGAACCTGTGTGAGTGGAAGAACAGTTGAGTGTTCAGTAGAAATAGACAAATTAAGGCAAAGAACAGGATTCTGGAGAAAGGAAATGAGCTCGATTTTGGACAAGATGAATTTTTGTACAGGACAACTAGGAAGAGATGAACAGTAGGCAATTTGTGATACAAGCATAGAGCATAAAAGGCAAATAAGGGATGGATATGGAGATGCAGGAGTCATCTGCATAAAGATGACAGTTAAGCTCATGAAAGCTGATGAGATTATCAAGAAAGGTGGAGGCAGGGGTAGGGGAAGAAAGAAAGGGGGGAAGAGAGAAAAGAAGACAGAGGGGCAGGTAGGGGCAAGGACCAAAAATAGAGCCCTTTATCAGTTGACTTGTACTATGCTATTTATATTTTTGCAGTCTTAACCTGTCACTTCCTGCACCATCACCCCCAGCCCTTGCTAATAAAGCTTGAACCACTCATTATTACTACCAGGACAAAATATAAATTACTCTGTTTGGCATTTAGCTGTTCACAATCTAATTCAAACCTATCTTTGCAGGCTGATAACACATAACTACACCTTGAACATTCTATACTTCAACCAACTGGGCCTATTTTCCTGAAATCAACTTTCTGTCTTTCATTTCCATGCTTTTAAATAGACTAACTGATCCCCCATGCCTGGAATGTTCCTACTCTTCACATCTAGTTGTTGGAATTCCTAGCTCTTTCCAAGGCCCGGCTCAAGCAAAACTTCTTACTGCTTCCTGAGAGAGGCCTCTCCTGATTCTCCAAGGTGATAGGAACTCTCCTCAAAACACCTTTTTATTGATGTTAAAATGACTCATATTTGTATATGTGGTTATCTCCCCTGACCCCTGAAGAAGAGAAGCTCTTTGATTTTGTCTCTGAATCCCTAGTGCCTAGCACAGTGCCTGGCATGTACTAAACACCTAATAATTGCTTGTGGAACTGAATTCCAACTCGTGTCAAGTATAATGGACAATGTTGGTACAAAGCTATTGGACTTAAAGTACTAAATAGCCTTGCTTTCTATAAACAATCAGTATAAACTTGAAAGTGACTTGTATTCTCCAGAGCCATAACACACTTAGGCAATTTTGCTCCACTGTTCTAGGCAAATAAATTCTTTGCATGGAAGAGGTTCCTTTAAGTGTTTTGGGATGGGGGGGGGGGGTGTTTTGCTGCATCAAAACAAAATCAACAAAAATGGTTTTTCTTCCCCTTACAGAGGACAACCTTAGAAGATTATCAACAATATTATCATCACATTAAATAATGAAAAATGGTAGGAGGGAAAATGTATATGTAGAAAGACTGGCTCATGAACAAATTAAGTGAGATCACAGCAATATCAATAGGAATGAAACCAGGCTTTTAAAGGGCTTCATAACCTGACCCCTTCCTACGTTTCCATTCTTCTTACACCTTATTTTCTTTCATATAATCTGCAAAACCCAGCGACTTTGGTCTCCCTGCTGTTCCTGACACAAGAGACGCCATCTCTTGGTACCATGCATGTTCACTACCTGTCCCCCACACCTGAAATTTCTTTTCTTCCTCATCCTAATCTCCTGGCTTCCATGGTTTCTTCCAAGTTAAAGCTAAAATCATGCCTTCTGCAAGAAGCCTTTCCCATTCCTCCTAAATATAAGTGGCTTTCCTATCATATTATCTTGAACTTAACCTTATATATCTTACTTCTACACAGTTAATGTCACATTGCTCTATACCAGCCCTGCCCACTGAACTGGGAATTCCTTAAGGTCTAGGACTGTTGTTTCTTCTTGTTGTTGGTTTTGCTTTTCTTTATATCCCAACATTTAGCACAGAGTCTGGCACATAGTAGGAACTTAATAAATGCTGTTTGATTTGACATGGGTCGGAAGGAAGACAGCAGATAGACAAAAAATGGAAAATCACTCAATATTTTCATTATGCATAATTAATACTAAACAACACAAATGTGTAGGAGTTGCAAAGGACATCTGAAAGATTGGAAGCAAAGAAAGGTCATTTTTGACTGAAACAGAAAGGAAATTAGGGAACGCTTCACAGAAGTGGAGGGAATGACCTTTAAGTTGGATTTCAATAGGCAAAAATGAGGATGAAGGTATATATTTCAAGTGCTGAGCTCAGCATGAACAATGACATGGAAGTAATATTAGCTCAGATTTACATAGTGCTTTAAAGTTTGCAAAGCACTTTACTCATAAAATATTATTTCATCTAATCCTAACAAGCCTGTGCAGTAAGTACTATGGGTGTTATCTCCATTTTCAGATTAGGAAACCAAGACTTAAAACAGAAAAGATTTGGGACAGAGTTAAGATGGCAGAGTAGAAGGATGGAACTGTAGAAGCTCCCTGCCCCTATAGTCCACAAAATACCTGTAAAATATGAATAAACAAATCCGAGAGCAGCAGAAGACATAAAACTACAGAGTGAAAGAGATTTCCAGCCCAAGGCAACCTGGAAGGGCCGACAGGAAAGGTCTATTGCATCAGGCTCAGGGCTGAGCACAGTCCAGAGCGCAGCCCATCCTTGGCTGTGCAGCACCCATAGGAACAGGACTGGAAAAGGCTTCAGGGTGCAGAATCTGTGGGAACGGTTGTGGTTCCCAGATTGCTCAACACACAAACACCAAAGACAGCTTCAAAGGTCAGTGAGAAAGCTCTCTCACCTGGGTGAGAAGGGAACACGGTCTGGCCCTGCCAGCAGCAGCAACTGCAGCGGCAGCGGCAGCGGCCATTTTTGGAACCCTGCGCCTAAAGACCCTGGGGGAATTGAGCTGCTAATCTGGATCTCAGTCCTGAGTGGTGGCCCTAGGTTGAGGAGAAGAGCTGGCAGTGGAGCTGATGGAGGCTCTGGAGAGGGAACCCTACTGGAAGATCCTGGGCAGAACAGAGTGCTTGTGGTTGCTCACAGACAAAAGCACAGGCCAGGAGAGGAGTAAACTCCTCTCCCTTGTTTGTGCCACCTTGGAGGAACTGAGAACTTACAGCTCCCCAGAGTATATCCTCTTGCTGACAAAGGACTCAAAGGTCAAGTAACTGGCTGGAAAAATGCCCAAAAAGGGGAAAAAAAAAATAAGACTACAGAAGGCTACTTTCTTGGTGAACAAGTATTTTCTTCCATCCTTTTGGATGAGGAAGAAAAATGCATACCATCAGAGAAAGACATGAAAGTCAAGGCTTCTGCATCCAAAATCTCCAAAATAAATATGCAAATGGTCTCAGGCCATGGAAGAGCTCAAAAAGGATTTTGAAAATGAAGTAAGAGAGGCGGAGGAAAAATTGGGAAGAGAAATGAGAGCAATGCAAGAAAACCATGAAAAGCAAGTCAACAGCTTGCTTAAAGGAGACATAAAAAAATGCTGAAGAAAATAACACCTTTAAAAATAAGCTAACTTGATTGGCAAAAAAGATCCAAAAAGCCAATGAGGAGAAGAGTGCTTTAAAAAGCAGAATTAGTCAAATGGAAAAACGTGGTTCAAAAGCTCATTGAACAAAAAAGTTCTTTGAAAATTAGAATGGAGCAGATGGAAGCTAATGACTTTTTGAGAAACCAAGAAAATATAAAACAAAACCAAAAGAATTAAAAAATAGAAGATAATGTGAAATATCTCATTGGAAAAACAATTGACCTGGAAAATAGATCCAGGAGAGACAATTTAAAAATTTTGGGACTACCTGAAAGCCACGATCAGAAAAAGAGCCTAGACATCATCTTTCATGAAATTATCAAGGAAAACTGCCCTGATATTCTAGAAACAGAAGGCAAAATAAATATTGCAAGAATCCACCAATCACATCCAGAAAGAGATCTGAAAAGAGAAACTCCTAGGAATATTGTAGCCAAATTCCAGAGTTCCCAGGTCAAGGAGAAAATATTGGAAGCAGCCAGAAAGAAACAATTCGAGTATTGTAGAAATACAATCAGGATAACACAAGATCTAGCAGCTTCTACATTAAGAGACTGAAGGGCATGGAATATGATATTCCAGAAGTCAAAGGAACTAGGATTAAAACCAAGAATCACCTACCCAGCAAAACTAGGTATAATACTTCAGGGGAAAAAATAGTCATTCAATGAAACAGAGGGCTTTCAAGCATTCTTGATGAAAAGACCAGAGATGAATAGAAAATTTGACTTTCAAACATAAGAATCAAGAGAAGCATGACAAGGTAAACAAAGAAAGACAAATCATAAGGGACTTACTAAAATTGAACTGTTTACATTCTTACATGGAAAGATAATATTTATAACTCTTGAAACTTTTCTCAGTATTTGAGTAGTTGGAGGGATTATACATACATGCATACATATATATAATATATAAGTATGTATGTATAGACAGAGAGCACAGGGTGAGTTGAATAGGAAGGGATGATATCTAAAAAAATGAAATTAAGGGGTGAGAGAGGAATATATTGGGAGCAGAAAGGGAGAAATGGAATGGGGCAAATTATCTCTCATGAAAGAGGCAAGAAAAGGCTTTTCCAATGGAGGGAAAAAGGGGGAAGGTGAGAAGGTAAAAGTGAAGCTTACTGTCATCTCATTTGGCTTAAGGAGTGAATAACATGCACACTCAATTTGGTATGAAAACCTCTCTTACACTACAGGAAAGTAGGGGAGAAGGGGATAAGTGGGATGGGGGGATGACAGAAGGGAGGGCAAATGGGAGAAGGGAGCAATTAGAAGTAAACACTTTTGGGGATGGACAAGGTCAAAAGAGAGAATTGAATAAATGGGGGGCAGGATAGGATGGAGGGAAATGTGGTTAGTCTTACACAACATGACTATTATGGAAGTCATTTGCAAAACTACACATATATAGCCTATATTGAATTGCTTGTCTTCTCAGTGGAGATGGATGGGGAGGGAGGGAGGGAGAGAGAGAAGTCGGAACTCAAAGTTTTAAAAACGAATGTCAAAAACTGTTTTTACATGCAACTGGGAAATAAGAAATACAGGTAATAGGGTATAGAAATTTATCTTGCCCCACGAGACAAGAGAGACGATGAGGATAAGGCAAGGGAGGGGTGTGATAGAAGGGAGGGCAGATTGGGGGAAAGGGTAATCAGAATGCATGATGTCTTGGGGGAGGGGAGGGGAGAGATGGGTAGAAAATTTAGTACTCAAAATTTTGTGGAAATGAATGCTGAAAACTATAAAGAAAGAAATAAACATAAAAAAAGAAGAAAAAATAAAAAAACTGAAAAGATTTACCCCAAATCAAACAGCTAGTTAGGTAACAGAGGCAGGCATCCAAACTAGGTCTTTCCTACCTCCCATCATTCTTTTACTATACCATACTATGAGCATATATGAGGGTTGGTGAGTAATCTAGGAGACTTCTGAATCTATTCACAATATGGGCAGGACAAAAAAGAGAAGATGAGTCTAGAATGATAGGATAGTATCACATTGGGGAGAATTTTGAATACCAAGCTATGGACAATGTTTGAAATACATTAGGATATCACCTGAGGAATGACATGAATGGAACTACATATAAGTCTGTAAATATGATGAAGTCAAAAGAACACTGAATTTCAAATAAGACAATCTGGATTTGGATCCCCAGTGGTATATATGAATCTACCACTTACTAGCTACATGACCTTAAACAAGCTACTTCATGTCTCTGAGTTCCCATTTCATAGTTTATAAAATACAGGTATTGGAAGAGATTATTTCTAAGATCTCTTGCAGCTCTTAACTCCTTTTCTGAAGATTCATCTATTAGTGATGTGAAATTAGGTGGGGTATGGAGAGGGCAGTGGAAGACTGGAGTCAGGAATATCGGTTAGGAAGCTAAATGCAATAGTCACATAGATACTGCTGAGGGCCTATGACAGGATAGCAGCTACAGAAACAGTGAAAAGGTAAACCTATATGAGATAGATTGCCAAGGCAGAAACGACAGAAGTTAACTTTTCAGATGTAAATGGTCACAGAAAAAGGGAAGAATCAAATATAACAGGGAGATTTCAAGCCTGAGCAACTGGGTAAATAATGGAACCAATGAAAGAAATAAGGAGGTTAGAAGACAGAAATGCTTTTAGGAAAAAAAAAATTCATTTCTATTTAGGATATATTGAGTTTGAAATACCAGCCAGAAATCCAGGTACTCCACTGGAAATGGGAGTCTGGAGCTTGGGAAGCAGATTAGAAATGGAGATAGATTTTGGAGTTACCTGATTTTCTGTAAAAGAATGTCCTTGAACAATAAAGGATATATATCCCCAATCTTTATTACATATTAAACTCTGTGGTGGCAGTAATGAACCTTATATAAAGATCATGCTGGAGAGATTATGCTAAGTAAAAATTTTCAACTACCTGTAAGAAATATCCTACAATATATAACTGGAAAAGATGCTAGTGCGCTATACTTTTATTTCACAGTTGAAAAGTCAAAAAAAATCAAGAATTTAGTATACTTTTTCAACTGCAAAAGTCAACATAACAGAGAGAAATGGGTAGCTAATTTTTAAAGGAACTCATATAAGCTATGATTTTACAAGTAAAAAAAAAGTTACCTATATATCTAATCACTGAACTATTAGAGTATCCTATCATACATGTACAGAAATAAGAACTTGTAACTAGTATACAAGAGAGAAATGATACCTAATTACTCTGTTAGTCACAGTCTCCTGAATGGGGTCACTCTTTTCAATGCCACAGATTGCAACCTACCATGTTGTCTCATACCGATGACTCTTATCCATACTTCCCTGTAAATTATCCAGAGGAGGTTGAAAATGTCCAAGACTTTTTTGGCTAGGTCCTTTAACAGCATGGAAGCACCAATGAAACATTTGGGTTATTCCTCACTCTCCATACATAACAGCATTCCTCCTTTTCTGATCTCACATATCTTCTAAATATTATCTTTTATGACATTTTTGGTGAAGGAGTCACCAATGGCAATGGACTACAAGCTACATAAACCTTCCATTAATCCCTCTTTCATAAAATACACTGGGAGAAATTCTACAGAGTTCTTCATGATAAAAAAAAAATCTCTAAATGACATTTAATTAACATCAGAAAAAAATAACATTTATGCAACACCTGACAATAAACAAAAAGCACCATGGCTATTTAATAAAGAGGAAGCAAAAGTTTAAGAAAACTCAATAACTAGCCCAATGTAATATGGGAAAATAAAAAGGTGAATTGGGGGTCAAATACATGTCTCAGTGCAGTGTTCCCTCTATTAAACCCATCAGCAGAACTGTAACAGTACTGCCAACACAGAGACTTTTGACAGCCAAGAGATGTCACAAAACGTCATCATCCCTATTGGGAAATTTCAATTAATTTATAAAATATGTTAGAAAAAAATGAGGCAGTATTTAAACTTTTTTCCCATTAATTGCTCATAATACTAATTAATCTCTTTACATTCTTTTGGGCATCTTTAAATACTGAATTTATCCTAGCATAATAAATGTAATTTTACTTATGGTAATATATCTTAATGAAAGGGAAGGCTCAGTTAAGGAAATGTTCTTCCAAGTCAGTGAAGATGTACAGAATTTAAAAGCACAAAACAAAAATAAAACCCAAACACCTATAGTCAAAACAAGTATCTCTTTTGATTATCTTTATTAAAATATAAGGAATGGGAAAGTAGCTATTTATTGTACATAATGAATGTGAAATTAGAAAAAAATTAAATTGGGAGTTTAACAATGTTTATGCCAATTTTTAAAAGATCATTTATAATTGCCCACCATTAAACAGTCTCAAATCTTATTTTCATCTGATTACATTAGTTTTTTTCTATCTTTTATGCACCAGTTAAAAAGTAATGAAATTAATCATTTTTATTCTAATTGAATTTAGATATTTTAACAAAATTGTCACTGCCATAAAACTGAACATTTTACAGTACCAGCTATTCCAGTTAGCAAAACTAAACAAGAAAAAAAAAAAGTCAAAGTGGAATATAAATGCAAATGTGTTGTCATTATAAGCAAAGCTACCACTAAACTCCAATAATGCACGGTTTGTCTCCCCCTTCTGGCAGAAAACACTGAGTAAACTAAGGTTGAAATCTTCCTTGCAAGTTTTCCCTTTATTCAAATAATTAACAAGGAACAACTATACCATGGAATGCTACAAATCTTACAGTCATATCACCAACCTAGGACTGCAATATCAGTTTAATGATCCACCCAGGTACACAAACCAACTACCAACACTGTCGTGTTTAGCAATGTTTTAGGGACAGCATTATGAAACCTGAGAGCTAACAATGACATTTGAAACGTATTGTATTGAGAATACATGTTCAAACTAAACAGGAATGGTGCCTCAGCAAGACAAGTTCTGATAACTGAGAGAACCATGGAACCACACAAATGGGAGAAAATTGATTATGAAGTACTCAAAATTCAAAATATTGAGGCGCCTGGTAATACCTAAATGAAATGCCTGTAATTTTCTCCCCTAAACTGAACAAAAATACAATGAGTTATTTAACCCCAGAGTATGGAGGGAAAGCAGTGGATATGGAATCCAAGGACCAGGATTCGACACCCTCCTCTGCTACTTACTAACTGTATGACCCTGGAACAAGTCCCATCTCCTGTCCAGATCTCAGGGATTGGGACTACACAGCTTTAGAGGTTCCTTTTAGCTTTAGGTCTCTGATCCCATGATCCTTCCTATACAATAGGCACCTTCTCTGGACATGGAGCAGCCTGGAGGGGGTTCAAATGGCCCAGACTGAACCAACCCAAATCCCTGTGCTCATTCCCAAATCAATGGGAGATGCTACACAATTCTTTTGGTGGCAGATACTCTAAGGGTGACTCCATTTGGACCCCTGTACCACAATCTCCCATGCCAATCACATGTAGTTAAAGGCCCGGTTTCTTGAGAGTACCTCGTGATGCTTCAGTGAATGAACAGATGAGAAGAATCGAGGGATACCTCTGACAGTACTATTTTCAAACCTCATCAGGGTTTGATTACATCTTCCACATGCAGTCAAATTCTCCCTTAAGCACAATCTGATAGTACATCACATAAAAAGGTTTGTACTTTCAGCCCCTGGACTATGAGCCAATTAATTTCAACCTGAAATAATGACATCACTGGGGAAGGAATTCTTATTTTTTCCAGTGTTTTGCTACTTAAAGTTGCTGTTATAAATATTTTATTATACATGGGACCTTTGTTCAGATGGGACCTTTGGCTATTAGATAACTCTGTTTTGGAGCACATGCTACAATATAACACAGATCATCTTGTCAGTGTTAGGAGACACTGCATTGAAATTAAAAGGGATGGAAGGGACTGGTCCAGTCTCTTTGTCTTTCTCAAAATCATCTATCCTATGTGTAAATATTTGCAGGGAGAGATTGCACCATCTCTCATTGTAACCTATTTCATCTGTGTCAAATCCTGTTATTTTATTAATCCCCTAAAACAGCTTTGTCAATGTTATCCTGAGGTGATATAACAATCTTTAACCCACTTCAAAGCCCATTGGCAAACATCTAGACCAAATAAAATATGGTTGGCCTCCACTATGCCCTGGGAGGAATCTCTGGCCTGCAATAGCTCCAGTCCTTCTCCCATTTGTATCAAATCTTCCCCAATTATTCCAGCCCACAATGATGGTTCTCTCTTCTAATCCTAGAGTACTCTACACTCACTACTTAATGAGGTATCCCATTATACTGTAGAATCTACTTCTAAGTCTCACTGTGCTCTGCCTTATGGAGCCAAAGGAACATTAAATAATCCTAGTTCTATGTGCAATGCATGTGCTAGGAGCTCTAGGGGATATAAAGACAACAAAACAGGAATACAGGGGAAGAAGACCTGACTTCTGGCCAAAGTGACAAAGAAAGGCTTCATGGAAGAGTTGGCGTATTGGCTTAGTTTAGAAGGATAAGTAGGATTCCAACAGAAAGAAGAGCACTGTAGGCAGAAGAAAGCACTCAGAAGCAGGGGCTACATTAACGCTTGTATAGATTAATTTGGAACGGTGCAATAAAAAACACTAAGCTGTTTATGTCCTTTGACCCAGCAATGCCATTGCTGGGAATATACTCAATGGAAGTCAAATACAGAAATAAATGCCCCATAAATACCAAAATATTTATAGTGATGACTTTTGTAGTAGCAGAAAAATGGAAACCAAATGGGTTCTCATCAATAAGGAAAGAGCTAAACTAATGGAGAATTAAATGGCATACTACTGTGCCATAAGAAAGGACAAATTGAGGAAGGCAGAGAGATAAGGGGAGACTTGATTGCATTAACTCATGATGAAAAAGAATCAGGAGAATAAGATACATAATAAAAAAAAAAGCAAGAGACATCACTGAAAGGCAGCCCAACTCACATTAACTGCAATGGCCACCATCCATCTTAAGAAAGTAGATGAGGAAACATCAACTCCCCTCCCATTAAAGAAGTGGGTGACCATGGGAATGAAGTGTTTTATGTGCTATCACTGATTGACTACTTTCTTGGTCAGTTTTACTTAATTGTCAGTTTAGTGTTTTGTTACAATGGTGGACTAATTTGGGAGTGGGGAATGTGAGGAATTGACCATGGTACTAAACACATCTGTAAATTTTTTTTTTTGCTTTAAAGATTACTCTGGCAGCAGGGTATAGTATCACATAGAAGAGGGGCTGAATGACCTGCTAAGGGGAAAGTGCAATAGCAAAGGAGAGGGAGGGGGGTGGGGTGGGGTGGGGGTGGGGGTGGAACTGCAGCAGAGTAAGAGGAAATACGGGAATGAAAATGACATGCAGTGCTGAGGTAGAATCCGTACCATGTGGGCAACTACTTGGATGACTCCAAAATGTTTCTGAAATCTAAATCTGACTTCTGATCTCATTACTGAACTGAAGCCACTCCCTCCAAAGTTCTCAATAATCTCTTAATTGCCAAATCTGGGGGTTGATTACACATGGCCAAAGCAATGACTGATGAAAACAACTCCAAATATTCTTTGAACATACCTATAGTGGACAACAAATTGTAATGATAATAATAGGCTAGGGACAGCTAGGTGGTGTGGTGGAAAGAGTTCAGAATTCAAATCCAGCCTCAGATACTTGACATTTACTATGTATGTGACCCTGGGCAATTTGACTCCAACTTTGCAAAGCACTTTATACATACTATTTCATTGTTTGCACAACTCCAGGAGGTAGGTGCTATTATTACTCCCATTCAAATTATCAGGAAACTGAGACAGACAGAGGTTAAGGGATTTGCCCAAGAAGGTCACACAGCTTAGTAGGCTGTCAAAGGCTAAATCTGAATTCAGGTCTTCCTGACTCCAGGACCTTCAGAATACCTCAAATTAAATTTAAATGAGGTGTTCCATGGAGTTTGGAGGGATGTTGGAGAGGGTGTCTCAGAAAAAGTTCCAGCTATACATTTTTCCAAAGCATATATTCATATCAGATCTAGACAGCACATACCAGCACTTCGTTTTCCAATGAACTATTACATTGAAAGAGGGCTAAGCCACAGCTAAATGAACATATATTTGATAATTCAGCGTGAGGTCAGATAGCCATCCCTAACCCTATGGGGATTTTGCTTAAACACCTGAGAACATTCAGGAATGCAATGCAAACAGTCACTGATTTAGGGAGGTGTTGTGTTCTGAAACATCACATATATAAGCTCACTATGTGAAGTTTTGTCCTCACAGGAAATGATGATCAATATTATAAATGGCAGTCAGTTTCTGAGACTCAAAAAGCTCATGATAGATAGTGGAATTGACAGACAGTTTGGGTACTGTACTAATAGCCATCCAACAAGACAAATAACCAGAGGCCACGTGAAAGAATGGTCCAAATCACTAAGAATAAAAGGAATGCAAATGAAAACCACTTTAAACTTTTATCTCCCACATCCAAAGGAAGGCAGAGGGAGAGGAAAGAGCAAGCAGAAGAGCAGGCTTCTCAGCAGCTCCAACAGTAGCACTAGAAGAGAGAAGAGAAAGAGTCCTGAGCTGCAGATCCTCGGGAGAAAACTCAAGTGGCCACTGAAGGATGAGCAACCATAAAAAAAGCAAGGACCATAAGATCATACATTTAGAGCTTTGAAAGATTACATCTGCCCTAAGGGAATACTCAACCACCAAACTCATTGAGCCTTCCTAATGTCAAAGTCACCATGGATGAATTCAACAAGAGTTTAGAAAAATAAAAGTCAGAGACACAAGATTTGCTCCCCACAGGATGTTAAACATCTTTGTGGCCTATTACTAACAAATTGATATCAAAATAATCCTAAAATCATAGATCAGATTCTGGAAAGAACTTTAGACATCAGCGAGTCTAAGCCCCTCATTTTACAGATAAGAAAACAGGCCTAGAGAGGCTGGATGACTTGCCCAATGTCCCAGAGAGCCAGGATTTGAACTTGGATCCTATGACTCTACTGCCAGGATTTTTTCCACAGGCTCATCCCTCCTAGAGGAAGTGAAAAGACCAAAGCCAGGAGTACTGCAAGAAGACCCAAAGAATAAGTTGGAAAAGTCAGTGGTCAGACCATGCCCAGCATTGGTAGGTGGTGGCATGGATGATGTTAAGGAATATCCCCTGCCCCTGCTTCCTTGGCTACTAAAGATACAAAGATACACAAGTCATTCTGTAAAAGTTCCAGTGATAAGGACATTTATGGTGTAACAGAGAGAGTACAAAACCATAAGTCATGCAAGACCTGAATCCAAATCACGTCCAATATACACCAAACTGTGTGTTTAATGGCAAGTTATTTGACTTTACTGAGCCTCCATTTTCTCATCTAGAAAATGGGGGTGGACGATATTTATAATAAGAACCTCACAGAGATTTTGGGAGGATTAAACAGAAAAGTATGTCAAGAGTTCTATATATTTCTGTGATTTTTATTACTTTTCACCAGTACCTGACTCAAATTTGTACATCAGTCAAGTGCCTTACAATGGAGGAGTAGTCTTTCGACCATCCTATTTTGTCAAGCACTATCCTTCACTGATGTTTCATAAGCAATCTTCACTAAGTTCTCCGTGTGCTTTCTGCAGAGTAGACGTAATATGTATACTCTCAGGTCAAATTAGGAAGGTAAAAGTCTTTATGACTGGCTCTCAACATCAATATAGACGACTCTTGGCATGAAATACAATGGTAAATAACCACTGCATTAGAATGTTGCACTTAAAAAATTGCTGGCTGTTCAATCTGGAAGGGACCATAAAAAGCATCTTATCCCAACCCTTCATTTTATTTGATTTTTTGTAATTTTTGAAATTTTATACTTAAATATAAAATAAGAAAAGAAATAAGCAAATACAAAATAAGAAAAAAAAAGCCATGTTCCAGCAGAACATAAGAGAGGATTCAAAATATAAAGCAATAAATTTCCAATTCAAGAATGCCTATATAATAAATACTACAAATTGTGTTCAGTTCTGTCCACCTATCTTTGTAGGTTTTCTTCCGTTCTCTGCTGTGCACTTTTTACTTTGTTCCTTTTCCCCCCTTCCTCCTGCTCCCAAGAAGGCTCCAATGAAGCTTGGAGAGATAGGTATCATGTATGTATGCATGTGTGTGTACATGTATGCATGTACACACATATATATACGTATACTTACATATATGTATAATACATATTTATAATCATATACAGACATATACATTTATATGAATTTCTATAACACCATACTATACTTGCTAGCCCTCTATTTCTCTGAGGGCGGAATAGCCTCTTCCTTCATAAGTCCAAGCCTTTCCATATTTTTCTAAATCCATCAGCTCATCATTTCCTATAGCACAGCAATATTTTGTAAATGAGAAAACTGAGCTAGAGAATGAATGTGACCAGTACAAAGTCACAAAGGTAATTAATGCCATAGCCAGGAAGAGAATCAGTCTTGGAGCAGCTGGTCTATCCTAATTCTATAAAAATCAAAAAGCAACCCCCACCCCCACCAGCAGAGTTCCTGAGTAGGGTGTATCTGTGAACACCAACGGAACACTTGCAGGAGTGGGGGCAGCTCAATAACCCTTCACAGTGGGATCTGGAGGACGGACAAGGTTATGCTCCTCTGTGAAACCCAGGAAAACAGGAACATATTCTATTTTGTAAAGTATTTAAATAACAGAGAGTTTAATGATATTCAAAACACTTCCTCTCAATGTTTCTCTTGTTATTTTGGTGAGGAACAATCAAAAAGAAAGAAGCAAGCAAATCAAACACTATTATCAATATATACACATGTATGTATGCATATACACACACACGCATGCATGCATGCACACATATGCACACACATGCACACGCACACATACACACTTCTAAAATGCTCAGTTCTCCAAGAATACAAATATAATTCTGGGGCAGGGAAGAGGAAGGAAACAACATATTATTCGTACTCACCATAACTTTACTTCCAACTATCTGCATACAGTTGTCAACGAAGAGTGATTATGGTGCAAAAAAAACAAATAGCAACAACATTAGTAACAAGAAGCTTTTCACAAAATTAGTTATGTGTTTAGTAAATCAGTAAATACCGAGGTTCTACTTGTTATAGAGTTTAGAAATACTATCTGATTAGAAATGGAAACACAACACTATCACCATCTTAAAAAAATAAACAAAACTCTTTGAGATTACCAACTCAGAATATCCAGACAAAAATAAGAGATTAGTATCATTTTAGACTGAATAGTTTTAAAAGCTTACTCTAAGAGGGTTTGTAATTCTAATGCAAAGTAATAAAAGACATGAAAGTAAAGGTGAGCATTAAATGTTTTTCAAATTTATAGTTCTAAATCCAAGTGCATATGGAGGAATGGAATAATTTTAGAGATAGAATTTTTCTCTTTATTATGACAAGCATCCTTGTTAATATTGAGTTGTTCAATTTTTAAACATGAATGCTGCTTTTGAAATTCTAGTAAGTAATGTAAGAAGTAACCTTTGGATTTAAATTTTAAATATTTACTTAAATCAAACTGTAAAAAACACTTACTTTTCAAAGGTAAAACCCACCAAAAAAAAAGGTTACTTTCACTGCTCTAGTTTTCTAGGTAATTATTTTATGTCATGAAAGATTCCTGTATATTGGATGAAGATGAACAAACATGGTATCCAAGCACACTCTTTAACATCCCACACACTCATCCTGATGAAATGAACAACTCCAAAAACTTCAGCTCAGCTTTTCCTTGAATAGGGCCTGAGGGATACAGTCCAAGCTCTGCAGATATTAACTCTGGAAAAGGAAGTTAAGTGGTAACCATGATTAGCACTTTCTACAGAAAATGCAACTAGAAGCAAACAGTTCGGCTGGAGGAGTCCCAAAAATGGCAGAGTGGTCGGAATGACCAGACACACTGGTATCCTCCTGTTCACCACTTCTGCTCTGTGATGGGAAGTCCACTATGTACCGGCCCTGACACCATCCTCAATGCTCCAGGAACTATACTCTTTCAGAGGGCTTTACTTGAACTGAGCTGCTACCTATGCCAGGCTCCTCACATCCTAAAAGTCAGCTACTCAGTAATGGTCTTCCAGCCATTTAGGTGGTAGAAGATCCCACAGAAGATGTGGGGGGGTCCTTGTCACCAAGGGGTAGGAACTAGTAGGAATGACATCTATCTTATAGAGGCAGGGCTTGTTTCCCTTTAAGAGGACAAGGAGGCCATCCTCAAGATTTGCTTAGTTCATGAGATTAAGGCTCAAACCACTGGAATGGCTTCCTTGTAAGGGATAAAAAGCCCAGGTGATGGGGAGTTAGTGACTCTGAGGTTCAGCAGAAATTCCATTGCCTTGTAGGATGTCTTTTATATCCAGTATAGCCACTGGGGGAAGTGTGAATACAGGAGAGAGCCTTATTCACCAAAATCAACGTTGTAGCCTTATTAATAATTTTTATGGTTAAGTGAGGTTCTCTTTGTTAAATATTTTATCACCTACAATTGTTTTATAGTGTTTCAAATGAAAGCCTGAAAACACAGGACTGGCCTAAGTTAAACCTGGCCCAGACCAGAAAGAAAATGGGCATATTCATATTGAGAAGATGGTAACAGGTACTAAATTTGAGAGATATAAGTTTTTTGCAGTTACCACTTTTTAAAAAATCAAGTTTCATACTTAGCAAAATGAAATTCCAAATTTGAAGAGTTTATAATCCCAAAGTGCAAAGAAAAGGGGTAATCTTCCGCCTTTTGTGAAATATGAGCATTATGACTAATGACCTGTCTCCAAAAAGAGTCTAAGAATCTCAGAAAGACCACTTTAATATTTGGTCAACAGCTAAGCATTTGAATGAATAAAAGGTATTCTGATATTATCAACAAATTGGTCCACGGAAAGCTATTTTACTTAAATTATTATTTTACCTCACTGAGAAAGAGAGAGAAAAGAAAGGAGAAAAAAAGAAAGAAAAGAGGAAAGAAAGGAAGGATGGGAGGAAAGAAAGAAAGGAAGAAAGGAAAGAAAGAAAAAGGAGGGAAGGAAAAGAGGAAAGAGAGAGAGAGGAAGGAAGGAAAGAAGGAAGGAAGGAAGGAGAGAGAAAAGAAAGAATGGAGGGAGAGGAGAACAAAAGAAAGGAGGGAAGGAAGGAAGGGAAGAAAAGACAGGCTCTATTGGGCCCTTTTTTTAACTCAGCACAACCATAACATTGACGTGGTAAAATCAGACAGCCCTAACAATGAGAAGAGATATGAAGCACAACGAGGGGACCAAGATCTGGCAGAACTGGTCATCTGAGCATCCAGATTGTAACATGATTGATTTTGGTTAAAGTACATCATATCAATTGGGTACATTGGCAGAGGCTAAGTGAATGGTTCTGCCATGCCATGAGTCAGGTGTTTTGCCATTGACAGGACCATAGAGAAACAGTCTGGATAGTGTTCTCATATCTGATACCAGAAGCAAATCAAAATCAATTTGCATTGAAATAAGGGAATAAAAATTATATATAAACAAATGGTATGTGCATACTTTCCCAGAATATAGGAGAGGTGCCATGGAGTATGGAATGGAGTTGGCCTTGAAGTCAGTAAGAAATGAGTTCAAATCCTGTAACTGCTACATCCTGACCCTGTGACCTTAGGCAAATGGCAACTCTAGTGCCCTAAGTTACAAAGGAGTCACAAATGTGCTTTGGCACAGAGTCTCTACATAAGGACTTCCCTACACCAGGGAAATTGCAGGGTTTTTTCCTTTTCATCTTCACATACACACACATACACACACATACACACACACATATACATACACATATGCATATATATACATACATACACAGATATGTATATGTGTATGTTGTGTATGTGTGTATATATGTATGTAAGCATGTATGTCTGCACACATAAATATATACACATGCAATTAAATATATACACTCATATATGCATATATACCTATCTCCTCCCCCTATTTTAAATACAAGCTTACTTTCTCTGGCATCTAAGTGTGATTAGCCTTATTTTTCTTTAAAGTAGATGTTAAAAATATCAATTTTATAAGTTAACGTCATTTTAACTATTTAGTGTCTATTTATAAATGTATAACAAAAGGCTGATATCATAATAGTAAGTGATAGCTAAAATACCCAGAAAAACCTAGTATTTATCTCAAAGCATCGAGGGGTCAGGGGCAAAATCTTCAAGATTCCATGATCTGGATTCAAAGAGACTGTCTTCTAAACCTAAAATCACCACCATACAGCATTTTAAATGCTTTCAAGTATAAGTAGTTATACTGTACAAAACAACTCTGGAAAATCCAAGTGAACCTTATTCCATTTGAGTTCATACACATCTATCAGATCAAGTGAGTTGGTTGGTAATTTTTTTTTAAATCTCTATCATTTCTCTTAAAGAAATGGTATAAAAAACAGCTGTACATCTTTAAAATTCAAAAATAAATTCCAACAAATTAAATATGTTAACTTGCTGCAAATGTATGGAGGTTCAAATATTTTTTAAATGGATATTTCACTGAATATTATTTTCTCAATTCCTATGAACTGAGTCAGAAGGAAAGTGATATCAGGATAATGTCATTCAGGCATAGATTTTGAAAACCTTTAGATTTCATTTGATAGGTTTAGAGTTGGGGGGAGAAGGTTCCCTCCAGAGCAGAAGTAAGAAGTCAGGCATGCAAGTTTCCTTTTCTAAAACACTGCTGTCTTAAGTCTATTGTGGTGATAGAAATCTCATTTTAACAGATATGTCACTATTGCAGTCACTAATAAATCTTTCATTCCTGGCCTTTGGAAACAGCTGCCAATTGTGTATTCCCTCTGCCCACGGTATCTAAATCTGGCAGTGAAGCTGGGGCAAGGCCAGAGCTCCATTCCAAACAGCCATGACAGTCTTCATTGAAGCAGGAGCTCTACTTGCACTGGAGACAAAACGAACCTCTCTAAATATCCACAGAGCTTAAACTTCATTTAATAACCGATATGAAATGGAGGGGCAAACAAGATCTACATAGGGGCCCCATTTGCAGACCTTAACGGTCTGGCCAGGCCTCCCCTGTTTTCCTCCAGCTAGGGCTCATTTTAACATAGCACACAGCACAGCAACAATAAGTTGATTTAAGAAGTGGATTTCTAAGACATGCCTCTATTTACTTTCATTTTCCTTTAATGTCATCATGCAGGAATCTAAGGAGAGAACAGTGGGCATTTATTAATGAGCTGTGGAGAAACAAAAATGTGACCAACTACACATTAAGGAAAAAATTCAATTTATTTAAAAAAAAAACTGATTCTTGCCTTCACATTTTTAAACCATGATGAAAAAAAGGTTATATAATTTTAAAAATGTGATGCTGTCTTAAAAGCTCTAGAACAATTTAAAACATTTTTATAATTTTTATAGAACAAGTGTCAAATATATCTCTACATTCAATAAAGGGTTTCTTTAAAAAAAATCTGTTATCAGTGCAAAATACCCAGGTCCTATTTTAAAAAAGAGCACACCACCCTCAGCTTCTCTCCCTCTCTCTCTCTCTCTCTCTCTCTCTCTCACACACACACACATACACACACACACAAAGACACACACATGCGCGCGTGCACACACACACACACACACACACACACACACACACACATACACACACACACACACACACATACAGTCAGTCAGAGGGAAGAAAACCTTGGTTAGCCATCCAGGCAGAAAAGCCACATGCACAGTCACAAGTGATGGAAGCATCATCAGCGGTAGGTCTCAAATTATGGACACTGTTTGTCATAATATTCTCCCTCCACATCACCTTCAAATAAGGAGATTACAAAGCAATTTCCTTTGTTTTAATGACAGAAAAGGCAGCAATTCAAAAATGTCTAGTCAAAGCCTGGAAGCTTTAAAATATGATCATCAACCAGTAAAATATTAGCAAATGATACCTCAAATCTTGGACTTGTAATAGAAAAGTGCTACGGACATGGTCTGATCCCAATAAATACTGGTTGGACACATTTTCTATTGGCTGTTTGGTTATTTCTTGACTAGAGAATTGATTATGAGCTTAATAATGCTTAAACTTACTCTTTTCATTCTTTTTTCATCTTTAACACAAACTAAGCCAAATGTAAAATGGTAATCACAGTGCAGTGGGCTCAGATGTTAGAGTGAGAACAGCAGGGCAAGCGCTGTCTCCACTACTTTCTGCTCGCTACAAGCAGGACCTGGGATGACCCTCTCTGAGCCTCAGCTTAGTCATCTGTAAATAGGGGGACTGCATGACTTCTAAGGTCCCTTCCCGCTCCGTATCTATAAGGCTATTATAGAATTACAATTGAAATTTATTTTCTTGTCCAAATGAGTCATAAAATGAAAAAACAAAAGGGAACCCTGAAGATCAAAGTTGAAATCAGTAACAAGCTGATATTTAAGTAAAAATTCAATAGATTAAAAAAGAAAAAATTCTACTTATGGTCATCACACGCAGTCCCACTTTTATAAACAAATAAGGAAGAGACATTTAAAATCTTATTTACTTTTTTAAATCACCACATGATTATTCATGCATTGTTATCTGTATTTTGCACTCAGATTTAGTTACATAGGTTTACTAGTGTTTCTGCCTTGAGGTATTTAAAAAAATAACAGTGAATATACAGTCTGCATTTCCCAAAGCATTTTACTGTAAACAATAACTTGAATGCAAAAATGAAAAGAGATTCATCAGAATTTCAAAATAAAACCCTATGCATCACCTAATTCTATTGAAAACGACGCTCATGGCAAATTTCACTTATCACTGGAAACATATTTCTGCCCTTGGATACCAAAAACAAATTAAAAAGCGAGCTGCTGCTTTGCTCAGACAGCTGCAATGCGTTATATTTACATTGGTCCACGTTCAGATTCAGCTTGCTTCAAGTATAATATAGAACCAATGCACGAGTGAAATTCAGGAAACACCTCATTTGTCATTTCTGCTGAAATTACTACACTCGCAGAGAAATGACATCATAATTTTAGGATGTATTTTTAGAGAGAAAAAATTAGATTTTTCACTAGTCACCTTTTCAAAAGTATCTAAAAGCCATTATAGCTCTAGTCAATATGCTTTACTTATTAAATACTCCCTCACAAAAACTGTGAGACTGAAAATGTTTTTTCCTGGGAGAAATTTAACTTAAAGCCCAATGTTGTAATGGGTTCAGGTGGGGAGGGAAGAGTAGAAATAAATAAATCCCATCTCTCTCAGTATCTATTGTCAAACATTTAGTTTCCACTCCTGTCACTTGAAATGTCTATTTCAAATCTCTAGAATCTCAAAAAAACACTTGAAGAGAACTACTATTCAATGTTCTCCTATAAAACCAAATAACAATGCAATGATTGGCATGAGGCAATTTACATGTTTGGCATCACGTATGAAAAAGTAAAGAAACAAACTCCAATGACTTATAGCAAACTGCTGCGCATTTCATGCACCGGAATGTGAATGCTTAATAAAAACTGAGGTAAATGACAGGATACGATGATTCCCAACCTGTAAGTCTGAGGAGCCCTTTTTAATGATAAACTCCCAGAAGATAATAGTTATACTGTGTGTGGCAAAAAGTACATGATGACCGAAAGCTACTAGATTATTTAGTAACATCTTTTTATGAGTTTCTATCATAGGGCAGGGGAAAGAAGACTGGATTTGAAGGCAGATGATCTGGCTTTGAATCTTGGCTCTATTATCCCCCATGGATCAGATCATTTTGACAAGTCATGTAACCTCAAGTAGAAAACAGGGGTGGTGGCCTAGATGGTCACGTTGGTCCCTTCTAGCCTTCAATTTGTGCTCCTACTCAAAGCACAAATGGTCATATGGGAGAAACAGTACTTACTCATTCTACTTAAAGTACATTTACTAATTTTTTATTACAAATTCAGTTCAAAAAGCATTTAGATAGCTTCTACTATGTGCCAGGCACTGTGCTAGGCACTGGGGGATCCAAAAAAAACAAAAAGACAAAAAAATCCCATGATTTTCTGCCTCCAAGGGGGCATTCCTCTAAAGGAAATCCTATCTGTACATATTGGTAAATAAACACAAATTATATACCAAGTAATTTAGGGGCAGAGGGGAACGCTAAGAACTGGGGAAATCAGGGAGATCATGGGAGGCCCCTTATTTAGCTGAACAGGGAAGGAAGCTCAAAATTCCAAATGCTGGTACTAAGGAGAGCATATATTCCAGGCATCAGATTTCTGTGCAATGGGTACAGAAGTGAGCAATGGACTGTTACGTGTTGGGGGCAGAGCCAGCAAGGCACTTTGGCTGTGAAAAGGGGTAAAAGGTGAATCAACCTGAAAAGGTAGGCCAGACTGGAGTCAGATTATGAAGGGGTTTAAGTGTTAAACGGAGACATTTGGGTTTTAACTTCAAGGTAATGGAGAGTCACTGAAGAGCCTTCAATGAGAGGTACATGGACAGACCGGTGTTTTAAGAATCTCTGTTTGGCTTCTATGTGAAGGTTGAACATGAAAAGGGACAGAGCAGAAATCAGGCAGATCAATGAAGAGACTACTGCAAAAGTCTACAGAGACTAGGCTAGAGTGACTGCTGCATGAGGGGACAGAAGAGGATGATATTACGTTTGCTGTGGAGGAAAACTGATGAACTTTGGCCCTTATAGGCTCTTGAGTTTGCTGGAGCTCCAGAAAGATCCAAATGGCAATGCTTAGCATGCATACCATTTTCTAGACCCTTTGTAATAACTAACTTCAAACCCCAAGAAGGACCTGCTATTCACAGGTTGGGGACCAATATGCTACCCTATAATCTAGAGAATTGATCTTTTCCCCAAATAGGGAATTATTTTTAACAATTAAGGAAGTATATGACTTAAAAAAGACATTTGTGCTTTTCATGGAACTTTAACAAAAAAAGGCACCACCCAAATCTCCAGTCTTACATGGATAAGACCATACAAACTCAACTCCAAAACTCTCATCCAACTATCCCCAAAACAATATCTTTTAATCTTACTTATTGATTTTAAATGTTTTTAAAATGTCATACTTTAGATTAATGGGTAGTTATGAGATATGTAATAAATTCTAATAAATTTAATATTCACAGTTGAGGGCATTTTTAAGCATATAACATAAACAAAATGTTGTCGGGTTTTTCCTTTTCCATATAGCCAAGCAGGGTGAGTTGATGCAGAAATACAGAAATTTACACATAAGAGCAAATGCAAAGAAAGCCAAGCTCATCCACTGGTGTGGCTACTTACCGATTTGGCAGTGGTGGAAATGTACTGGACAACCATTTCATGCTTTGTGCCAAAATCTTTATCTCGTAGAGGAGCTTTTCGTTCTTCATTTAGATTCATGTCTTCCTAATAATAAAGAAAACATAGAGCATCAGAATTCTATACCCATTTCCAGAGTACCGACAAAGGGCCATATCGTCCTACAACCTGGGAGCACATACATGTCTCTATCAAACATCATAATCATGCTCCTCTTCTTTCCCCACTCCACACAGATCTCTTTTACCCTTAAAGACCACTGCCACCCATGCAAAGCTACTAGCCTTATAACAAAAAGAGATTATAGAAGCCTCATCCTGGAGGTTCCTGTTCTCAGTGCAGCACCACTATCAGAAGAGACCAACAGGATTTCCAAAGTTACATTTGAAACAAAGTCCAGAAGGAATCACTGCGCTACTTCCAGGTAACTGATACTAAAACCAACCTCCTTCCTTTCTCTGCCAAGAAATGATAAACTATAATAGTAAAATGTTAAAAGTTCTGTCATCCATAATCATTGTATGAAACAGCTTTGTTTTTAAAACACTTTTAAGGAAACATATTAAGGAAATAACAATAATAGCTCACACATCTATTGCACTTTATGGTTTGCAAAGAACTTTACAAAAATTATTCCAATGAATAAGGACTATTATCCCCATCTTTAATGATAAGGAAACCGAGACCCAGAAGGAGTAAGTGATTTGCTAGGGATCACACAACAAGCAAGAAAGTAAATGCCTGAGGCAGGATTCCAACTCATGTCTTAAGGAATCAGAGAAAGTATTTTATCCAGGTGTCAAAGTACTGCTGGGGTGTACAAGGAGGAAGGAAGGAATGTGCTGATTAAGAAGTGATAGATATACTAACAAAATTTTTTTAAAGGTAAAACTGGAGAAAAGATGAAAAAATTTGCTGGAAAGAGAAAAAAAATCCACTCAATTAAAAAGTAACAAAAGCATACCACCACATCAAGGAACTCCCGGCCTTTTGGGGGTCCTAATCCCCTATGATCCTTATTTAATACTGTATCACATGCAATCCTAAAAAAGGAGATAATACAATATTTATTCTAATAGACAAGATTAACTTTCTGATGTATGATATCCCTTCAGACTTGAGTGCTGAGAACAGCTGAGATGTAGGATACCTTTAATAGAAATGATTTCTAGTTCTCTGTCCTTGGTCCTCTTCTTTCCCAGCACCGACTCTCTTTGACAAACTCACAATTTCAACTAATCGCCTCAAGTCCAGTGTAGATTAGTTAAGTGGGCAGACCACTGCACATAGCAGAGAGCACAGTTAAGTTATTTTAAGTCTAAGTTCCAAGAATTTTTAGAAGCCTGACAATTTTTTTAAGATATCACCTCAAAAAAGTCACCACCATCTCCTCTCAACTAACCAAAGGAAAACACACAATAAGATTAATTGAATCAGTTTTTTAAAGTGTTGCCTAAAATAAATTCAATGCTTTCTTGATATTCAAAAAGGAAATGACAGGGCCAAAATGGCCTTGATTCCTCCCCACCATCCCCTGACCCGCAAAAGCCTACCTGACAATCAACGACCTCAGAGACTGAGCTTATGCTGTTCTCCCTGCCCACAA
This sequence comes from Notamacropus eugenii, assembly GCF_028372415.1. Classification (NCBI taxonomy): domain Eukaryota; kingdom Metazoa; phylum Chordata; class Mammalia; order Diprotodontia; family Macropodidae; genus Notamacropus; species Notamacropus eugenii. The sequence goes on along the minus strand of NC_092879.1, from coordinate 89,080,700 downwards.
TCTCCTCCTTCCCCATTCTTTGACTCCTGCCACAAGTACATGCAGCTTTCCTCCCCCACTTTCCAGCAGTGTCCCCCCTCCATTTCTAACTATGGAACTATAATCAAATCAATATAGTTTTTATAAGAAAAGAGTATGTCAATCTACTTCCCAATGGCTACACTCATCATCCTGGTGATTTTACAGACTCAAAAACCTTTGCCTAGCTACCATGCTCAAAAATGGGCTGTGTGGCTATTAACATGTAAGCACCTGTAGGGCAGGCAGGCACTGGCCTGCTTTTAGATCTGCAGTTCCAGTACTTAGCCCCATCTCACCACACAGTAAGAACCTAATGAGAGCTGGTTCATTCACTTATTCATTTCTAGTCAGTGACTCCCCACTCTCCCCCACCACCACCTTGGCCCTCTCAGAGCACTTGATTTTGGAATTCTTCACTGAACTATAATTCATTACATGATGAATTTAATTTTATGTTTTATCCTGAGGTATTCTGGAGCCAGCTCAAACCGGCTCATGGGAGATTATGATGAAATTTTCAGGATGAGCATTAAGACCACGGAAATTGGCAAACACTACAAATCAGGACCTTGATTTATTGTTTTATTGATTGTGTAGGCCAAAGAAAGTGATGGGAAAAAATGTTAATAACACAGATTAAATTTAAAAGTGTGTTGTGAGTACGTTTTTTTCCCAGAAAGCCAATTGTTAAACATTTACCAGAATACAACTATTCTCATTCCTCAACTAAGGCAAGTTAGGCCTCATTCTATTTAAACTTTATCTATATCCAAGCACCATTTGCATGCAATCAATATGTGATAAACATCTGTTGAACAAATGAATGAACTTATACAACTGCCTTCACATAAATTCGAATACAAAAGTTTTCAACTTTGGATGAAGGGTATTGAACACAAAGGGTGAGAAAAATGTACTATGTTCCTTTTGTTTAGACTATCTCAACATGTTTTACAAGCATCAGTAAATTTTGCTTTTTGACTCTAATTTGCTAAATGGATAGGGAGAGGAAAAATGCCAATAAACATCAGAGAAAAGTCATTAACCCCTCTGGGAATCAGTTCCTTCATCTGTGAAACTGTCGATGTTGCTGTTCAGTTGTGTCCAACTCTTCAGGACCTCCTTTGGAGTTTTCTTGGCGAAAAATACTGGAATGGTTTGTCATTTCCTTCTCCAGCTTATTTTACAGATGAGGAAACTGAGGCAAGCAGGGTTAGGTGTCTTATCCAAGGTCATAAAGCTAGTAAGTGTCTAAAGCTGGATCTGAAAACCAGAAAACAAGCCTTCCTGACTCCAGGCCCAGCACTCTATCCACTGTGTCATGTAGCTGCTCTGTCTGTGAAACTGGTACACTCCTTAATCTGCCTTCATAGAGGGAGTGTATTAGATCCCTGCCAGTCTAAAAATAAAAAAAAAAACTACGATCAGTCTACTGATCAAATTATACTGATCAACAAATTCTTCTGGAAAAGAAATTTGATACAGTCACAAATTTAGAGTTCGAAGGAACCTCATTGGAACCACACCTTCATACTACAGGTGAGGAAGTGGAGACCCAAGGAGATTGAATGATTTTCTCAAAGTCACTGAGGTTATAAGTAGTAGAGCTCAAGATTGGAACCCAGGTACTTTTACTTCAAATCCAACACTCTTAGCAGCTTACCACTATTAAAGAGTCCTCCAATTAAATAATAAGTAGGTCTCATAGGTCAATGCTTCTGATCATTTAATTCAAAGTTTATAATGTAATATTTGGCATATTTAAAAGCAATCATTCATTTTGTTTTTAAATTGTTACTTTGTTCTGAACTTCTATTAGGTGTTATTTTATTAATGGGCATTTCCATATACAGTTGAACAGAAAAAGAAGATCACGTGAAAACATGGATTTCCACAATACAAAAACACATTCAATTCAAACTGGAGTTTTCAAAACTGTTCTGACCTTCTGGCTGATTTCTTCTGTACATTTTTTAAAGATGATGCTCTCTTTTCCTTCTTTTCTTTTTCTTTTTGTTTTCCTTAACCTAACCAAACTCTCCTTCCCATCCTATGTCAAGGGATTAAAAGGAAAAAAAGATCCTTCACATAAAAATTTGCTGTGACGATTTTTCCCCAGTTTCCTTCCTTATGTTTAAATGGATTGGTTTTGTTTATATAAGAAATTTTAAATTTTATGTAATCAAAAATTACTCTCTCTCCCCTGCTTTCCCTTTCCTCTCTCCCCCCTTCCCTCTCTCTCCTGAATTAGGGAGGAAAATGTTCTATAACAGTAGTAACCAAGTCCTTTAAAGCAATAATGTCAAACTTAAACAGAAACAGAGGCTACTAAACCATCCAGAAGGATCCCTGTGGAAACATTAGCTCAGAAAACCACATATTAATATTATCTATGTCTTATTGTATTTTTATTTTATTGGCTAGATATTTCCCAATTATATTTTAATCTGCTTTAAATTATGCTCAGGAGTATTGTGGGTGGCATGTGGCTACCACTGGACTGCCTGTTCGACACCATTGCTCTGAAACAGTATTATAAGTGTTCAGAAGGCTCAAGATATTTCTTTATATACATAATGTAGCAATATGGATCACTGTTCATCTTACAGATAATCTGGACCTATGCTGAAGATGAGTGAACTATCGAACCAACCTGGTCACTTAACACAAAGTACAAGAAATATTGTGGCAAAATATTTGTCCCCTCTTATGAAAAATGTAATTTGGGTCTTCAGTGGGTCACCTCAAAAGCTTTTTGTATGCAATAATATTCATCAAGTATTCATGTAAACACAAATGTTACTTTTGACATTTTTTAAGGCAAAATCATTGTCCACTGAGTTTATGTACATAAAGAGAAAAGATTCAGCTAAGCAGCAAACTTCTTCGTTTTGGTTTCTTCATTTGTTTCCCCACTTTCATCTTAAACCTGCCAAAGAGGCAAAAGCACAGAGGGCACAGATGGCTTTTAGATAGCATGATAATGCTAACACAACTGTTCGGATTCAAAAGCCATTCAAGCCACTCCTAGAACTAAATAAAGCCATCATTCCACTTTTCAAAGAGGGCCAAAGTTGTAGCACTATATACTTAAGAAAGGAGTAGAGGCTGATCTTTTTTCCAAAGGGACCCCCCTCCAAGAGCTCACTTTTTAAGCATGTGTCACTATGGGATACAATTAACTATGGCTTATGTTCATATATGATCACTATAAGCATTCAAATCAGTTTAGTTTAACTATCCACACAGGAAAAAATACTAAAAGGGTAAAAAATGTTGAAAGTCTAGCCCCAGGTATGCAGCTGGAGGGACTACCCATCAACAATCATTTTTGAAGCACCTACTATGTACCAGGCAATGTGCTAACCACTGAGTGTGCCCTCAAAGAGCTTATATTCTAGTGGAAAATAGAGCAGTGGATGATAAATCTGGTTTAAATAAAGCTCATAAACAAGTTTATTAACTTTCCCTACACTAAGCAAAGTCTTCCCAAGGGCATTCACAAATAAAAATGGAAAGACTTGGAACAAAAGAAAAATAAGAAAGAAATACAAGAACCATTTCAACAAACTTTTTTTTCCCATCACAGATAGCAGAACCATGACATCTGGACCCTCAAGCCTCTGAGAGGCTTATGGAAGAGGCAGAATGGTGCAAAAGAAAACAAATACAGGAAATCAGTCATATTAGATTAAGTATATAGAAAGGAAATCCATTCTGAAGGCAGGACAAATGAGAGGAGACTGAAGGACCAAGATACAAGGTCTCTGCTCAGGGGAAGATATCAAAGAGGTTGGAAAAAACTGTCAAACGTTATTAATATTCCCTAAAGGTAACTGACAGAACATCAATAACTAACGACCTATAGATCAACTCTCCCATATGTACAAAATCTTTATGTTGTCATCTATTTATTAATTGAAGGCTCCTTCAGCGAGGGCATTAGTATGGAACAAGAAGCCTTTTATAAACAATATCCTACAATGAACTACATTATTGCCATCTCACAACTGATTGAAAGATATAGAGAATATAAGATCCCACAGCACCCGCTGTTTATTCATTACAAAAAAAAGCATTTGACTCAGTGGAACAAGACGTGCCTATAGACTCTTTTACAACAAGCTGTCTCCCAACTGTATATCAAGATCATTTTGGAGTCCATGTAGGATATAACAACAGAAACAACCCTGTTCAATGACACTCTGTTAATAAACATCAGGAGGGAGAGAAAAAAAAGAAAGCTGTATGCTCACCAAAAGGAGTAACCATTGTACTGGAGGAGGTCCAGTCATTGAGTCTAGGTTGAAGAGGGATTTCCTGCAGCTGGTCCTATTTGTGGATGACATTATGTTGACTTCTGAGACAGGTGATTGAGATGAACAATGAGCTAAGTCCAGAGTTGAAACAGAGGAAAATAGTGGCCCAGATTGCTTTCAGAATATTACAAGGTACTTTTACTGAACCCAACTCTCCCATAACAGCAAAGGCCTAACATCTCAATACAAGCATTTCACTGGCATTTCACTGCTGCATGGCAGTGAGACCTGGAACAACAGTGCCTCTGAAGAACTAAAAATAAATATCCCTTAGACAAAAAAAAGGGGTACGGTGGGTGTGAGAGCAAGCTATGACAAATAACCAACAAGGAAATCTGAAGAATAAAAGATGTTTTCAAAGAATTGTATGATGGAAAGAAAAAATAGGCTGATCACCTGGTAATAGCAAAGAATGATGGGCAGACAATCGGACTGGCCCACTGCTCCCTCTGTGATGTTAGAAAAGGAGGAAGGCCTACAGCATACTGGGAGGCCACCAGATGCCAAGTGGACTCTCTCTGGCACACTTCAGTAAGAACATGGTGTAATGGCAAGCAAAGTAGGATTTTTTGCTGTTTTTAGCTAATCAAGTGCCAGAAGCCCTGTCTGTTGATCTGTGTTGATTTCTCAGACAGAAGTACTGTCTGTTGGTCTGCATTATTTTCTCAGACAGAAGTCCTTTCTGTTGATCTGCGTTAATTCTCAGACAGAAGCCTTGTCTGTTTGTCTTTATGAGCGAATTGAGAAGATGGTGTTGGTAATTTGTATAAATATGTTACAGTCCTGTTAAGATTTGTTTTCCTAGAAACAGAAGCTGAAGGAAGGAGCCCCTGGAGTCTGCTGTCAGGCAGAAGCAGGAAGAGTTGGGAGCGGAACAGTCCCCAGTGAGCTGAGACAATAAGCAGGAGCAGAAAGTTGCCTGCATGTGAACCCAGGCAAGAGCTGGGAACAGTCAGCCCATGGAAGAGCAGCTGTGGGGTTTGGAAGTCAGTCTTGAGTCAAGATGAGAGAGGAATTTACTTGGACATTGTGCATTGATTAAGGAGATTGTTGTTACAGTGACCTAGGGGTGGATGGTGTGGTATTTTCTGCTACCCCTTAAGGATGTGTCAGGCTAGGGAAGATCCTTGCCTGGGACCCCCTGACTTTGGGGATGCAATGATATATGCTATGCACAATGTGACATAATGAGTGTTATGAGATATATATATATATGTATGCATTAGATGATATGTCTTGCTTAAGGATGTTGCTATGATTATTATACTTTACTTTATTGAACAACGTTTAGTTTACTGTTAAATAAATAGAGTTCATTATAATATGCAATTAGACCCTTTAACTTATTCACACCAGCAGTCCTTAGGTGTGCTTCTAGGATTGGCATTACACATGGCCAAAAGCCTTACAAGATAGGAGAGTATAATGAGCTGGGAGCTGCATCATTAGGGAAATTCCAGAATTGATAAGATCACAGACGTATTTGAGTATCTTCTTCATCAAGTAATATTTTAGAATGACTACTCTGGAACAATGTATTTTGGAAGCAGCAAAGTAAAAGGTACTAATTTATGATAACCAAATTTTTAAAGGCAGAGAAAACTTTAGTAAGAGCAAAGCCAGAGGAGAACAAATCACCCTGCTCAGTGAATTTGGCATCCAAAATAAGTAAACTCTGCATTACCATATCACATCCAATGTCTTTTACTTCTAATCAAACTAGAGTCAAAAGTGACAGCAGAGAAACAAAAGAAACAGCCAGCAAAATCTAAATGATATCAATTTGCACAAAGACCTCAATTAACCATAGCCAAATTACTTGGCTCTCTCAAATAACTGGAATCACTCTACACTCTATTCACAATAAGAGGACCAATGACAAGTAAACAAATGGTAGCTGAGATTTAGTACAAATACACACATTATATTATGTAGTCACTACAGATTTAGGCTAACCTGCCAACCCTTCCACAACTAAAGCCCTGAAAAATGAGACTTGATATTCATAATTGTGACCCTAAGGCACTGCAAGATTCTCGTGGAAAGATTCGATTATGTTCGGTAAATTGTGCCTAATTTCTTGTGAAAGACTTTCAATGAGGTTAGAGATTTAAAGGATTTTTCTGGTTAACCCTGAGTTAACCAGAAATCTATTCCCCCCAAATACACTATCACACTCCTCCCAGCATTTCAGCTGGTTGAGTCTTTACTCCTTACTCTGACATTGCTAATAAAATAATTTAACCAATATATTATATAATGTGGCTATTTATAATTGGCTAATAATATCTTTAAATAAATTAAAAGCCACATTTCAGCCTTGGGACATGTCTAAGACCTTAAACACTAATTTATTATTCAGATGAAAGAGTCTCAACATATAAAATCCTTCCAAATTTATAAAAATCTATAAATTATTAGGGTACAAAAAGGAGTCCCAGAAAGAGAACACAAAGTCGCCATAACTGTCAGATAGTACATGAACATCTTTCACATTATTTGTACAAGGAAGGAAGACAGTAGGAGTGAAATGAAAATAATTTCATACTTCTCAATTTGGTTAAAGGATTCACGTTCCTTCCCAATCAACTGTATTAATGACATTTTAAGTTTTCCATTACTAAGCTGATGGTTTCTCTCTTTTCCACAAGCATTCCAGGATAAAATAAAAACACATCTGAGGTGACTCAATCATCAATGGCAAATATTTAATCCCAAGCTGGCTTTCCCTTGCCACCTAGCACACCTCTGAGTAGCCTTCACCTGTTAGTCTTTGTGTGTTCCAGGAAATCATACTAATTTTAGCTTTCATTTAAGCAAAATCAAAATCATTAGAACTAGGTATTCTGCTATTCAAAAAAAAATCATGTCACCCTCTTCTAAGTAAGGTAGAAATGATTTGGGATTGTCAGTTACTCTGAATTTTATGTGCAACTGCACTGCCTATTATCTATACATCTAGCTTAAATTATCAATATGAGCATACAAGTTTTGAGCTAGGTAATGCCCAGTAAGTTAGACACTAAGAAAGGCACTAAATCCAAGATTTAAAAAATCATATGACATATAAAGCTCTTTTCCGTGATTAATAGTTATGTAAGGTTAAGATTCAACATATTACTAAAAAAAAATAGCCTGAATTTGAAGTTTCACAAGATAGCTCTAGCCATTACTGGTTTTGATTATATTTCAACTAAAGGTGCACCAGAAAGCATATAATTTTTTACACTGAAGGCAAACGTATCCCGTGCCCCAGAGAACAGATATTCTTGGAGAAATGGTTGTTAACATACACCAAAGCATATTACCCTTTGGTTTCCATTTTAAAATTATAAATATACTGCCATAGGGGAAAAAAGGTAAGACCCAGGATTTAATTTTTTAAAAATATCACAATCATAAGTGCAGCAGACAAACCATTTAAAAATTGTGCATTTTCTGACATAACATTAGCAATATTTTTCAAGTCACAAAACACACACAAAAAATGCTGGAATGGAAATGTAAAACTTCTGCAGTCCCAAAGACCATCTTCTCTCGGTACTGAGTCCTCCAGGGAAACCTACTTTGTGAGATGACTGACCCTTTAAATTCGCTACATAAATACAGCCCTTTAAAAGCCCTATCAACCTCTTGGCAATCTGTTATTAATAGGTTTATCTTAATTATTTCTTATGCTAAAATCACTACCATTTAAAAGCAGCACATCAGGAATCATTAAAGGAGCTATTTCTATATAGTTATATCTATACTTATATCTACAAACGAAGAGTTCCAAGCAGTAGGAAGATAGTATACAACTGTATGCAAGGAGATTAAATAACAGATGATCCAAGAAAGGCGTTGACTTCAGGAAAGAGAAAATGCCTTTGGAAATGACAGGTGAAGGGTCCATGACAATCTTGGGTAAATGTTGAACTGAATTCATCTTATGACATCAGATCTTCCACATTCAACCTACCCATGACCGTCCACACAGAAGCCAAGCTTTCTCTGCTCACTGTGACAAGCCATGAATATGTGAATTCCAAGCTCACTGGGAGGAAAAGATACTCACCTACCATTGTAGGACAAGAATCAAGTGAAAAAGCACTGAAGGTCATTCAAGAGCCTCCAAAGCTTTGAGATAAATCTAATAATCAATCCATTAATCAATCAATAGATACTTCTGAAGCCTCTGCTATGGGTCATGCACTGTGCTTTGCACTGGGGACACAGAGGCAAAATATTAAACGAAACAGGCCTAGGCCTTACATCCTGCAAGGGGAAGCAACATGTACCTATAAAAATGCACAAAATAAATACAACATAATGGGGAGATGGGGAGAGGCCATAGCTGCTGGGGAGGAGCACCAGGATAGGCTTCATGCTTAAGCTGAATCTGGAAGGAAAAGAGGGACTCTAAGAAGAGTGAGATAAGGAGAAATTGAGTGCCACTGACAGAGGACAGCTGTGCAAAGTCATGGATGTGGAAGATGGAGTCTGGTCTAAGAGGAAATGTACCACAGTTAGTCTGGCTAGGCTGCAGCACCCATGAAGGACATCAACAGGTAACCATGGAATGAAGAGATGGTAGGGCCAAGAGGTGAAGAGCTTGCTAAGTCTGATACAATTTGTATTTTATTCCAAAGGCAGCAGAGAGCCAGCAGCGTTTCCTGAGTAGAGAAGTGATATGTTCAGAGAGGTGCTTCAAGAAAATCTTTATGGGAGCTAAGCAGAGAATGGACTGGAGAGGGGAGAAATCTGAAGCAGAGAAACCTGGAGGAGTTTACTGCAACAGTCCAGACACTAGGCAATGAAGGCCTGAACAACGGAGGCAGCCATGTAATGGAAGAGGGTAGGGAGAAGAAGAGTTTTGGGGGTGGAAACATGAAGGCTTCACAAGCGATCTGGCTATGATGAGTGAGGAGGCAAGTACAGCACTAAGCCTACAGACTTGGGGGACTAGAAGGTTGACGATGTCCTCAATTGAAACAAGTAGAGATGATAGGTGGATTTTAGTGGAAAAGATGAGTTCCATTTTGGATATACTGAGCTACAAGTACCTAGAGGACATCCGATTTGAAAAGTGCAAAAGGCAGGTGGAGAAGCCCAATGAGAGTTAAGGAGAAAGGACTATACAGATATAGGCACACAGATTGTTTGGAGGTCATTAAATCCAAAGAAGGAGCTGAAGTCACCAAGTGAAATTATATAGCAAGAAGAAAATAAGATTCTGAGGATCAGAGAATTAGACTGAACACACATGTTTGAGACCCTCCAGTCCAAGGAGGGCCATACAAGGAAACTGAGGCTGAGAGAGGCTAAGAGATCTGCCCAGGCTCATACAGTTCATCAGCCAGTCCCCAAGCTCCAGACACCGTGCTAAGTACAAAGCAAAGGAGAGCCCACCCTTCCTGACTTCACAAAGGGTAAGTTCTCATGTGAAAGACAACATGTAAATCATGAGGTACATACAATATATTGAAAGGCTAGATCAACTGCAAATCTGAAAAAAAAAGAAAGCCTTAGAAGCTGGGGGGAAAGCTGGGGGCAGTGGGTAAGGAATCCTAGGCTTGGAGCTGAGTCTTAAATGGAAGGAAGAAGCAAAGATGAGGGAGGTGGAATGTTGAACAAGAGGAACTGCCACTAAACCAGTGGAGCTGTATCACAGAATGTGGCGAAATGAGTAAGACCTAAGAAGACTGGAAAGACAGGAAGGAGCCAAGTAGAGAAAAGTCTGAAAGGACAAACAGAGAACATTATTTGATCGTGGAGGCAATAGGGAGCCAATGGAGTTCAGTGATCAGGAAATGGGAATGGGGAAGATTGTGGCCAGGTGAGAGGTGATAAGGGCCTCTCAGACCATATGGGGAGGGGGGAAGAGGTTAAGATAACTATTGCAAAGATAGAAACGTTGACATCTGGCATGGATATCTGGAGCACGAGTAAAGAGGCCAGGAGGACACCAAGAGCAGGACCCAGTGGCTGCGACAATGATGGCACCCGATGGGAACACTAGGTTCATATGGGAGCTGGGTTTAGGAGGAAAGAGAATGAGCCCTCTTTGGGGTCTGCTTGGTATTCAAAGTATAATCTGAACCCAGATCTTCGTGACTTCGGTTTTGTTACTCTCTGTCCGCTACCATCCTATCCTAGGCTGGAGACTGCGAATAAATGAAAAGTACTCTTCTTGGTCTCCAAAACTCAAGTTATCATAGATAACTACAGCTGGAAGGACCTCAGAGGCCAGCTAGTCCCACCCCTCATTTTACAAATGAGCAAACTGAGGACCAGCAAGGCTGTGACTTGCTCAAGTCCACAACAGCATCAAACAAGATGAAAGAGGCATGATTTTTGTTCCGTCGTGTCCAACTCTTCATGATCCCATGTGGGGTGTTCTTAGCAGATATATTGAAGTAGTTTGCCATTTCCTTCTCCAGTTCATTTTACAGATGAGAAAACTGATGCAAACAGGGTGAAGTGACTTGCCCAGGGTCACACAGCTAGTAAGCGTCTGAGGCTGGATTTGAACTCAGAAAGACTGAGTCTACCTGATACCAAGCCCAGATAGCAGCTAGCTAGGTGGCACAGATGACAGAATTCTGGGCCTGGGATCAAGAAGACCTAAGTTCAAATCCGGGCTCAGATACTTACTAGCTGTGTGACCCTGGGCAAATCACTTCACCCCATTAGTTTTGTCATCTGTGAAATGAGCTGGATAAGGAAACCTGCAGGCCATTCCAGTATCTTTGCCAAGAAAACCTCAAATAGGGTCACGAAGAAGCACAATTAGGCAACAGTTTTTCTGAAACAGACTGAAACAACTGGTGGCATAGTGCATAGTGCAGTAAGCAAGGAATCAGGAAGAAGCAAGTTCAAATCTGACTTCAGACACTTACTAGCTGTGTGACGTTGGGCAAGTCACTTAACATCTGTTTGTCTAAAGGTTCCTCAATTATAAAATGGGGATAGTAACAGCACATACCTCACAGAGCTATTTTGAGGACTGAATAATTTAAAAAACCACTTAGCGTAGTGTCTAGCACACAGTAGGCACTATATGAATGATAATGCCCCTTCCCCTCCCCTTTCCTTAAAGGACCAAAGGCTCAAGGAGTCAGAAGGAGGATAGGGGAGCCAAAAAGCAATGAAACAAAATGAAGCAAGCCCGGCATTCAAGGACTTACTAGAGGAAGCAGCAGGTACTTATTGAAAATATATACACCAAATAAATATAAAGTAATGTTGGGAGGTGAAGGTGGCCTTCCAGGTGTGATCTTGGGCTACAGTGGCAGAGGAACAACTGCCAGAAATAGGAGGTGACTGCCCTTCCGTTCTCTGTCCTTTGCACAGTGTGAAGGTCTGGGGGCCATCGTTTCAGAAGGACACTGATAAGCTGGAGAAAATCCAAGAGGGCAAACAGGATGGCAGAGGGCCTCAAGTCTAGAAAACATGAGAATCAGCTGAAAGAAATGGGGAGGGTTAGCCAGAAATAGAGAGGAACCAGCTGACTTCCTGTATTTCTAGGGTTGAGGGCACAACAGGAACTATTTAGGCTAAACACAGGCTCTGTCCCAAGGGGGAACAAGGAGGCTGACTCTCCCGAAGCTGTTGGGTAAGGTGTGGATCATACCTTTTATCGGATTCCATTTTGAGGTGGCTCTTGGGCTCACATGAGTTTGCTAAGTCTAGAGCAACCTAATACACCAGCAGGCTTTTCTGCCTCTGTTTGTGCACTTTTGCCATATCTGAATGGTGAAGTCACTTGAACTTAATCTGCTGTTTGCCTGATATGGGCAAGAAATAAGGCAGATAGGAGCTAGATAGCATAAAGTCAAAGCAAACTCATCAAATAGGCCAAATGTGCAAAAAAGAGTAAAAAATAAAAAAGAACAATGTATCAAACATGCCCAATCTTATTTCTATTGTAAATAGCTTTCTGGGTACCTCTCTCTGTCACTCCAGCCTTCCTCATCTCCCAAGGCCCAGAAGATCTGAGTCCTACATCACTCCTGTTTTTGGCCTCTTGGCCTATCAGGTGCTGGTGTTGTCCTCAAGTCAAACAATTCCAGTACCACAAGCTAAAGAGAATGGACTCACACATGTTGCCCTTCAGGCCCTCACCCCAAAGAGCAGAGTTCCTGTAATAGAACTGGGGGTTATGGCCAAAGGCTGGGATTCCAAAACTCAAGGAACAGGAACGCTACAATGAATGCTCTAATGGCCACATCCAGGGACAGAACACTGACCCCACTACACTGCGGGTCCTTGAGAGCAGGGATTGTTTTGTTTCTTTTTTCTTTCTTTGTAACTCCAGCACTTAGCACGCTGCCTGGCACATAGGAGGTAAGTGGTAAATCCTTGACGACTCCACATTGTCCCATACTACTAATAACATCAGCCAAAAAGGCAAGTAGCTAGTGGTATGCCTGACAGTGAGCTAGAGTTGGCCAAAAAGAAAAGGGGAGGAGGGATTCAAAGGAAAAAAACCCAAAATATGTGCTCTGGCTACCAAAGAAAACAACATAGGGAATCTGCGAATAAAGTGGAGAACCTACACTGATGTAAGGGGAAGGGAATAAGCAATTTCTATAGTGCCAGGTACCATGCCAAGTGCTTTATGATGACTATCTCATGTGATCTTGTATCTGTACCTCATTCAATACTCCATGAAGTAGCTGATGGTATTTTCAGTAAGATGAAATCATACCCTGTGCAAAAAATCAGTCAACAGTTGTGATGTTGAAGTTTCTTCGAAAAAGAGTTGTTGGGAAGCCCAATTGCTTCTGTTCTCTCTTTTAAGTGGTAGAAGCAGTGGATATACATAAACAAAACCACTCCAAGTCAAGTGCCACTCTACACACACACACACACACACACACACACACACACACACACGATGAAAGAGACATGATTGCTATTCAGTCATATCTAACTCTTCATGATCCCATGTGGGGTATTCTTAGCAGAGATATGGGAGTAGTTTGCCATTTCCTTCCACAGCTCATTTTACAGATGAGGAAACTGAAGCAAACAAGGTGAAGTGACTTGCCCAGGGTCACACAGCTGGTAGGGTCTGAGGCTGGATTTGAACTCACAAAGACACACACACAACACACAACACACACACACATAGACAATTTACACCATAGACAATTTACAAGAAAACAAAATGTCTGACTTACCATCATTTTTTCAAAAAGATCCAACACTTCCTTTTCAGACAAGTTCAGGGATCGCTCCTCATATAATGGTTGTGCTGCTGGAAACTCAGTCATGGCAACTTGAGAGTCAAGAGGGTGCTGAATAAGAGGTTTCTCTTTCTTGACAGCAGATTTTCTAAAACTTGTAATTCGGTCTCGCTGCAAATAGGAATGGGAAAAAAAGCTCTAAGAAAGGGGTCAAGACAAACTAAGAAATGAAGTATCCAAATAATTCTTAATATAACACAACAAACATATCACAATGATGACAAAACATTGTTTTAAGCTGCAAATTCTAATCAGAGAGCATACTATTTTGAAATTTTAAAGTAGCTCCTCAAGTGAGATTTGGGGTCCTGAGGAAAGTTCCCCACTCCCAACTCAAAGTTTCCTCCTCCCCCAATGCCTCAAAAAGACATTCCACATTTTCTCAGCACAAAGATGAAAACATCCAAGCTCCAAGCTTTGGGTACACTTATGTGGAAGAGATATATGCTTCGAAACAGGGTTTCAGAATCCAATTATGGGGAAATGGCTAGCAGGGATTTCCCTCCTCCTAAAGACTAGGAGATATTTTCATGGCTAAAATGTCAGTAAGGACAACAGTCCATACATAGGAAGAGAAGAAATCTAGGGTGCTACTCCCAACAAAGAAAATCTTAAAGGTCATTTTGTTCCCTACTAAATAACAACCAAACAGGGAGGGAAAAGATAACACCTTATTTCTACATGGCCACTTTTCCAAGAATTGTGGCATTAAGGACAACCAAATCTTGAGGCAGTGTTTCAAAGCACAATCTCTGTTAATTAGCTTGCAGCTTCACAGGGGAAAAAAAAGTTAACGACTTAAGTTGTGTTTAAAAACAATTCCATTTTTTTATAATCTGAAAAAGGTATTAGTACATAATTAGTCATGCCCATAAAACTGAACACTGTTCAATTTTATTCTGGTTTCCCTGTTATTAAGCAGCACATGCAAACCTACACCATTCATATGAAAAAGTCCAAGCATTCCACTCCATCCAGGCTGATGTCAAATTTCATTTCCCCATTTACTATAGGCTCTCCCACACTCCTCCTATTTCTTTAACATTGCCAAAAGGAACAGGGATGTTATGAACAAAACCTTCAGCTCTCACAAAAGAGTAAACCACATTATTTTAATTATCCAAAGAACACTTTCATGAAAAAAAAATGCTTAGAAAGTAACATAAATTACACACAGGCTTAAAGCATCTTATTTAGGGTTACCAAAATATTGTTTGACTCTGTATAGGTCACATAAATTGTACAGACAGGGTAAGAAAAAACAGAATTATAAAATTTGAAGACCTAGAAACAACCTTGCAAGTCTAGTCCAACCCCACCCCCCTGCCCCCACCACTTCCACCCACTGCCACTTTAATGATAAGGAGCCTGTTGGCAAAACCAAAACCAGAGCCCCCAAATTTCAGACCCTCCTAATCCCCATTCCAGCTAGCTAGTGAGCTATGTGTATACATATGTGTGTGCACATAACATGCATATATACATACAGAAATACATGTTTACAGATAGATAGATAGATAGATAGATAGATAGATAGATAGATAGATAGATAGATGTATAAAATGATATTTCAAGTTCCCATGATCTAGGATTTTTTAGAACTAGGGGTTTTAGAGATAAATTTTCCACACCTTAACATATAAAAAATGTTGAAGTAACCCTAAATAAGGCATGCAATGTGTTTAACATATGCGTTATATTTCACAGTACACAAGGTTATTATGGACATTGAAACATCTAAATATGTAGGAAATCAATCAATATTCCATGATCTTTTTCCCATTATCCCATACGTCAATTAACGAAAAATTAAGTATGACCATAAATAAGGTCACAGACTGAGGAGCTCTGAACCTGGAGTATCCATACCCCCAAAGAGCCCATGGATAGATTTTAGGAGGTCTATGAACTTGGACTGGAAAAAATAACATCTTTATTTTCACTCAGCTCTAAATGCAATTTAGTATTTTCTCCAATTATTTGAAAAAACCTTATTCTGAGCAGGTGTCCTTGGGATTCCTCCAGACTTCTGCCCAAATGGTTCAGATGCCCCAACAAAGGTGAAGAAGCCCTGGGCTAGATATCAAAGGACACTCTGAGGCCAGGGAGTCTAACCTCAGAGAGGCAGGGTAGTCCAGTGGGAAGAGAGTTGCATTTGTAAACAGAGGGCCAGCATTTATAACTCCACTCTGCCACCTCCCACTTAAATGACTTTGGGTGATTCATTTAACCTCTTCTGGGTCTCAGTTTCTTCAACTACAAAATAAGGGCTGGATTAGATGACTTCTAAAGTCCCTTCTAATTCAGTCATTTTACTGATAAGCAAACTGAGGCTGGAGGAAATTAAATTACTTGACCAAGGTACCAAAGGAAGTTAGCATCAGAGGTAACATTTGAACCCAGGTCCTCTGACTTCAGAGTCAAGTGCCCTTTCCATTGTACACAGAGTTACCATGAAAGCAAGCATTATATGCACGCAAAAATAATGGTACTGGTGCACTTGGATTATTTATTATTTCCTAAGTTCTATATTCATTCTATCTTGAATTCCTAAAGAACTTTTGTTTCTATCTTTCCAAGGGGAAGTGAAATTAAGTAAAATGGCATCAACACGTATAAAGTGCCAGCAGTAATCTACACTATTATTTGTAGATGGTTAACTTTTAAATAAAACAAGGAAAAGTTGTTCCAAATAGATTTCTTTATTTTAATTGATCAGAAAACAAATGATAGAATTAAATTCTGTTTTAGTAACCATTTCCACTAAGATTGGTGATGATGGTGTCAAATTCCTCCTCAACAACTTATCTTTTCTTGCTTACTATTTAACATGCTATTTTCTTGACATTTACTCAATAATTAACCAGTGAATGTGAATGTCCACCAAAGCCTTACTGCAGTACCTCATTACAGCATGGAAGCCAAAAGCTCATCCAAAATGGATGTTACTAGTTTTGAAAGGGCTATGATATCAGCGTTTAGCAGTTGTTGATGTTGCTAATAGATGTAATGCTTAAGATGTGTAAAATAAATCCAAGTATAACTATAACATCAAAACTGCTCAATCTCAACAATATTGATGGGAAAGGGCTGTCCACAAGATACAGATATATGACTATTTTTATATTCCTACATATAGATCAATGTTTTAATGTCCATATACTTTAGTGAAAAGATAACATGCATCGATAATCTAACATAACATGCTACGAAGGCCACCTTACCATATCATCAGCCAAAGTTTTTATTTGAATGTTCTATTAAAACCAAAAGGAAACAAAAAAAAAAATTACCTGTCAGACATTTTTACATAATTGGTACACAAATTACAACATGAGAAAAACCAATTAAACATTCTATTAATCCAGGTACTTCATCTCCAAATACTTAAGAAGCATCAGGAAATTTTGCAAAACACATGTAAACATGCATGTGCACACACGCACGTACACACAGCAAAACACAAAAGAGAATTCCCTCAAAGGTTTCCTCTTTTCCCCCCTTTACTCCAATGCCAAACCTGGCTCAAAGTAAAAGCACTGAATTGATTAAGTGCTTGTGTGCTGAGCACTGGGGAAATACCAAGTTTCAACAGTTTCTGAAACACTGGCTCTTAGAGTCCTATAGGATGTCATGGTACACACACATTCATCAAACAGGTGCCAAGTATTAGGTGAGTTCAAATTTAGAATCTGGGAGTGAATGGGAGTGGTGAGAGGCATTTCAGATAGAGGTAAGAGGATAAGGAAAAGGTAGAGGGGCAAAAAAAGGAAGGCATGCAGGAGAGTGCATGTGTGTGAAGACTAACGTGAACGTAGGTACATGGAAAAAAATAATATGAACTAAAGCTAGAAAAGTAGGGGATCATCAAATGCTGGGGGGCCCAAATTGCCAGGCCAAAGAGCTTTAAATCCAGCAGCAAGGAGAAGAATGGTTTGGAGAGTGAGCTTTAACAACAGGCCAGGGAGAAAAGAAATATGCATTTCTACAGCACCTACGATGTGCCAGGCACTGTACTAAGGACTTTACAAACTTTATCTCATTTGATCCTCGCAACAATCATGACAGGCAGGTGAAACCCATTTTACAATTGAGGAGATTAAGGCGGATAGAGATTAAGTGAATTGCTAGCAAGTGTCTGTGGTTCCATTTGGACTTGGGTCCTCCTGACTTTGGGAACTGTGGCGCCCCCTAGTCGTTTCACTGTATCATGCAGACAGATGTGTATCTGCAACACTGTACTAGGTACAGGGAATGCGACAATAAAATATATCTTAATTTAAAGGTTTCATTGAGCAACAGATTGGGCATTCTGTATAATACGCACATCTGATATGAGAAAAATGGTTTTTCACGTAGATTTCTCACACTTGAAAATTTATGACTACAAATGTTGATGTTGATGAATATATTACTTAGCCTTTCCTTTAGAAACTGCTCAAAAAGAGATAAACTTAATCTGCTGAGAAAAAAAAACTCTTCAAATGGAAAAGGGGTTATTATGGGGTTTTTTACCCTGATATTAAAGCATATTTCAAGTACAATGTAGAAGTTTCCATTAATTTATCGAGGATGGAAAAAAAACCAACTATTTCCACCAACAAAGTTTAATCACAAAATGAGAAACATGTAAAAGTAGATGAAACCAATAATTAAAGGAACCATAAAAGTTGATTTCATTAAAAGACTGAATTATATTGACTACATTGATTCAATTCCCATCTTAAATGCCAAATAAAAACATTTATTGCATTAAAGAAACAGATTTTCACATATAATGAAACTGTGAAAGGACAAGATGACACATTTTATCCAAAGGTGATTGATTTGATTTTGATCATATCCCTAAATAAGAAAGCACTTAGGAACTCATTGTTGCTCATCTGTATTCTGCAGCTCTAACGATAATAGGCATGATGAGGGTACACTGACCATCTATTATCATTAAAAGTTAAAACTTGAAACCAATGACATAGTATGTCAGCAATCAAACTTGATTAAAACAATTTGTGACCAACTATATTAATATAAGTTAGAACTATATATCATATGAACATCAGTCTAGAATCCCAAACCCTTAAGGATAAGAGAAATGTTTGATTTAGTTACAAACTCTAATGTTGATGTTCTGATTACAATACAAGAGTCATTCATTATTGAAAGAAAATTAAGTTTTAATTTTCTCAATCAGCCAGAAATTAACAAAAACAGCAAGAAATAAGGAATCAACTCTCTCTTGGTTAGTGTTATATGGTAATGCAATGATTTAGAAACAATGTTAAAATTACTCCTGTACCAAGGAAATTGGCCAGCTTCAATAGTATATAATTCAAAACTCTTCCCCTCAAGTGAAAAAAAAGAAGACATTAGTTTTCTATGCTTTCTTCACCTTTGGGGGATGCTAGACATATAATTTCACCAGGAATAAAGAGAATTTCCAGTTGTTTGTCATCCAACAAGAAAAAGCAGCGACTCATCCTGGGTAAAAGTCTTGGAGAGCTGCCTACTACATCAAAAGGTGAAATGACTTGTCCAAAATCACACAGTTAACGAGTTAGGCTGAAGGCAAGATGCAAACCCAGGCCTTCCTGACTCTGCAGGAATCTTTCTAGTCCCTATGTGCTACCCTACCTTTAAAGAAGGAAATGAAATAAGCTAATGATTTCAACTGAAATAAAAGTCTGTCACATATGTTTCAATCAAAAGTCTCTTCTGGTTTTCTGAATCAGACTAATCAATTAATTCCTCAAGGAAGACAGTAAGCAAAAAGAGCCCAAAGGTCAATAAAATCAGATTCCTCTCCCATCTGTCCAGATACTGTGCTCACTCTGAACCTTAACAGCCTTACCAAAGAAATTAAAATGAACACTTCACTCCTCCAACAGCACACTTCACAACAAAACTAAACATTTTGTATACACCTATACTATAATATAAAAAGAAGCTACCTTTTATAAAGGATCAAAAAGGAGGCTTATTTGACCAAGGTTGAAGGAGCTTTGAGAGGGGACAAGAGGAGGCCATGATTTGATCATCAAAAAGAGCAGCTGGACAATAAGGGGATTTTTTCCAGTGGTCACAAGCAAGAGACTAAGAGGCACCAAACAGAAGTCTAAGGCTAGGTCCCCAGATGGTATGAACAACCCTAGTACAGGCAAACAGCCTAACAAATGGGTCACTAGGGAGCAAGTAGGATAGGAGGCAAAAGATCACCATCACCAAGAAGTCCATCTAAAAGCCCTTTTCAGTCCTTTTTGAGGAAGTGATTTGAAAGGACCTAAAGCATCATGAGAACTAAAAAGATTCTCACCACCACATCTCTTCCCAGGTCCTTTGTAGTCATTTAAGGCAGAATACCACTACCACCACCACTCCCCCCCCCACACACACACACATACACACATACATCTCATCGGTATAGATTTAGGATAGAAACAGGGGGTAGGTCAAGAGTTAAGAGGAATTATCTGGTCACAACTTAAAACAAGTGTTTTGGTGTTGTTCAGTTGTCTCAGTCATGTCCAACTCTTCATGACTCCCTTTTCATGGCCAAGATACTGGAATGTTTGCCATTTCCCTCTCCATCTCATTTTACACAAAAGAAAACATGGTGAAGTGACATGCCATGGATCATACAGCTAGTAAATGTCTGAGGTCTCATTTGAACTCAGGTCTTCCTGATTCCAGGCCTGGCACTCCACACACTGTGTCAACCAGGTGCCCAAACAAGAGTTTAGACTGAGAATATCCAAGGAGAAATGAAGATGTTCAGTTCAAAAGACAAATTTAAATGCCTAAAGACTTCCAGAGCTTACTGGCCTGATGTGGCTTGGTGGGGTCAAGTATCATAAAAGAGCTGAAATACCACTGGGACTATGAGCTAAAAAAGCTGAAAGAAATGTGGCTGAGTTGCAAGCAAAGAGAGCAGAACAGAAGGAAACCCAGGTCAAGAGGCAAAGCAGCTCCAAGTTCAATGACATAAGCAGCTCAGTGGGGAAACAAGCAAAAGCCTCAGAGACACAAAAGGATTCCAGCAGGGATGCCACCTAATAAAACTGAGTTGCCTTAACTACACATATCTTCTCTAAGTGAGCATGTGTGTTTCACAGAGCCATTCCCATTCTAACCAGTGCTATGTTAACCAGCATGACAGAACACTCCTGTAAGTAGAGGAAGAATTTTTGTTGATCCTGACTTTTCGGTCAGGGGTAGGGGAAGGGAGTCTAGGTGCAATCAGACTGTGCAGATGGAGCCAGTCAGATCTGGGCTGAAAATGGTGATGAAATATAAATGCCCCATTGAGTGGGACAGACTTAGTGAAGACTCCTCAGATTGTAATTTTTCTCCCAGGGGTGAGGTAAGGCCTAAAGGCTCAAGGTTACAATATTTTTAGAATAGAATAGTTCCATATAAGGATATAAAACTGTGTAGTGTATTAGGGTCTCAATGACTAGACAAAACTTACATAATTCCTCGATGTCTTCATTTCAAAAGGGATTGGTTAGATTTCGTGTCTAGAATGTAAGACCATATTCTCAGCTAATGAGGATAATGGTCAGTGGGGGGAGGAGGGACTTGCGTTAGGGTCTATATAAATCACTGTCCTGTTCTTTGTCTTCGGCTTTCCTACTCCAGGTGAACTGCTGTAGGATTGTCCAGATTCTCGAGAATCGAATAAATCTCTTTTCTGTCATCACTTTGAGAGGCCTCTGAGTAATTGATTTATGTAGGGACCTGAGCCATCCCACACACCATCATTACAGTAAGGAGAGTCTGTACTTGCATATACATCCTACTGGGGGGATAGGGGGAGTCTGAGGACCAGTAGAACAGAAGCATGAAGGTTTTTCACTGAATAAGAAGGAGCAAACTGTCAGAGTCGAGACTTATTAAAGGCAGAGATAGAATTTGGTAAAGAGAAATTTCCGAAACCATGAGAATATGAACACTTGAGCTGAAAAGGAAAAAAAGAGTTCAGCTTCAAGAAGTGAATCTGAAAGAGGAAAAGGACTGAGGAGTAAAGACCTCAAGAGAAGAACTCAAGGAGAAAGGAGTTGGCAAGATGACTAGGAAAGGCAAATGAGAGGAAAAACTAAGAGGTGTAAGAAAAGTTCCTGAGAAAAAGGTAATGGAGCTGGGTGTGGTTATTGAGTTGTTGATAAATGTCTTAAGGAGAAGATTAGAAAGTGAATTATATAAAACCACAAACAGTTCCAAAAAAGAAAGGGAGGTGGGGGGGTAAGGGAGGGAGTAGGAGTAGGAAGAGAAGCTAATTAGAGACATAAACAGCTGACTGGGACACAATCTAAAAAAGGGATTTGGATTGCTAGCCCACAGGTGAAATATTTTAATATCCTGGCCAGGCCAAGGATGAAGAATATTTAACAAAGGCTCGAAAGAATTTATCTGCATATTATCTTCCAAATTTGATCAAAAGGGCTATAAAACCAAAAGGAAAGGGAAAGGAAAGGGAAAAGGCGGGATGGGTGGAAACAAGCATTTAGTAAGTGTGCCACACATTGTGCTAACTCTTTACAAATATTATCTCATTTGATCCTCACAACAACCTTGGGAGATAGGTGTTATTATCTCCATTGTACAGATGAGGAAACTGAGGCAGACCAAGGTTAAGTGATTTGTCCAGAGCCACAAAGTTAATATGTATCTGGTGTCACATTTTAACTCAAGTCTTCTTGACTTCTATAAGCTTAGTGCCCTATCCACTGCACTATCTAGCTGCTAAGGGAGCTGCTAAGATAACTGCTTATAGAAAGCCAACAAGCTAGAGATCATCAAAAAAAGGTAATTATAATAAAGTAGGGATTTTTTACCCTTTTGTGTCACGAACCTCTCTGGTAATCACACTGAGACCCTTTCTCTAAATGTTTTCAAATGCATAAAACATATAGCTAAAGGTTACTGATAGAGAAGAAACATAAGCTCTTCCCATCTTCCCAAGCCATTTCCTTCACCATGCTACCTATACTGTGACCATCCTCCTCCCCCACAAATCTCCTCTGATGGGTCAACTGTCATCTTATCTTGCCTCCATCCAGGCTGCAGGCCTCTGCTCAGCCATTTCAGGGTCATGAGGTTGGCAGCACTGGATTAAAGCATGAATGCAGACCACTCTTTCTCAGGCATCTGTTTAGGAGGAAAGGAGACAAAAAGTCCAATCGCTTCCAGGAGTGGCAGGTTAAAGGGTTCTTTTTTCTGAATAGGGGAAACTTAGACATGTTTATAGGTCTAGGGAAAGGGCCCAGAAATAAAGGGATTGAAGATGCATGAGACTGATAAGAGTTGAGGTCAAGGAGAAGCTGAGAGTGAGACAGTATCAACAGAGAGAGGACCTAACTTTTGCAGGGAGAAGTTCAAAATCTTCTAAGGCTCAAAGACAGGAGAAAAGAATAGGTGAGGACACTTAGAAGATCTAAAGAGCAGAAGAAAACTGAAGGAGTTAGCTACCCCACAGGCTGAATGTAAGTACTACTATCCCCATTTCAGATACCAGGAAAACATGGGTCAAAGTTCATCTTGCCTAGTATTACAAGGCTAATAAAGAGCAGAGCAAGACTTCAAATCCAGGTCTCCAAGTAATGACAGATGCCCTCAGTGATGCTTATAATTAATGGGCAGTGAAAAAACAAGTCTAAAAGAGAAGCTCCAATGGATTTGGGGAAGCTCCAATGGAGAGAGTGGAAGGGGGCCATGACAGCAGCATCGCTGGGGTGGAGGAGGAGAAAAAAGGTGTACAGGCCTCTCAAATGACTTCTTTGATAGAGGCAACACATTCTAGTTCGCTTAAATTCACTTCAATCCAACAAGAACCTACTATGTGCAAGGATACCAGTGACACAAAGCAAAACAAATCAGCCTCTGTCTTCAAGGAGCTTACATTCTACTGGATTCCCTTCTGATCCATTAGTCTATGACACAAAATCTCTTCCTGCTATAAAGTTAGCATGGGATATGCCAGTATAGTGAATGGCCTTGCTGCCACCTACAAATCTCAAGGATAGGTCCTTAATCCCTTGGGTGGTAACAAAGGGAATGACTAGAGGCTAATGCAAGCTGTGCTGTGTCTGTCTGACAAACAAGGGAAAAATCAATACCAAAGAAAAGAAGACCATAAAGTTGCCTTAATTTCACTCTTATAGAGCAGGAATTAAATTGGCAAGGTAATTCTCATAATAAGGCTGATGAGATAATCATATCTACCCTACAACAGTCCTGACCCAGAACTTCATTTCTATATGGATTACATATTTGATCAATAATCAAATATAAAGGCAGAGAGAAGGAAGTTCAGGAACACAGAGACAACCTGAAAAAGCTTTTGGACTACCATGTTAAATTTGTTACATACTTTCTTAAAGTAGTACTTAAAAGATTTCTGATTTCATACACATCATCTTTCTATTCATTATACTATATATGGAAATGATTGTGTTTGTTGATGTTCAAGTTTACAATAAAGAAAATTTAATAAAATAATAATCAAATGAGGAGAAGTATCTCATTGTGAATTATATAGTAAAACGCATCCTGCAATACAAGGTCCCATATACAGCAAAATATTTATAGCAGCATTTTTTTTTGTAGCATAGAATTAGAAACAAAACAGATGCCTACCAATTGGAGAATGGCTAAACAAATTGTGTTACATAAATGTAATGGAAGCAATATTGCTGCTCTATAAGAAATAAAGAATATGATAAATACAAAGAAGCATGACAAGACCTATATAAACTAATGAGGAATGAAGTAAACAGAACCAGGAAAGCAATCAACATAATAACTAATGGAAATGGGAAGAACAATAACAAAATCAGAACTGAATGCTACAAAATGAGAATTCTCGAGCATGAATGTAAAGATCTAGGAATATGCTTCTTTCTCTCCTTCCTCCCCAAAGGTAGGGGACTCTGAAGGGGGAACCCTACACAAAATGTCAGACTTGGTTTATTGTTGAGTTTTGCTTAGTGCTTTCATTTTCTCTTTCTGTCATTCTTTGCTCTAAGGTCCTGCTCTCTATGAGAGGGAGAGTGGTAGAATAGATTGGGCCCTGTAGGTAATGTAAAAAGCCAAATATATCAATACAGATTTTTAAATACATCAAAGCTTGATAAAGAAATAAACATGATCCAACACAATTACATTTCATGTGTATCCTACTTCTTTTTAACCATGAATAACTTCAATGCTGACACAGAATAAAATTGAAATGCTCAATCAATGTTGCCATGTGAAAGCATAGATAATTCAGCCAAAAGTGAATTACTGCATTAAATGTCCCAGGAGTATGACCTGAAATGCTATTTAACTCTATTAATAGTTGGCACTATTAGTCTGTAATTGTAGCACTGAGTCAAAAATCTTTGATGTAAACTTCATCATCTTTTCCAAAGCGAATACATTACATCCTCTCAGTTTGTTGTGTTGATTCTTACATGTTTTGCCTCCTTCAGGGTGAGCAGATTTCTCACAGTGACTCCCAAAAGCAAACTACATAAAGCATGAGACTGATTTAAACTCCTTTTTTCTGTCATATACAGATCTCCTAAATCATTACAATTAAACTTCCAGAGTGACTTGATTTTAAATTTGATACCTCTAGCTTATTCATTTTACTATTTATAACTATTAACAAGAAATCACCTAATTACTTTTTAACTAAGTTCAACTTGCTGGTCATAGTTTCCCATGTAGCATAACTGCCTGAAAGCTGTTTTCCTCAAAAGGTAAACAGAGCATGATAAAACTTTCAAGAATTGAAGCTTATGATTAATACTTGTAATCAAAATCCCCTAAGGATCTGTGATTTTCTGATACAAAAAGCAGAGAGAGGTTAAGTGACTTACCCAGGATCACCTACCTAATTAATTAGTGTCACAATGTCAGATTTGAATACTGGGGGATAACTGACAATGGAGAGAAAGCAAAGAAGCTCAATTTTTTTTGCTTTGTTTTTGTTGGTTTTTTGGTTATTGTTTTAGGGGTTGGTGGGGTTTTTGTTTTTTGCAAAGTAGAATGACCTTTGCACTGAAAATTCCAGAGTAAAAGTTGCTAACAGAGAATTAATATCCAAAATAAGAGAGTAGCAAGAGAGCACCTAGTTGTCCATGATCAATTCAAGTCACCAGTTCAGATGGACAATATCCTCAGGTAGTGAAAACAAATGAAGCAACTATCAATGATGCTGAAAGACTATGGAAAAATAGGACCGCCAGATTGACAATAAGCAAATGTCCTAATTTTCAAAAAGGGAAAGAGAAGACCGACTTTAGTTCTATGGGCTTAATTTGATCTCTGGGAAAATTCTAGAATGGCTCATCAAAGAGATGGTCAGGAAATATTTAGGGAAGCAAGGATCAGAGAAACAATAAGCTTCATCAAGAACAGGTCATGTCAGACCAACCTTATTTCCTCTTTTGACAGGATTACTAAACTTGTAGATAAGAGAGTACACTAAAGATACAGTTTATTTAGATTCTGGCCAAACTTTTGATAATAGCTAACATCTACAAAGTGATGTAAAGTTTACAGACTACTTTACATATATTATTTCATTTGATTCTCATAACACCCATGAATCTCAAGCTCAATAGTATCTCAACCTATTCTTGTAGAGAAAAAGGAAACACATGAACAAAACAACAAAATAATTAGATGCAGTCAGAACTGACTGGATGGCTGAACTCAAAGAGTAATTTAATGGTTTAACGTCAACATAGCAGGTCATTTTCAATGAAGAACCCCAGGTTATTCCTTGAGGACAAAGAGCTGTGTTATTTAATTTTTTATCAATGACTTGAAAAAGTTTAGACAATGTGTTTATCAAACATGTCGATGACAAAAAGCTGGGAGAAATAACTAATAACACTGGATGACAGATGGAGGGTCCAAAAGGATCTTGCAGGCTACATCATTGGGCTACACCTAATAAGATGAAATTCAAAAGCGATACATGTAGAATCTTTCACATTGAATACCAAAAAATCAACCTCACAAGGGCAAGATGGTGGAGGCGTGGTTAAACAGGACGAGTTCTGAAAAAGATTTGGAGTCTTAAGTGGATAGTAAACTCAACATGAGTCAACAGCATGATTGAACAGCAGCCAAACAAAAAACTTTCTCTGCTTTATCTCTGCCTGGTTTAAATACAAAGACTGTATGTATCTCGTAGAAAGGCCCCTTCTTTCTCCGTTTTGGCAAACAATGTATGTAATACTAGAATGAATTATTCTATGAATTTGATAGAAATCACTTATACATCTAGCTAGCCTTGTTTTTTTTTTTCTTCACAGTTTCTCTGTGGCTTAGTCAATTTCTTTTTCTGAGACTAGGTTAAATTCTTAAGTTCTTATTCTGCTAATGTGGATAATTTTATATATTTGTGAACATTCATTCATTTAATTTATCAGTTTTGCTTACATTAAACTTACAAAAGTCTAAGATAATTTTGTTTCCTCTTCATTTGTTATGAATTCTTTCTTTTCATCATATGGGCAACGCTGTTTTCTTTTAACTCAAACTGCCTAAACATTTATCTTTTTTAATAGTTCTTCATCTTCCCCCTCCAAAACTCCCCCCTCCAGCTTTTACTTTTATCAATTCAATAGCATTATTGTTTTCAATTTTCTCCTCTGACAGTGTCACCAACATGTCAGAGGCACCCATGACCTCATGCCAGGACTACTTCACTAGTCTCTACTCAGCTGGCAAAGTCATCAGACCAGGTCACCCTCCTATTCAATAAATCCACCAGTTTCCTATCACCTACAGGCTCAAATATAAAACCCTGTTTGGCATCCCAAGACCTTCATTATCAGACCCCACCTCCCCCCACGCCCACACATTTCTGCTCTCCTTACTCCTTCCACCTCCCTCGCATGCCCCACCAGGTACCCTTCCATCCAGTGATCCTGGTTTCCTTGCAGTTCCTCTCTCCAATCTGGGTATTTTCCCTGGCTGTCCCCGAGGCATGGATGGAATGCTCTCCTGCCTCATCTCCACCTCCTGCTTTCCCAAATGCCCTTCATTTTCCAGCTAAAATCCCACCTTCCTGTAAGAAGACTTTCCTGACCCCTCTTATTTCCAATTGCTCCTACTATGTATACTGTGTTTGTATATTGTTACTAGTACGTTGTGCCACCCCTACTTAGATTATGAGCTCATGGAGAGAAGGCACTGTCTTTTACATTGTTTTGCATTCCCAGGCCTTGGCCCAGAGCTGGTGTTTAATAAATGTTTACTGACTAACCTCTTTATTTTCAGGATATCCTGTTTAGAATTTGTTTTGTTTACTAGTTTTAATTTGCACACCCAATGTTTTTTCTTTCTCTTTTTGGTGGATGGAAGTGTTTAAAGGACAACAAGTTTCCTCTAAAAATAGCTTCAGCTACATCTCAAAACTTTAGATATGTTGTCTCATTCTTACCATTTTCTTTTATGAAACTATTTATTGTTTCTATGATTTATTCTTTGGTCTATCAATTCCTTAGGAGTAAATTATTTACTTTCCATTTAAAACTTAATCCTTTCTTCAAAGTTCCTTTTTTATTGCATTGTGGTCAGTAAAAGATAACTTGAATATTTCCGCATACTCTTTTCAAGTATCATTTAATAATCCCCAGTCAAAATCAATTCAGATCCTTAACTCTATTTTTAACTTATTTATCATTTTCTTAGATTTCTCTGGACCAGAAAGAGATACATGGAAGTTTCCACTTATTATAGTTTTACTGTCTATTTCTCCCCATAATTCAATTAACTTTTCCTTCAGGTACTTAGCTACAATGCCATTTAGTAAGTCTATATTAAATATTGATATTAATTCATTATCTATGGGTACCTTTAAGCATAATGTGGTTTCCCTGCTTATTTCTTTCAGTCATGTCTATTTTTACTATCGTCTTGTCTGAGATCATGATTGCTACCTCTCTCCTTTTTGGAATTTGCATGAGACATAAAAAATTCTGCTCCAGTCCCTCATTTTAACTCTGTGGGATCTTTACTTCAAGTACATTTCTTCTAAACAACACCGCTGTTGGATTCTAATTTATAATTCATTCTGCTACCCTCCTCCATTAATCCTTTCTCCCTGTATGATCCACCTCCATTTTGACTACTGAACTCCCTAGCATCAAATCTCCTTTTACTGGAAACCCTCTCCAACCCTTCTTAATTCTAGTGCCTTTCCTCTGTCAACTGCTCTCTATTTATCCTGCACATAGCTTTGTACATATTTATTTACATGCTGCCTCCCCCATTAGACTGTAAGCTCCTTGAGGGCATGGGCTGTTAAGCTAAGGTGACCAGAATGGCAAAGGGCAGTCATCATGCCCTACACCTACCCTACACTGGAAGCAACTAGGTTAGTGAGTTGTCCAAAAACAGAATAGGAAGTGTTTCACTGGTCATGTGTGAGCAGAGGTTTGATGACCACTTATTAGGAATGTCATCAGCAGGATGCTCTGAAGAAAGGCTGAAATAGCTAACTTCTGAGGTCCCTTCCCACTCTGTTATCCATGCTGGTTAACCTTCTTGGGCTAGCCTCTCAAAGCCTATTTAAGCCCAGAAAAACACTTTCAATGAAAAATAATAACCTCCTTTTACAACATTAATCTCTCTCTTTCTCTAATTTCCTACAGTATTTTGGCTGTATCTCTCATAAAAGTGATACAGTCTTATCTCTTTTTCCTTTACAATTCCCTTTGTCTCTTTAAGTTCACTGAGGATTTGGGAGTTTGTCATTCATTTTTTATATCTCCCATAGTACCTGGCACAGTGCCTCACACAATGGTACTCAATGAGAATATGTTGAATTAGTGCTTTCTTAGGGAAAATGCCTTCGATGGAATTCAGTGCAAAGGGAATTTAGGGCAGCTCAGAGAATACTTATGTGCTGCCACAGCTTCCCCTCAAGACAGAAACGCGGTAATGTCATGAATACAGATATATACATACACATCTATCACAGCTATGACAACTCCCAATAGATATCCAGAGAAAAAACAATATGGCAAGTCAGGAAAGACTTCTCTTGGCAACAGCTCTGGGAATCTCTAGTCAACGTCTATAGGGAGAAGGGAATGCAGCTTCCAATTCTCTAGAATCAAGGGACACAGTGCAATCATTCAGACTAGTGCAATCATATGCAGGGGCGTTCACATGTCAAGTTTTTATAACCTGAGGAAAGGCCCATGTTCATTCACATTTTGATTAAAGTTTCATTAGAAATTCAAAGGTTCAAAGTGATTTTCCATATGTAATTCCATCACAGTATTTTGTACATCCAAATCGCCTCTATTACAGTGACAAACACCTTTGGCAAGCATATATCTCCATTTTATGCATTGCCTGATGTTTATCCACTGAGGGTCAGTAACTAGGGTTATTTCTGTTTACCTTTCAAGAAACCTTGAATGATTTTGTTGTATGGATGAGAGGCACCTTATTGGAAGAGAATCTTCAATTTAGTGTTTTGCTGTATGAAATCAAATACTTTTTCATAATCCACAAAACAACTAAGCATAGGTCTTTGTATTTGCTACACATTAATTGTGAAACGTAAAAGATGTGCTCCACCATAAAACATTGCTTACAAAAGCCCACTTGTTCACTACTAATGCCCTCAGTGAAGATACAGATCATGTATAGATGCTGTTCCAATATTTTGTACAGATAGGAGAGTGAGCATATAGGTGGGCAAATATTAACAGTCTCTTGGTTGACTTTTTCAGTAAATCAATATCAATAAGGCCCAGGATTTTTTCCATGCCTTTGGTATCTTCCACTTCTCCAGATAACTTGTGAATCCATCCAACATCATGACAATTAAGTCACTTCCAGCACAGATCACCTCCATATACACTCACAATTATCCAGTCACTTCTCCTCTTTTAGCAAGTAGGACAAGTATTTGCTAACCAAGTTCCTCTTAGGGTTCTTTTTGTTCTCCCAGCTATTATAATTGAATAACATTGGTTATGCTTCTGTTTTAAATTATTATAAAGTGCATCAATGCCATTTCTTTTGTTCATTATCTAGTTCTCATTATCAACTGCCTGTTTCATTTAGGCCTGAGTTGTTCCAAGTGTGTGCCATCTTTTTTCCACATTAATCTTTCTTGTAGCCTTTTCCTAATACTGATCTTTGCTCTAACAAGCCAGTGGTCAGACTATACAAAGACAGCTAATTCTGAAATGACTCCCATATCCATAGTCTCTACTGGAAAATTATCAAGTTCATTTTTATGATCTTATTTAGAGCTCATCATGTCTATCAAATAGTAGTTCTTTTCCTTCTTGAACCATACATTCTGCTCAATTCTCTCTATCTTTACCTAGTCCCTCTTTCCAGTGACATCAGAGAATGTCAAAGTATATAATAATTTACTATTCCTTGAAATAGTATTTCTTGTCACCTTTTAGCATACGATAACACCAACTCCTTTCCTTGACTCTCCAAGGATTAGCTGGGAGCCATCCCTCCATTTAACTGCAGATTCCTTCCTTTTAGTTTCTCACTGCAAGTATATCAAGAATCATATGTTTCAGCAACTCAAGAATTTCTACTTGGTGCTCCATGGGTATCCTTGACATTTCAGGATAAAATGAGGCAAGCCTCTAGCACACTGAGTGGACTTCCCACAGTAAATTTACAGGAAGTGGAAAAAAGGCAGGAGTACAGGATAGTTATGGATTGATGGGATGCCATCTGCATCATTAAAAGGAATATACAGATCAATGAGATCACAAATCCATTTGCACAAGTGAGATCTTGTACAGCAAGAGATGATTAGTGCCATTACTGGCACCCTTGAGAAAGTGAAGGCTTGTCATTCTAAATGACATTAGAATCATTTTATAATTCAATAAAGTTGGGAAATTTCCCAGTCGTATTACGTACATAGGAATAACAACCATCTTTTTTATATAGTTTCATACTGCTTGCCTGCAAAAAAAGCATTCACCTTCGGGAAAATACAGGTAACGGTAATTGACCTATACATAGCTCAAGAAACTGAGAATGAAAAATAAAATTTTTCCATTTAGGTATAACCTGCATTTGTTTGTACCTCAAGGAGACAGCTGAAAAAACACTACCTGTGGAATGTGCCATGACCAAAATGAAGCTATAAGAGAAAGTAACAGACAGACCTAAACCTAAAGAACCATTGGATGGTGATGACGGTGGTGCTGGTGGTGGTGATGATGATGATGATGACGATTACGACAATAATTCAAACAACTAGCATTTATATTGTACTTTCAAATTTGCAAGGTGCCATTGGCAGTGACCGGGCTTCAGGGATTCTCCAGTGAGTGCCTCCTGGACTTCTGCCTTTCAGGCCTAAGAAGGTCTGATCTTAATTAAATCATAAGAAACAAGCAACATTCATCAGCTACAAGACTTAATTAGTAGAAATGCTGCTACCACACATAAAGAATTTTCCTGGCCAGTCCTGATTAAAAAACAAACAAACAAAAAACACAACCCTGCTTTGCAAAAGGGAAAGCTCTGTAAGACTCTATGTCCCAACTTTTTCATTAGTTAACTCTCAGCAGTAAGCACAAGGTTGAAGAATTAGCACAAGTTACCATATACTTGGCATAACCTAGGCCAGAGATCACCTGCCCTGGAAGCATGCTCCTTTGGTTCCTTGACCCAATAACCCCAATTACCTTTCTTAAATCAATAACAGCTCTACTTAACTGTATCTGAATTCTAAAATAATTCCCATTTATTTGGATCACAGGAGTGAAAAGTCTTAAAAGACAAGTTAAAAAAAACAACACCCCAATTACTAGACAATTCAAAAGTATCTTATGAGTTACTAATTTATCAGTGAAGAGATGAAGATTAAAATGTAAAATTCTTGAGCTATGTCCAGTGAGGACAATTTTACTTTTTTTTTAAATCAAGAATCTATCAACTTCCTATTGAATATTTGGGAGACTCAAATTTTACTGAATCTCTTCACTGTGAAAGCCTTGTACACTAAAAGCCAACTGACCTTTAGAGTGGTATCTGTTTTTGTCTTTTTTCTAACTTTAAACTTGGGAACAGAGATAGCAGAATGCCAGGTTTGGGGGGCAGGGGGGCGCGTAAGCCAACGAACTAGTACTACACATTCTACGTAAGCAGAGTACTCTATACATAGCACTTGTTTAATTTCACAGATTCAAAGGCAAGACAACAAACTAAAGTATGCCACAGTGTATCAGGATTAATAGGAGTCTCTGTGTTTATATTATAAACAGATCAATTTATCGTCGAATTCTGACAAAGAATTTTAGACTTTGAGTGTTTCTAGCTATATACTTAAACTAATCCAGAATATCATATTAACAATTAACAACTGCCTAATTTTTCAGAATCAGAAATTCTTTTCCAATTAAGTGGTCAGAATCCTTGGGAGTAAAACAAATGTGTGTTGTGCAGTCATGTCCAACTCTTCGTGACCCCATTTGGGGTTTTCTTGGCAAAGACACTGGAGTGGTTTGCCATTTCCTTCTACAGCTCATTTTGCAGAGGAAGAAACTGAGGCAAACAGGGTTAAGTGAGACCAAATGGGAATTCAGGTCTTCCTGACTCCAGGCTCAACACTCCATCCTCTTCACGTAGTTGCCCTATCAGATACTTACTAGCTGTCACTTAATACTCTTGCCAAGTGAATTAATTTCAAATTGCTAGAATTTCCTTGACTGTAAAATGTTAACACCTACCTCCCAAGGCTACTGTAAGGACAAAATGAGATAATAACAGTAAAGTGATTAGTACAGTGCCTAGCATACGGTAGGTACCTTAAAAATGCTTGTTTTTCCCTTGATTCTCCTAGCTGACAGAATTGTCTTCCTCCAAAAACCATACTGTATCTATCAGCTGTAAATGTTTTAGGCCCCAGGAGAATGGAAGCTCCTTAAGGGAATGGCCTGTTTTTATTTTGTCTTTGTATCTTTACCAACTAACACAATGCCTCTGTCAGAGGAGTTACTTAATAAAGATGTGTTGAATTGAACATTTTTAAAGTATTTCCTAAGTTTCAAGGCACTGGTGGTACAAAGATATCTTCTCTGGGTGTTTATAATTAGTCTGCCACTTCAGAAAAGGTAAAAAATGCCCCAGAGGTTTCTTTACCTCAAACTGTGTTACCTAGGGGTGCCAATGCAATAAAAGCATTTCAATCGAAGCCTAAGAGCTACATTTTTAAAAAACAGAACAAAGAAACTGAGTAGGAAATAATAACACATTGAAAGCATAGACTGAGGGGCTACCCATGGTTGATATGGCCCTTATGCTATGGGGTGTTACAAAGTGATAGAATTAAGAGGTTCAAGAAGGAAGGGAGGCATTGTTAAGCAATCAGTGGGTGTGGAGAGACAGGAACAATTCATAAGTCATAACAGAAAGGAGAGAGGATTTTTTTTCTTTTTTTTTTTCAGGGGTGGGGGTGGGGAAATGAGCAGTGACTATGAACTTGTGTGAATTAACAGAAAATAGGAAAGTAAATTTGGACTAAAAATATTCAATTGGCCTGTCATTCCAGCCTACTGGCATGATCATATTGACACCAATATGGGGTATTAAGATGTCTATTATTTTCAGTTACTGAATGTCCTCTATACCCTCCTTGGAAGTCTAGACATAATAAAAAGCCATATTCCAAGTAGTAGCAAAATCCTGTCAATTCTATGCCCACCACATCACTCTCACTCTGTTTTCTCCATTCATACTATAACCAGCTTTGTTCAGCCTAGTTCAGCTCCTGAACAGATAATCCCTAGAGTGCTCTCCTGACTTCCAATCTCTCCCTCTGGACAATCCATCCTTCCCATTGTTTCCTAAGGAACTTCTTTAAAGCACAAACCTTACCAGGTCATTCCCCCACTAAAAAATGTGCAGTACAGCCCTCCAGCCAAGAGAAACCAAACTCGTTAGCCTGGCATTTCAAGCTTTCCAGAATCTGGCTCCATTCCACTTTCTAATCTCATTTCATATTCTGCCCCCCTCATACAGAGTCTATATTCTACTGACTCCCAAGCACTGGTCTCCATGCTTTTTCAGAGTTCCAATCTCATGCATGGAATGCAATGTCTTTTAAGGCTCAGCTCAGTCAGGTACTTCCTCCTGGGCATAGGCTACCCTTACTGCTTTCCCCTCCCTCAGTCACCTGTTCCTGAGCTCCTAATCAGATTCCTTCCTTTGCTCCCATCATTTATTCACTGTCTTGGATTATACTTGGCCATGCTCACACAGCATCCATACCCTTCCCACAGTAGCAGCAGTAGTTGGCATATTTATACAGTACTTTAAGCCTGCAAAGTATTTCCCATAAGTCATCTCACTCCATTCTCACAACAGCCCAGTAGAATATAAACTTTAAACATAGGAAGCACTTCATGGATGACCTATGTTCTCTCTATCAAGTCTACTTTTCTTCTCCAGTCTTTTTGTTTTTTGTGGGTGAGGTGTGTGTGTGTGAAAGGATTAAGATTTAAATAACAATTTGTATGAACATACTACTTGGTACTTGAACTTATAATGTGCTAGATTCCTTTAGCTAATGCTAATTTACCCCGTCCCTTCTGCCTGCTAACTAAAAGCAGATGGTACAGTTAAACTTTTATGGCAGCCAATTCTTCTGCAAAACAGATCCAGAAAGTAACAGGAGAAGGTAGGTGGTTCTTGGCATTTCCTTTCCTCAAGAAATCAAGAAAAACTTTTTAGTAATGGAAGATATGAATTTGACTTTATATCTAAGCTTATATATATATATATATATATGTGTATATATATACACACACATATATTTCATCTGGGGTGACAATTTTTCTCCCTGGGGGGGATAGAAAATTAAAGAAGGGGAGAAGGATACTAATGAGTGGTAAGATAAGGAAACTGCCTGTTTGATTTGCAGTGAAACCTATTGTGTATTTTCCTTGAGAGAATCAAGCAAATAAAATGAAAACTGAAGGCATCATATAATACATATTAAGTATACTACACCACTTCCTGAGCAGAAAATAGTTTATAAAGATCTTTTTTAATAAAAGCCAAAGTCATGTGTAACAGGGACCTGGCTAATGATGTCCTTAGAGTTCTTAGGGCATGTGAAACATTCTCTGCTTGCTAACATTCCATGACGAGGCCTAGTGAGTCTGCTTCCCGACGTGCATGATGAAGGGCTTGGGTCCCCAGAGATACATGGGGGGGAGCTGGAAGTGGATCAGCCTCTGCCCCCAAGGAAGTCATATTCCATGGTTATTCTCTACAACCCTCAAACACCTTCTTCTTATAAGACTCAGTGCTACAATCTACTAAAGAATCAGCAAAGTTAACCCAGAACTTCCTCAATTACAATCTGTCTTTTGACGACAAAGCTAAGCTGGCATTGTATATGGAGGCCTAAGTATAGGCTGGCACAGTTCTGCCTCAGACCTAGAGCCAGAGATTTAAAGCTACTCCAGTTTATTCTGTTCGCTCTGATTCCTATCACAGGAACCTGAAATAATTGGTCAACAGTCAAAGCAGGATAACTCCAGCAGGTTCACAGAATCAGATTGAGGATGGGAGGGGTCCTGATAAGTCCAGCAGGTTCACAGAATCAGACTGAGGATGGGAAGGGTCCTGGAGGTCATTCAGCACGACTTCATCATCTTATGGTAAGGAACTTGGGT